>NC_047577.1:18490014-18800696 GCF_011004845.1 Esox lucius
GAAAATCTTTCTGGAAAAGTGGCAGTTTCCTGACCCGGGACCCATAACGATGGTAGATAGTGTTTTTCAGGTCCTCGGGTAGAGAGTTAATGCAAACAGCTTTATCTCCATAGCCTCTTCATAGCTCTTGGCTATTGGACGCTGGGGGCTGGGGACTTGAAGTGGATGGGTTAAAGTGATGCCCTTGTATACAGTCAGATTTTCACCATTTCGTGGCTAATGCGTATCTCTTGGTTGGCAGCATGAACGTCAGGTACTCTTTTAGCAATGGACAGACCAACAAGATGAACAATGTACCTGGTCAAAATCTGTGAGCCTATACCCAGAGGTCCCACCCTTGGTTTGGGGCCTAGCACCTGATCCAGGTCGTTGATGACAGCCTTGGTCACTTCATAGGAATCAATGGACTGGGAGTTAGACAGGTCCTCCTCCTCCTCCATGAGTTGAACCCAGGGAATAGACCACAGAAGAGCTTGGTTGTCGTCCACGATAGCAGCTGTCTCCAGGTAGACTTCCTCATGAAAGGCTGGTTGATATACAGTGGGGAGAACAAGTATTTGATACACTGCCGATTTTGCAGGTTGTCCTACTTACAAAGCATGTAGAGGTCTGTAATTTTTTATCATAGGTACACTTCAACTGTGAGAGGCGGGACCTAAAACAAAAATCCAGAAAATCACATTGTATGATTTTTAAGTAATTAATTAGTATTGTTTTGCATGACATAAGTATTTGCTACATCAGAAAAGCAGAACTTAATATTTGGTACAGAAACATTTGTTTGCAATTAAAGAGATCATACGTTTCCTGAAGTTCTTGACCAGGTTTGCACATACTGCAGCAGGGATTTGGGCCCACTCCTCCATACTGACGTTCTCCAGATCCTTCAGGTTTCAGGGCTGTCGCTGGACAATACAGACTTTCAGCTCTCTCCAAAGATTTTCTATTGGGTTCAGGTCTGGAGACTGGCTAGGCAACTCCAGGACCTTGAGATGCTTCTTACGGAGCCACTCCTTAGTTTCCCTGGCTGTGTGTTTCGGGTTGTTGTCATGCTAGAAGACCCAGCCACGACAATGCTCTTACTGAGGGAAGGAGGTTGTTGGCCTAGATTTCGCGATACATGGCCCCATCCATCCTCCCTTCAATACGGTGCAGTCGTCCTGTCCCTATTGCAGATAAGCATTTTGTTGTACTCATCCTTCTTCCTCCAAACACGGCGAGTGGAGTTTAGACCAAAAAGCTCTTTTTGTATCATCAGACCACATGTCCTTCTCCCATTCCTCTGGATGATCCAGATGGTCATTGGCAAACTTCAGACGGGCCTAGACATGCGCTGGCTTGAGCAGGGGGACATTGCATGCACTGCAGGATTTTAATCCATGACGGCGTAGTGTGTTACTAATGTTTTCTTTGAGACTGTGGTCCCAGCTCTCTTCAGGTCATTGACCAGGTCCTGCCGTGTTGTTCTGGGCTGATCCCTGACCTTCCTCATGATCATTGATGCCCCACGAGGTGAGTTCTTGCATGGAGCTCCAGACCGAGGGAGACTGACCGTCATCTTGAACTTCTTCCATTTTCTAATAATTGTTGCCTTCTCCCCAAGCTGCTTGCCCATTGTCCTGTAGCCCATCCCAGCCTTGTGTAGGTCTACAATTTTATCCCTGATGTCTTTACACATCTCTCTGGTCTTAGCCATTGTGGAGAGGTTGGAGTCTGTTTGATTGTGTGGACAGGTGTCTTTTACACAGGTAACAAATTCAAACAGGTGCAGTTAATACAGGTAATGAGTGGAGAACCGGAGGGCTTCTTAAAGAAAAACAGGTCTGTGAGAGACAGAATTCTTACTTGTTGGTAGGTGATCAAATACTTATGTCATGCAATAAAATGCAAATGAATTACATAAAAATCATACAATGTAATTTTCTGGATTTTTGTTTTAGATTCCGTCACTCACAGTTGAAGAGTACCTATGATAAAAACTACAGACTTCTGCATGCTTTGTAAGGGGGAAAACCTGCCAAATCTGCAGTGTATCAAATACTTGTTCTCCCCACTGTATATAAAAATGGCCAAATCATTGAAATCATAATTTTGAAAAAGTTTAGAACCACAACGACTCTTCCTAGAGCTGGCCGTCAGGGGCCTTGGTCAAGGGCCTCAGAGCTTTCAAGTTTCCCTACAGAGAAGGGAGAACCTTCCAGAAGGACAATCATCTCTGCGGCACTTCATCAATCAGGCCTCTATGGTACAGTAGCCAGACGGTACACACAACGGGAAAAGGCATAAGACAACACTGTCTGAAGCAGTGGCGTCTTTAGGCCTGGGCGTCCCAGATCTTTTATGTTTAGCCCCGGATCTCAAATTGACCAAAATAACTAATACAGAAATATCCACTGATCAATTAATTTAGAAATCCGATCGCGCACTATGACAATGTAGACGTGTAGGCCGCTAGTCTGTACATTGAACCGTTCCACATGTACATTCAAAACGCTGTACTTTCTGTCCTGGGCAGAGCGGGTGGATGGGCCTCTGGTCTGGAGGATTCTGAGAGCATGGGAAAACATATGTTCTGGTCTGATGAGACCAAAAACTATTTGGCCTGAATGTCAAGCGACTTTATCTGAAAAACCAAGGCAAAAATCTGTGATCGCAGCCAAGGCTATTGTATAAAGTACTGAATAAAGGGTCCGAATATTTAAGTATCTGAAATATTTACCTTTTCTATTTTCATTGAATTGGCACACAATAAAATGTTTTTTGCTTTTCATTATGAAGTATTGTGCATGGATTAATTGCAAAACATTTTAATCAATTATGGATTGTGTCTATAACACAACAAAATGTGAAAAAATCAAAGAGTTCGGAATAAGCACTGTAGATTTTACAGCAAGTTTTAATTATTTTAACATGTGATTTTATACATACAATTTCTCAGTCATTTGAGGACATTATTTTCCTGCAGTGAAAGCTAAGCATTTGTCTTGGACTCCCAGCTCAGCTGTGGAAGAATGTAACTCCTTTAGCCATAGGCCTCTTGGTGGCATTCCTGACTTGTGCTCTTCTCAGTCAGACAGTCAGTTTTGAGTTCTATTTAAGATTGATTCAGTTGTAACATTATCTCTCCAGTTTTTAACAATTACCTCCACTGTGCTCCAGAGGATATTCAATCCCTTGCAAATGTTATTTTTCCTACCCCTAATGGGTGCTTATAAAGAACTTTATTCTGGAAAGTTCTTACACCTTCTTGGTGTAAGAAGTTGTACTAAACAATTGTGATAGCTCAGAGAGACAAGTGTATTTTCCTTGAAATCATGTGAAATACCATAAATGCGCACAGGTGGGCTCCAATCAACTAATTATGTGATTTCTAAAGAAAATTGCTTACACCACAGCTCAATCAGGAGCATCAACAATAGCAAGTGGATTTTTAATTAGACATTGGCATTTTTTTTAAATGTTTTTTGCCTTGTCTGTATGAGGTATTGTGTGTAAATGTATGGCAAAAAAAGATAAATCAAGCCTATAACACAAAAGAATCTGGAGAAAATGAAGGTGTCTTCAAAGGCACTGTATATTACACCAAGGAATAATCTATTCACAAAGTCATAGTTTTTCCATGTTATTTTATGAGTTGCATTCATGTTATACACATTGTCTAAGTATAAATATATTGCAGGAAATCTAATGACCGGACTGATTTTGTAAATGTGATATACAATTTGATCAGTTTATTGCTGTACAATCATGACCGTGTTTATTGTAATGGCCATGGGAAGAGGTTTTGATGCTGATAATGGTTATTAGCATGATGGAATTCAACCAATATTGAATACAACAGTGACATGTTACCTCGGTCATAATGTCTCGCCAACTGACAAACGGACTTCCTGCACACTCGGACAAAGAGATTTTTAGAATTTTGTCAGGGGGTGCAGTACCCCCAGCTGTTTTGAAGGCAAGTGATCTTATAGGACATAAATCAATATATATTCAACATATTCCAGTTCAAAACATTATATTTGAAAGAAAAATGTATTATACAGAACATACATATGACTGAGTTTCAATCCCTCACCTTTGAGAAATCTCTACACATTAGGAAATATCAAATGGCAAAAAGACTTTTAAAGCTAAATAAATCTCAAACCAACAATAGCAACTACAATATACAATCCCTTCTGTGACATTCAATGTCAATGGTTTCAATTGCATGTGTACAAGCACTTCATGTAGAAAATAATGCAAACAAACATTTAAATATACATTTTATACATTATGGCTTACAGATTGTTTTAATACTCTCATCCCCAGTGTAGAATAAAAGCAAAGACATCAAAACTATGAAATAACAAATTAAATAAAACCAATCAAAATACATTTTGTGTTATAGATTATACAAACTAGCCACTCTTTGTTTTGATGAAAGCTTGGCACAAACTTGGCATTCTCTAAACCAGCTTCATGAGGTATTCTCCTAGGATGCATTAAATGAACAGGTGTGTCTTGTTAACATTTTATTTGTGGAATTTCTTAATGCGTTTGATCCATTCAGGGTTGGTATACAGAAGACCTTTAACTATTTAGAGAAGACTGCACTTATCAGGCCTACATGGTTGAATTTCTGCAAAGAAACCACTACTGAAGGACACCAATAAGAAGAGACTTGCTTGGGCGAGAAACACAAGAAATGTGTTCAATGGAATTCAGTCCAGATTTGCGATTTCTGGTTCCAACCATTGTCTTTGTGAGACGTAGAGTGGGTGCCACTGCACATGGGTGGCTCCTTGAAGCATGGAGGAGTAGGTGAGGGGTGCTTGGCTGATTTATTTAGAATTCAAAGCACACTCATCCAGCACGGCTATGACAAAATTGTGCAGCGATATTCCATCCCACTTGGTTTGAGCTTAGTGGGACTATCATTTATTATTTAATTAACCAAAACACACCTCAAGGCTTTGTAAGGAATTATTTTTCCAACGAGTGTGATGGTGCTGTATCAGATGACCTGACCCCCACAAACACCCAACCTCAACTAAATTCAGAAGGTTTGGGATGAAAAGCATTTCAGGTGACTACCTTAATAAGCTGGGTGAGAGAATGTCAAGATGGAAAGCTTTCATCAAGGCAAAGAAAAATATAAAATGTACATGCATTTTGATTTGTTTCACATTTTGGTAACTACATGATTCCATGTGTTATTTCATAGTTTTGATTACTTCACTATTATTCTACAATGTGGAATATAGTAAAAATAAAGAAACACCTTGGAAGAAGTAGGTGTGACCAAACTACTGACTGATACCTTATATATTTTAAGTAGACATTCAGGGACAGATGTACTCAAATGTATTTATGTAAACCTACAAACAGCATGTTTGTACTTCCTAATTTCTAATTATTTTGTTTCAGATTCACAAAAACATAGTACATCTGACCCCAACAGTTTGACTTTCACAACTCACAATTATTAGCACATATGTACCATACCATACCATACCATACCATCTTCTTCCGCTTATCCGGGGCCGGGTCGCGGGGGCAGCAGTCTAAGCAGGGATGCCCAGACTTCCCTCTCCCCAGACACTTCCTCCAGCTCTTCCGGGGGGACACCGAGGCGTTCCCAGGCCAGCCGGGAGACATAGTCTCTCCAGCGTGTCCTAGGTCTTCCCCGGGGTCTCCTCCCGGTGGGACGGGACCGGAACACCTTCCCAGGAAGGCGTTCCGGAGGCATCCGAAAAAGATGCCCAAGCCACCTCAGCTGACCCCTCTCGATGTGGAGGAGCAGCGGCTCTACTCTGAGCTCCTCCCGGGTGACCGAGCTTCTCACCCTATCTCTAAGGGATCGCCCGGCCACCCTGCGGAGAAAGCTCATTTCGGCCGCCTGTATCAGGGATCTTGTCCTTTCGGTCATGACCCAAAGCTCATGACCATAGGTGAGAGTAGGAACGTAGATTGACTGGTAAATCGAGAGCTTCGCCTTGCGGCTCAGCTCTTTCTTCACCACGACAGACCGATACATCGACTGCATTACTGCAGAAGCTGCACCGATCCGTCTGTCAATCTCCCGTTCCATCCTTCCCTCACTCGTGAACAAGACCCCTAGATACTTAAACTCCTCCACTTGAGGCAGGCACTCTCCACCAACCTGAAGTGGGCAAGCCACCCTTTTCCGACTGAGGACCATGGCCTCGGATTTGGAGGTACTGATTTTCATCCCCACCGCTTCACACTCGGCTGCAAAACGTCCCAGCGCATGCTGAAGGTCCTGGTTAGAAGGGGCCAACACGACAACATCATCTGCAAAGAGCAGAGACGAAATTGTGTGGTCCCCAAACCTGACACCCTCCGGCCCCTGGCTGCGCCTAGAAATTCTGTCCATAAAAATTACGAACAGAACCGGTGACAAAGGGCAGCCCTGCCGGAGTCCAACATGCACTGGGAACAAGTCTGACTTACTGCCGGCAATGCGGACCAAGCTCCTGCTTCGGTTGTACAGGGACCTGACAGCCCTTAGCAAAGGACCCAGGACCCCATATTCCCCAAGCACCCTCCACAAGATGCCGCGAGGGACACAGTCGAATGCCTTCTCCAAATCCACAAAACACATGTGGATTGGTTGGGCAAACTCCCATGAACCCTCCAACACCCTGTAGAGGGTATAGAGCTGGTCCAGTGTTCCACGGCCCGGACGAAAACCACACTGTTCCTCCTGAATCCGAGGTTCTACTATCGGCCGTATTCTCCTCTCCAGAACCCTGGCATAGACTTTCCCGGGGAGGCTGAGAAGTGTGATCCTCCTATAGTGTACAGTTTAGTGTTCATGTCAAAGTGAAAAATCTAAAGTTATTTCTTAAGTGTTGAATGTGGAAGACATGCAGTCCAATCTGAGGTCAACTAACGCCTAATTTAGTAGTAGCCAGTTTGAAACATGGAAAGCAACACTGTTGGCAACAGCTTTCAGAAATCATCAACCAAAAGCCTAGGAGCCTATATACAAGATGCGGAAGACAGTACTGTACCAACCTGCCCTTATTATCGTCATAATTGTGAATAATGTGTTTTAACTTGAAAAAATGCAAAGGGACATCAGCTTGACTAGCTACTATTAAACAATAATGACTACTACTTTATCAGCAAAAATAATTAGGGAGTAAAAGCCCCAAAAGGTAAAGGGCTCATGAGTCATTGTTATTGCAGAAACACCTCTCTTACTAGCACAGTTGATACATTACATGTCAGATTGGTCAACAACAAAAGGTAAAGCATGTTTTATAACCTTCAGGATGAGAACAATCTAATATCAATATAAAAAAGATATACCTACTTTTTGGAATACATTTAATGTATTAGAGGAATCCCTATGTATTATCAAGTAACCTTATTTTCAATGATTGATCAGTTTATTCTTATTTACTTTATAAACATATTGTCAATGGTTGACAAGTTGACTTCTGGGTGTGATGCATTGGTACTCTGTCCAAGGAACAGAACGGTTTTCAACATGTGACACCCCCCATTGTGCCTTATTGCTTAAATAACATTTATAGACTCTTTATAAAGCATTTACAGATGTAACCTTATTACAATGACTTACCCAGGAAGCGCATTGCCTTCATAGTCAGTTGCCATAGTTACAACACAAAATATTGCATATTAGGGAAAATGGAAGAGAAAGTTAACATTAACAGTTAACAGTGATTTAATAGCACATTCTTCTGTTGACCAGACAGGAATGCTGAAAAAAGCAAATGTTAACTTTGTAATAAATTAATTGTAATAAATTAATCTGACCTATTCCATCTTCTACTAGCAACATAATAAGGAAAGAGTAAAAATGCAGGCGGATAAGTATGAAAGGAGTGTGTGTAGGAACATTGAGGAGTGAGTTGGTAACGAGCTATTAAATCAGCCATTGGCTTCTTAGATCCTCTAATGAATTTAAAGAGCTGTTACCCCTAGAATGTAGCCAGGGAAGGCACTATGCACTTTGGTTTCGTGCCTTAAGCTGATCCAACCGAGCCTGGCCCCAGATCTGACCACAGAATCTTACCAACTCCTATGGCCTCGCAACGCACCATTACCATGTGAATCGTCCAAACAGTACAAAGATCTTGTGACCGGGCAGGCCCCCAATGCATCCTCATCCAAAACGTCTTCAACCAGTTCCGTGGCTGCTGTAGTCAAAGACACCCTTCTTGAAGAACGGCGAGAACTCACAGATGGTGTGCTTAGATAGGTGCAGACTGCCCTCAGAGTCTGAATCAGCGCGGAGAGGGGAGCCCGAGGAGGGTGACATCATCACCCTGAAGAAATTTTTCAGATATTTCTGGAGGAGCAAACGGCGAAGTATCAGGGATGAGTACAAGGAATGGAAACACCAGGGATGAGCAACGTGCGAGTTAGCAATGATAGCATGGGGAGGCCAGGGAATCATTAATCTACTACTCAACTAATCATGGAACATCATACCTGTTTGTCTATATCAATTAACATTGTCATTACAACAGTGTTATCTGCTGTCCAAACACGTTTGTTTCAAAATCACTGTTTAGACCACAGCAACCATCACCTGTACAGTTTGTTCCCACAGGCCCACAAGGATTCCTACAGATTAGAGGTCTTCAGTGAATCCTGGTATAGGAATCAACTCACAATAGTGATCATGTCAGTGATCATGTCAGTGATCATGTCAGTGATCATGTCACCCACCTCCAAGTGACTCTGTCGTTCGGCAACCATTCTCTCATCCCGGTTTCCAAAGAGCTTTTTGGGAGGGAATTCTAAACCTGCAAGCTGGTAGAGAAGGAGCTCATTAAGACAATTATATGACTATTATTTACATTCTTGGAGGATGTGTGCAAAGTAAATTAAAGTCTCTTACTTCTGGATATTTTATCTTGAGGGTTTTGTGCATTTCTCTAAAGCGGCTGTATCTCCTGAAAACGGTCCACGTTTCATCCATAACAGTGATCTGAGGAGAGACGGAAATATGACAGTACATTTTCTACAGTAACACACAGAAAATAATGCAGAATTCAAATTGAATTGAAACAGAGTATATTACACTCTACAGCTGTCAAACACACATGTAAGACCAAAGACAGCAAAAGTGAGACGAATGGAATTTTATGGGATTCTTTGAAAAGTTAAACTAACCTTAACTTCAAACTCGAAGTGCTCATCTTTTCCTTGTCCACGGAGAACATAGCGAGGAATGCTAATTTTAACAGGGTCCTTCAAACAGTCTGAGTTGGTCCCAAGAGGGACAGAGACAAATCGCTGCTTGGGAAGACATGGATGACAAGATGGAGATATGGAAAGTGCAAAGTTTATAAAAGAAAAGACAAGAACCAGAGCCGCTAGAAAACCAGGAACACACATTCTAAAATCATAAACCTATCTATTTTATGTTAAGATAGTGAGACATCCCGTCTTTAAGCAGAGGTTCCCCAATTTCTACACATGGCTTTTTGTTCACCTTTTCGGTGCTTTTAGCGTATGCTTCAGGTTTTAGATCCAATGCTCTGTTGTCATGACACATTAGCATGGCACTTGCACTGGACGTCTACAATATAATGAAAGTGTCTTGCCAGAAGTACGGGCCAGAGTAGAAACATGTTACCCTACTCCGTTCTTGGTATGATATTCATGTCTCTGCTGTGACATACATGTTTGAATTATGCCGTGTACAACGACATAAATATGGATGTAATCAATTCAGTGCGGAGACATCAGAGAATTCAGAGATTTTTTTGAGTGTTTTACAGCACACTTTGATTCTTCTAGAATGTATTGTCGTCAATGTCATCTGAATACTCAGCAATGTGACAACCTGTTCTTTGTAACCAAACAACCCCCCCCCCCCAAAAAAAAATAATATTGTTGAAACAAGTATATGCACAGAAATTGAAGAGAATACAACAAAGGAAACCTCCCCTTTATCATTAGTACGGTCATAATAAGTCACACAATAGTTGAGTCATATCAAATATTCCTCATAATTATACAAATGCATAAACATGTACACAAACACATTGAAGAAGAGTATTCAACAGTCTTTCATAACTAACAGATATAAGCATTCATGTAAGAACACAGGGATAGTAAAGCTGACAGTATAAACTGAAATAACCAATAAATTAAAGGAGCTTCCAGTGACTGGGAAATAACTACATCAATATGAAACAATGAGGATTTTCACTCAAGAGACAATTAAATATGAATTACCATTTAATTCAGGTGTACAACAGCAGTGGGAAATGTAACTGTTTGTGAATCAATAGAACCATTAAAATAAATGTTCAAATACATAAAAATCTAATGCAGCTATTTTAATGTCCTCCATACGAAGTATTAGTCAATATTTATGAAATGAAAAGGTTAATAACCTCTTATATGTAAAAACAAACTAGATCATTATAGCAGGCGATCCTTATTATCAAAACTACAGCTGAAAAAAATCAATATAACAAGCTTGCCAACTCATTGTAGACACTCTTTAATCAGGCCGACAGATGACTGACAAGGGTTGTTGCGTCTGAGGTGCAGCTGAAAGTTAATTTCCAAACAGTTGGGGTCTTGCGATCTGAAGTTCTAGGAACATTGACTAGGCCTTTTCTGGCCTTGCTCTGGCCTTCATCCTGCTCATCAGCAGAATAGAAGATGTCAACCATCTTGCATCCTTCGCCTTCTCTCATGAACACACTTCGGATGTCAGAGCGTCTGCGCAGCTCAACAACCTGAAACTGGGGTTGGGGGGGAATCATAGCTGACCCTTGAGGTACCGGGTGGAACACTGCATTCTCTTGAACCAAGCTTATGTGGGTGTCAGTAAGAAGGAACTGGATTTCTTGGTGTGAAGTGCAGTCGTTTTCCACCCTGACGCAAGTATAAAGAAGAAGGTGAATGTTAGCCAAAGACAGCTTGTTCGTGCTTTCGAAGTTGCCGTGAATTATGTAAAGCAGATCAGCTAGGTTCCTCTTGAAGCGTGAGGTAACACGGGGGCCGCCGTCCAGAACGATGTCTGGAATGTGGGAACTCCAGTCCAGAGAATAGCTTGAGAGGTCTGCTTGGAGCAATGGCTGTGCCCCTGCACCTTCTAGAACCATTGTTGGGGCTATAATCTTCAGCAGGCTATGACAAAGCTTCTGGGTAAGCTCTTTACAGTGGGTGAATAAGATCAAGATATTGTCTTCAGTGGACCCCAGTAGCCGTACATGCTGCCCAGCCAAGCCCACTTGGATCTCCTTGAGGTCCAAGAGACTGAAGTGGTGAAAAACTGACAATGCCTGGTGGTCACCTAAACTAGCTGAGACTGCATACAGGTCAGTCTCAGATAACAGTATGCAACTAGGTTGCGATATGGGCTGTTTCCAATTAGCAACACTCAGCCAATAGATTGCCAAAATGTGGGGGCAAGGGGCAGCGATTTCTGGCATCACAGCATACAAACGGGTTAGCACCATCTGATGAGGAAGACACTGTAATGTCAAAAGGCATTTGGGAAACTGCGTTAGCCTCTGACAATTAACTAAAAGCTTCTCATCATTGCATGCGCGCAGAGAACCTTCATGCCATTCTG
This sequence comes from Esox lucius, assembly GCF_011004845.1. Lineage (NCBI taxonomy): Eukaryota > Metazoa > Chordata > Actinopteri > Esociformes > Esocidae > Esox > Esox lucius. Next base: position 18,501,599 of record NC_047577.1, read on the forward strand.
CAATGTCTGGAATTGCTGACCCCTTATCTTTCACTGGTAAAGCGAATGGACAATTGTCGGTCAAATTCACAACATAATGTTTATTCTGCTTTGGTTTGGATTTCGGTGAAGTTTCAAGCTGCTTTCGCTGAACTATGGTCATGTATTGAAAGCATGTATTGGTCTCTCCTACTCCAACTTGACCAATGCTATCCCATGAACTCTGCATAAATTGTCCAACGTTGTTGGAAACTCCAGATAGCTTGCCTGACAAATATCGAAGGACAACATTCTGCTTAGCTCCAAGTTCATTGGCCAGTCGATCTCGTTCAGAAATTATGAGATGCCTTTGCACTTGCCCGTTTACAGACTCTTTAGGGATATGGTAATGCCCAAAGTTGCCGGTGATTTGTTTCTTAAAGCTTATTGTGAGTATGGGGACTTCAGAATCCATCACAGTTGGGACATTACTTTTCTTGCCTGTTTGAACTTGGCCTTTGGTTCCATTTGCAGAGTAAAACTGTACGTGTTTACCCAATGGTGAGCTTTTGGTTTTGGATTCTGAAGTCTGCAAATAAAATTGACTTTTGGCCTTATCTACAATGTAGCTATTACAATTGCTTGCTTCTTGATCAGGGCAAAAGTTGCTGTTGCAATTTTTATACTTTCTGAAATACAAAGCATTGCTCACACTCTCAGCTTGGGCAACCTGTCCTGGTTGCACCTTCAATCCCACCTGACACCATTTTGCTTTAACACCCTCTTTGTAAGAAATTATTTTATTTTCTGCCAAGACAGCGTTGCCCATTTGATCAAACTCAGATTGGTCTTTGCCTTCATGTTCTCCTGAACTTGTTTGAACCACGTTGAGGTGAGTTCTGGTGTCATGTCTGGGGACATACAGAACGCAATGCCACAGCCAGGCCATGGAGTCTTTCTGTGTGGACAAGATTCCATGACTATGACTTAAAACAAGACAAGTCTTTGAATCATAGTCATTTAAGTATTAGTGCTTACCCTATTCAATTAAGTTCCTCCACCAAATATAAAAGTCTAATTATCCCAAATAGAAACACATGAGTAAGATTACAATTCAAAGTGAGTTAATAGACAACAGGATCATTTAAAATTCCACACCACATACTTCCATTCAACTTTGGTCTGTCTTATTGTATTAAACAAGTAATCAAGCCTAAGTTGATTTGACAATTCTCCTTATCCTGTTCTCGTATGTAGACCAGCTATGGCAATGGCTGATTTCATTTAGCCAATGCAGTAATGTTAATTTCCTGAGGCCTTGATATTGCTTAAGGGGGAATTTATTATAAAAACATATATTTTAAAATAGTACTGGATAGGGAACCTGCTGTGATCCCAATGGTGGCCTCAATTATTTGATGGGGTGCAGCGTTTCTTGGGTCAGCTGGTGTTATGGTTAGTTAATATTCTTCACAATTTCAATAAAACTGATTGATTGGTTACAGAAGTTTGATTAGTGCTTGTCTAAGACATAACAAGAAAATACTTTTCTTTTTACCTCATATTTCAGTTTCCTGGGGTTAACCTGGTTTGGCAGCTTCTCAGCATCCTGTAAGAAGACCACGCTATTTAGTAATAACCAGAAATGCCCAGAATAGAGACTGTATTGTCACTCCCATTATAAGTCCCCTATGCTGTTGTAGATAATCAACGGTTAAAGCAGTCAAACAGAACTTTTAATCTCAAACAAGACTCAATCCAATCAAAGGACTGGATTTAAACAGTATGGATTCACAATTGAACTCATATTGGGGAAAAGCAAACCAAACCAGGAAAACATCCTCCAAAACCATATGAATTACGGATTCATTGAAAACAGACCCCGATTGGTAAACATACCCTCAAAAGAAAATGAAAGAAAACACATGCAAATCATAATCCATCCTGTTCACTGAGACAAGAACCTCGCTTACCTCCTCAGTAAATCTAACAGAGCTAGATTCACTAATGTCTTCGTCCTCCTGCAGGATTAAATAACTTCATATAATTGCTATTTTTCAGAGGGACCATTTACAGACCTTTATTATTGCTGTCATTTTATGGGTCCAATATCTTTCTTGCTAGTTTGAACACAAGTAATCAACAGAGAAATCACAATGAAAATATTGCATATTTCAAATGGACAAGGCAAATAAACCTCTTAAGATGTGTCACTGAAGCTTACCTGCAGAGAATCAGATGAAGGGGAGAGCTCGATGCTTTTGTCACCATTAAGGAGATTCAGCTTCTGTAATCTTCTTTGTACCTCCTCCTCAATGTATGCATTTATCCTGTCCAAGTTGGGTGGCAAAACGACAACCGTTAGTCGTTATCGTCAGGGGTCATAACAGCAGGAAAGGTATAATGAGAATTATGACAGGTTATTTCATTACTGCTGAAAGAACACATTTTCCAGCTGTTGCTGTTTAACTCCATGAATATTGAGGTACTTGGGAAATGACCTCTCATCCGCCACAGGTAGCACCGAGGGGAGACCCTGGATTGGGCTGACGGGGGAGTTGAGGACGGTCTTGTCCTCGCCGCTCATTGAGTGACTCCTAGCGCTACTCTCATTCTCGGCAATCCTCTGCTTCAGCTTCTGAATCTCCCGCTCCACTCTGCGAAGATAGATACGTACCATTTAAATTCTAGCCACAATCACCAAATGATCCATTTCCATTTGAACTTTCTGTTACATTACAGGCTGTACGGATCTATTTGAGTTCCACCTACCCACCAGTCAGAGATTCATCAGTACATGATTATCGAGGACCATTAGAGTTTATCATTACATTCTAAAGTCTGCTCACCTGCACTTACGATCACTGGGTGGACAAAGTCGATGGACTACACACATTCAACCATATGACAGGCAAATCGTCCGCTAATCATCATGTATGACTGCCTGGCCAATTCACCGGAGACACCGCTAAACAATAGTGACCGGCAACAACCCACCTCTCCCGGTCAAGCTCCCGCCCTGTCCTGGGAGGGCCCGGGGTGGAGGCCCTGTGACCGGCTTCCTCGGCTTCGGGCTCCAGAGCGACGCTCCGCCTCAGCGCCGAATGCCTTCTCTCCAGGCGTGCCACCGCCTGCTCCAGGGCCTCGCGCTGCTGTTTCTCCTGTGACTCCAGGATTTCCTTCTCCTTGCGCCGCACCTTCCCCTCCTGGCGCGCCACATTGGCCGTGAACTCGTACGTCTCCTGCAGCTGCTGGAGCTCATTGGCGCTGGCGCAGTGACAGGTCAGGCGCTCCTCCTTCTCCTCAAGTTCTTTCTCGACTTGGTACAGGGTGTTGTCTAGTCCAAGGAACATGTGCGATCCTCGGCCAGCGTCAGACGAGCTTCCAAGTCTCAGGAGCTCCTCCGCCCTCTGCCTCTCCTCGATTACCGCAGGCAGGAGGCCATTGCTGAGGCTAGCTAGCTGCCGCTCCTTAAATAGGAGCCGCTGTTCAGCCTGGCGCGTGCGCTGCTCCTCTTGAGATAGCACTGAGGCGTCCTGCGCCCCCTTTTCCTGGGTCTCCCGCAGCTGTCGCTGACGCTCCACGTGCCCGTGAACCAGGAGGGCTAAGGCGGCGCGCTCTGAGGTCACCTCCTTCTCAAGGCACTCTTTCTGCTGTCGGAGTCCCTCCTCCAACCGGCCCAGGTCCTCCACCTGCGCTGCCTTGAAGTCCATGTAGCGAGCCTGGGCGGCACGGCCAGCCTCCTCGCCCGTTTCGCCGCCATCGGGCCTCCCGCTCGCCTCCTTAGCGCGTAGCAGTGCCTCGCGGATCTCGGTAAGGCTGACGCGCTCCTCGTCCAGCCGCCGGGCGTCCTCGCGAGTCAGCAAGGCAGCAGCCGTCTCGTGACGCTCCCTCAGCTGCTCCTCCAGTCGCCCTACCAGGCCCAGCTGTTCACGCTCGCGCTCCTCCAGCCTGCGCCGCTCGGCCTCCAGCCGGACCGCCTGCTCCTCGCGCTCACGCTTCAGCCGCTCCAGCTCGCGAAAGATCTCCGCCTGTTCGGCGCGCTCCGCCGCATGGCTCTGGAGCCTGGCCCGCGAGTCCTGAGCCCGCTCCTCATCGCGCTCCTCCTGCTGCTTCCGCCGCTGGCGCCTCTGCAGCTCCAGCTCCTGGGTCTCGCGGTGGCGCTCCTCCTCGAAGCGCTTCTTCTCAGCCAGGAGGTCGCACAGGCGGGTCTCAATGTCCTGGCTGCGGCAGCGGAGGGTTTCCTCCTGGCGGCGGATGCGCTGCTGCACCTGTTCCGACTCCTTCCGCTGGGACTCCACTTCCTGCTGGAGGCGCTCCAGCTCCGCCTTCTCGCACTTCTGCTTCTCCTCCATCTCCTTAATCAGCCTCCTGCATCCCAGGCCAACAGACACATAATAAAAGCTACGCAGCACGCCAATGGGGACTGATCGACTGCAAACAAACTACATTTTGGGAATTAGCAATAACACACATTCTTCAATTTGTTCTAAACAAACAGCTTCTACAATGAAGTGCATGACAGATGACTGGCAAATGCACGTTGTCTGACGTTCAGCTTTTGCTCGGTTTGTCTCACACCTTTTATGCTCCAGCTTCTCCAGCTCTTCTCGTTGCTGCCTCTCAAACTCCAACCTGGACGTGCAGACCAAGAGTATTGAGGGGGCTTAGTAACACTGGCATTGAGACAGAAAGGACACATAGACAGGTGGTAATCATGCAGACATCATTACTCCAGACAAGACGGCTGCGCTCGGGCAACATTAAATGATGGGCTTCACATTGATGGCAAAAGCTTCGAAGCAAGCGAGGTGAACGTGCAAAAACAATTTAAGACAAGAAGCAATGACAACTTATGGTGAAACAGCGATGACCGGCCAAAGTGTACGGATGTATTTCACAAGCACGTTAAAACAAAGCAGTGAACATGGAAAACTCTGGTCAGGTCTACCTGAGATAGATGGGCCCCTTTTCGGTGAGGAGACTGCCAAGGGAGGGGGTTCAGAGTAAAATTAGATTCAGTCAGGAGAAATAATCACATAAAATGAGCGAAAACACATCCCTGTCATAAACGTTTCATAGCAGCATTCGGGGAAAATCCACGGTTGTTCTGGAGCTGCTTCTATTGTTCATCGACGTGTGTGTGTCTAGGTACTTCATACGTACGTGGGTTTAATAATGAGGAACAGCTACGACAAGGCTCTCCAACCCTGTTCCTGGAGAGACAGATTACTTGAAACGGACAAGATTCAGCTCATCAATCCCTAAATTATTTGAATTAGCTGTGCTAGATTGGGGTTGGAGCCACAACCAGAGAACAGGGTTGCAAAGCTATAGAATCCTTTTCTTAATCCACAAAACTGAAACACAATACGTGTCCCAGCCCACCAGGGGCTGCTGAAAAGCAACAAAACAAACACTCTCCAGAGGTGTTGTATGAACAAAAGCAGAAAAAAGGTCAGGCTTAACAGACTCTTGGGGGAGTTAGTGATAGAATCAATGACGGCCATACAGTTTGAGTGATTTGGCATGTGTGACAAGCAGAATTGCCAGCTCTAGTGATATTACCTTGAGTTGTAAAGGACAGTCCTCCTTCAACCCAATTCCATTTAAGCAAAACCAGGACCAACCATCTACATTAACTAATGGCACACTTGCCTTAGCCTGGGCACTATAAGACTGCAATTCTGCTTTTATGTTGTTGTTGTTTCTACAATCCACCACTTCTGTCAGTGGTGACATGGGTTAGCGGCAATACCAGGAATGGACCGAAGGCAATGGAGGGAGGGGGGGACTCGCAGACTTCCGAGGCACCGGGAAATGGGATCGGGGGGGGGGGGTCACATGCGTTGGAGCGTCCCTTTGCCTGAAACCAGACCAGCTCCTAAGCCCTAGTCCCCATGCACTGGTGGAGAACAGAGGATCAGATGGGTATCCGGAAAACGGTAATAGCGCCATCTGGCCAACTGATAGGGTAAAACATGAAATTCTCCACGAGTACATAGTGAGTTAGACCTAAGGATTGATTTGAGATAAGGCAACACACACACACACTACACACTCACCCCGGGTTGTACAGCATCACAGTGGAGAGGTTTTCACATGACTGGGAGAGATCGGTCATAGACAGACTGAAGGAGGAGAGCAGTCCACTCTGAAAAAACAGCCGCCACCCAACACAAAAGGTCAAAATCTGCATTACATTGTCTTTTGGGGTATTTAGATGGGGTTTCGGCGACAACTGCTGATGTATAAACAGCTTCATGAAATAAATGCAATCGAGTCCCAGATAAACATGCCTGGTTCTGGTGGAGGGATGACTCAACATCGGCAAATTGCCTCAAGATGACTCACTCTTGCTAAATCGCCTCTCGCCTTCATCCTACAGGCTCCACAGTTAATGTGGCTTTCCAATAGTAACTAACGAGTGAACAGCTGCATTATGTACAGAGGTAATGACACGAATTTAGCCCTTAATCAGGGAGTAGGTCAGAGGTCACCCACATACAGTATATGAATACTACAATAGCTAATGTACTGTTTTAAAAGCATTCGCTGTGGCCAAGGGAGGACAAGAGGTTAAGGCAGCCACCATTACAGCTTGGGTTGGAATCTAGCCCACTGCCTTTTCAGCGAAAACTCTCCTCTACATTTCACCACTGCTTATTAAGTAAAGCATAAATGCCTGAAAATATCAAATATTTTGATTTTAAAGCATTTCCTGAGGCCTTCTTTTACCTTTCTCTTTTCCCTCAGCTTAGCAGCCTCTTTCGGGTGGTTGAAACGGAACATGTTGGTTCTCCCCAGTAAGATGACAGCACCTATCGGGCAACAGAACAAGAAATGTTTACAAAATTAGGAAAATACTGCATTTAAATTGAGAGGCAGGCGGCAGGGCCCAATGAAATCAACTCCTAGCAAACGGCTTAATAAAATATTCAGCAAAACGTATCATCAAGTGCCAGAGTTCAGGCAGGCTAAATACCTTGGTTGAGCGGGGAAGGTTCAGTCACGTGCACGCCGTTTACGGAGCACTGGGCCCCGTTGAGCGGAATCAGGGTCACGGAGCCGGCCTGGTTCTCAAACATGCAGTGCTCACTCTCCAGGTCCAGCCCATGGAGAACTGCACCAACAGAAAGACCGCATGACAGTGTGAGGGAGTAAGAGCACGTATTTATACGGGGGACTAAACCAGTAAACAGGATATTGATGTTACAATTGGTTTCCTCAGCAAACTTTTATCATTCCTTGGTTGACCGTTAACTTGGCTATCTGATGTGTGGCAAAGGCTGGCGGCGGACGGACGTTGCGACAGAGGCCACTCACCGATGTCCTGCTCGGTGGACGCATCTTCTCGACCAACGTATGTTCTGCCCTCCTGAAAGGAAAAGGGCCGATGAACCGTCAAGCCAATGTAACTTACGGTCAAGCATAACAGGAAGACCAGTGAACCACACTGAAGCCACCTGGAAGACACTATTTTGCGACGGAAACCGAAACAATGCTGATGGACCTTGAGATGGTAGAGGATGATGCCGGTACTCAGGAGGTCATCGTCGATGCCGATGAGATGAGGTAACTCGGAATCGAGCACGACACCGATTCCCTCTTTCCTTAGGGCAAGGGTTTCCTCCTGTCAAGACAGGATCAATGGGAGTCCATCGTAAGGGATTGATTCATGTCAGGGACTTAAAAGCCACATGTAACAGGGGCGTCGGACCGGGGGGGGGGGGGGGTACTAAGTTTATAGGGCCCTAACACGTAGAGGGGCCCTCCAAAATGTTTGAATCTTGAGTAAAGAGGGGAGGGGCCCTCAGAGACCGCCTATGTACAGGGCCCAGAATTCTGTGCTACAATCCTGGTCACAGCAGACAATCACTGAACAAAAGTCGGAGTTAATGAAATTATATAAATACAGAGAGCTGCAGGAAGTGGAGAAGATGACGAGACAGGAAAACCGTACGTGTGTGTGTGTTCACCTTTTGGCATACATTTTCAGGACTAAAATGTCCGGATATAAGAGGAAAACATTGTGCAAAGACAGGACAGACCTTGAGAATGTTCTGAGTTTCATTCCATTTGTTAGTCCACTCCTTTGTTAACTCCAACACCTATAAGAGTAACCAAAAACCAAATTATATTTTGAATGAAAACAATATCACATCAGGGAGCATGTTTTATCAGGTATTTTGTCCCAATCACGGCTAAACACTTAGCTTGTAAGGCTTATGCACTTTCAGAATATGGATGGCTTGTTTTGCATAACACATGTTACGTTATACTCTGACAGGACCCACGTGGACTTACTCTGGCTTCATTTTGGTGCAGTTTCTCCTCCATGCTCAGAGCGGTAGGTGAATCCAGAAGTGCAATCTGAGAAGGACAAACACAATACCCCACCGCTCAGTTCAATTACTTTGGTCAGTTAACACAAAATCAATGAGGCGAAAGGCCATCAACTGGAAAACCAGATGTTAGTTACTTTCCTGAGTCACGACATGTCTCATACATAAGCAAAATGGGACAATAAATCAACAAACAGTTTAAACATGCACCCTTTTTAAACTATTCCACTGCTCCAGCCAAGCTTCTTAAGAGAAATACATAAAAAAAAAAAAACATCAGGTTCAAGGGGAAAGGGTTGATTAAGTTTCAACGCAACACAAACAAAACTATTTAGATGGGTGTAAAACCAAACCCTACCTGGTTCCCCTGGACCAGCAACGCTTTCAGCCGGGCGATCTCAGCACGGAGCTCTCGGATGAGCTTCACGTTGCAGTCCTCGTTGATTGTGGGCTTGTTGATGATGTTTTTGGCGCGGTTGGCGTAGCGCAGTGTGCTCAGCGTCTCGCCGTAGTTGACGTCGGCTGGCGAAATGGCTGGGGAGGACAAGAAGAATGTCTTTGAAACATTTGGTCGTACTTCAAATGCTGTGGTGTGTTCACAGCATATTTAGCTTATGGCCAATGGCCAAATTTAAGCCTCTTACATATACAAAACCAGCTTTAACCGGATTTTAGAAAGCCCTGTTCAGATATACCAAATCACAGGATGATGAAATCTATAGTAAGTAATCAAGGTCCCAATTGTTTTAGGGCCGAGGCTGCTGATCCATAAGGCAACTGTCCCGCCCGAGCCCCGCCCATGCCCCGCCCCTCAATTTGACCGAAAATAAGAAGTTATAGTACGCTATTATCTTCTATCCTGTAAACACTGATTCAGCTTTGATCTAACTTTATTAGTACCATGTGTTCCTTTGATATTTCAGTTAGAATACAACCAACAATATTGCATTTTAAAAGGCTGTTATGTTATATGAAATGCCCTTCAAAGTAACTTCCCAGATTTTCCAGGTTTCTATGAAAGATGACCAGTAATTACTATTAGTACTATTATTGTTAGTACTAGATTTAGGTTCCCTGATATTTTAATCAATCTGTTACAAAAACTTACTTAGCACATAAAACTGGCAGAAATAAGAAACAATTCAACCAAAACTCACTTGCGATCATGATGGTTTTGGAGTTGCCTCCCAAGCTGTCCTTGAGGAGCCACGTTAGCACAGAGTCTCTGTACGGCACAAACACCTGCTTCTTCTTTAGGTTGGTGTTTAATCCGTCTTGGCTTAGGTCCGCTGTACCAAGACAGAAAAAAATATTTCTGTCTGATCATTCAAAGTGTTTTAATTTAAATACTTTATTTGTGCTTGTTTGAGCTGCTTTGGCTTAATCGGATGAAAGTACTTGTTCAAGCAGCCAAACGTGAAAGAGTTTGTATCTTCCAAATACTTGAGTGCAGAAATTGTACTTTTGTGATTGGAAAAAAGCTAAACTTTAAACACTAATCTGAATCTGGTTCCAATATTGTAAGGAGACGTTTTTATTATTGTGGCCTGTACATTCAAGCTAAGGGCCATGGCCAATAACTGGATGCCATACAAAACAGTTGTAATTTTAATTAATGACTTTAAAGATCAGCTGCCTGTACAAACAACACACAACAAACAACCTGTATAACAACAGTGTAAAAGTAAATCACTTGGGTTTGATATTGTTGCATGGATCTAAAAGCTTTTATTCCAGAGAACAGATCGCTTGGCATCCAGAAACTCCTGTTAAAACCAGAAGTTGAGACTTAAAATCTTATAATACCAGCAAAAAATAAATCCCATAGCGCCGTAAATTAATAAATTATACACATTCATCTAACAGTTTCTTGTTGTACACCCTTGCAACTCACCACTGGTTTCTCATACCCTCTCACGAGTCGTGATATTTTCACAGGATTCTTGGGGATGGTAGCCCATGGCATTTTTGGCTTATTGATCCGATTTAGCCTGTAAGCTAACTTTGTTTGCAATGGCCTAGCAGGAGGACCACTGTGAATATGGATTACCCACCTAAAGCAGAGATGACATTACCCAGGGTGACCAGTGACTTGTTGATGTTGCCGCCCTCCTTGAGACGGACCCCCGTGGCGCCCGTGGCGTCCGCCCTCTCACTGCCGGCCAAGTCCACCAGGTGGATCTTACTGATCGTCTCACATGGCATCTCCGCATCAAACTTAGCCTGAAGAAGAGCGAGAAAACACCAAAAAAACCTGAGCGTTTTAGGCTGAAAGGCCGAGGTCGTCCAGTCACTAGGTCAGTGCAACACCAAATAAAACACACAAAGAAGAGAATATCACAATGTCGAGGTATAGCGTCAAAAGAAGATGTAGAGTGAAAAATGTGACACTAGCCATCATATTGACTGGCTAAGAGTCCACTCATTTGGTAACTTAATCAGTCTCTGATAACCAGAGTTGTGCATTCCTGGGCTAGCGCTGGTTTGTAGAATAAGCAAGCCTAGCAGCCCACCTGTGTGAAATTGATGGTGAAGATGGCGTGCGAGCGGCTGCTGGTGTCGTTCATGCCCGTAGCGGCCGTGGTGCGGTTGATGTTGCCGGCCTCCATCAGCTCCTCCACATCGTGGTAGTTCTGCACTAGGTGCTTCGACAGGTCTGGGGACAGATTGAGTTACGGGGAGACCATTTACATACAGAGACACTCTCATTATTGTTTGGGCTCTTTTCCATACATAGTTATTCTGTACTAATTTGCTGCTAGCTGTTTTGTAGAGTAAAATATGCTTTCTATTAATGGGTTGTGTGGTTGTCCAACCTTACTATATTGAAATGCACACACTTTGTTAAGTCATTCTGGATATAGAAAAGAAAGAAAAACAATGGTGGTTCTAAAAAACACACTACATTCCACCAATTGAATTACCCTTCTCTTTTTTACTCTGAACTGTCGCCGAAAGCAACAAGGAGTTTAGATGACAGGAAGCCCGGGAAGACCTATTAGGACACGATAAGTCTGCCAGTGCAGTTAGATCTGCAATACAACCACAGGCAGCCATGACAGTGGAATCTGGGGCCTTGTATCAAGCATCTCTATAGAAAGCAGTGTCGTCTTGCCTTCCACGTAAGGTCCATCTTTCGGATGCTCCCTCACCCTCAGGTTGTAGGTTTGGGTCGACTTTCGCCTGAGCAGGTCTCGGACACGTTCGTTGTAAATCTCCAGGTAGCTGACGACGACAAGATAAAAGGTCATCCCGAGGCCATGTTCGGTGCAATGTAATCCGTCAATCGGTAAGGGGGCATATCGTCATCTCAGGTTCGCCTGAACCTAACCTTAACGGATCGCCACCAAAGTATGCCATAAAGATCATGTCCAATCCCTTTTCATTACATTGTTAAAGCCATCATTGCCACCAGCTTCTTAATGCAACTGAATGGCAGTGAACATGTTCTTACCTGACCTCTGTGCGAAACGAGGCCTCATCCCAACGAGTCATCCCAGCTATTCGGCTGAACAGACCCTCACATATCCGTGGAATGAGACCAGCATCTCCCTGATAAAAAAAGACATCCATACAACAAATGCAGATATGTTTCATTGCACTGTTGTAGTACTTGAGTGCAGGATGTCTCTCATAATTTGACTCAAGATTAAAAAAGACATGACTTTGTGTCAGAAAATCTCTGTTGCCTAATTAAAATGAACAACAGAAGCAAAAAATGACAACAGAGCTCAGCTTTTAGTACAACCAAGGGACTTATGACTCAACTCTGGAACCAAGCAAAAATAACTTGTAGAGTATGGACTCAACTTGGACTTCTACAATCTGTCATCAATTACATCATTGCTGTTCAGTAAAATACTTTACTAATTTACCCTGTGACTATGGTATACAACAGATCCTAAACTTACATTTACGTGAAGACTCAATGTATATCACATATTTGGCTCAGGTTATAAACCAGTATGTGATACAGGGCTATATTGACAATGAACTTTGATTCACAAATTATTCTAAACACAGAAGAAAAAAGGGCAGTCATTCATTTGTTAAGGGTCTCTGCAAATTGTTTGTCTTAATAACAATATAAGCCACATTCAATAGGCAAACAATAACAAAAGTGCAAGATAGCAAAGTTTTTAGAACAGTTAATCTCTTTACTTATTTTTTTCTACTGTCTAGAAATTACACATTTGTGAAGTCTAATTCACTCTAATATCCTTGCGTCATAACAGCAACTATCAGGAGCTCTTATCAAATCAAAAGGTAGAGACATGCCCTCCAAAGAACATCACAATCCTTATAACGTCTTGCTCATTCAGGGTGTACATGCCGGACCCTATATCTCCACAGAACACAGACAACAACCACAGTTAAACTTGTAGTCACCTGACTAACCACAAGGAGTCGCCAGAGTGCAACAAGGCAGCGCAACCCTTGCTTGACAACACCCCCACCAACCCCAGTCAGTGCTAGACGGTGCAAATTTGCACCTCCACGTGAGACCATTGTGGGCATCCTACAACAAGGACTCAAACAACCAATGCCCCAAACTATCCGGTAATACATTTCCATCTCAATCATCCACAATGTTGTGCCCTGTTGAATAGTGCCCAGTCTTTGATTGGTGATTTCAGGGCAAGTATTCACAATGCATCTCGTCGTAGGGGAACTGATTTAAAGCAGTTCTGCTTCATAAACATTTTCAAACAACATTATATAAACATGGGGGGGGGGATCAGATCATAAATCAGCACTACTACTACGATTTTTAAACAGGCCCAGAAAGAGAATGCCGGTCTCACCGGATTTCCCATCATGGTGTAGGATTTCCCCGAGCCGGTCTGGCCATAGGCGAAGATGCAGGCATTGTAGCCTTGGAAAGCAGCCTTGAGGACATCCGAGCCTAGGTCTTTGAACACCTGGAGAAGAAAAGTTTCAAAGCAGATCAACATCGAATGGACACCATATTCACAGAGGTAGGTAGGTTCATTTACTTGAAACTTCTACTGACAGGTAGCTATGCAAGGTTAAGAGGTCAAATCCCAAGTAAGTGAAACTCATTTTTGGATTGAATTGTGAAAGCAAATCACTCTTTTGCACATTGCTGTTCTGCAAAAGGTTTTGTGAGTTTTATGTAGTATCGAATTAACATTAAGTTAAACATTCAAAATAATGCCATAGGTTCACAGTTTTAGAAAAAGGGAAGTATGATGTAAAATTCCAAGCCTGTAGTCTACTAACAGTGACAACTAAACACTGCACTTTTTATTGCTCACCAGCAGATGACACTAATGCACTTTGCAAACTGCTAATGAAGCTTTGAGTAAGAATCATTTCTAGCACAATCTGGTGATCCCCCAAGCCTTCAGAAAGCCTTGGATTTCCATCAGTACTTAACTGCACCTACATTTCCATCTGACCATTCGGTAATGTTCCAGCTACAGTTCTAACAGGCTAAAACAGATTGAGCACTTAGCCGAAACTATCAAGAGACGGTACAAAAAGTCCTTCAAATACGGTACAAAAATTTAAAAAACACAGTTATTCAGATATATGCATACATTCAACAACAGTAACAGTTCTATTGAAGTTGATTAATTGTGTGTGACTATTTATTTTTCACTGCACATGTAATGCAATGTTATGATAAACAAGATTGCACAACAGTAAGTCTGTAATCTGATTTGAAACTACTGAACTACTGCCCCAGTTCAGACCATGTTTTCTAACTGAAATATGACTTGTACCTTCTCCTGGGAGGCAAAGTTGGTACTTTTACTGTCAGCTGAGTCATAGGAAAAGTCATATGTAAAGGTCTTCTTTCTTTCTCTCATTGAATCCCCTGTAATGCCATCCGGTATCTAATAAAAATAAAAGAAATGAGCAAATAATGTAATTAATACATGTATTAAAATGATCTAAAATGAGAACACAGGTCTAGCGATGGATAAATTGTTTATAATACAGCTGAAAGGCAGAGAATGTCCTATGAACGTCCAGGACATCATGACAAGACCGCCGGACATACTGGGGACATCCTTTTCTGTTGTTTAAACTTCAGAAATTACCTTCAGGTTTGTAATGGTCGTCTTGTCATCTTTCATTTCAATTATGTTTTTTGCAGTCAAGTCCTTCTCCCTGTAAAAATCGAAACATTTAAATACTTTAAAATATCTTTGACATTATGTTTTAAACACACTTGCATTACACCACAGCCGCCTAATTAATCACTAACAGTTGTCTCAACATGTAATGTCTGACTTCTTTTGCATAGAAATGTCCTTCTCCTCGTGTGAAAGTAATCTGTTCATGCTTTTCTTATTTTTTATCTTTCCAGTATGAAGCCAATGATACAAAACCACAGTTTATGCATTTCTAGGTGGAACTGTAATTTAAACAGTTTTGCAAGTCTGTGCTTGTTGCCTCTTAGATTACTATTAACACATGCCTGGAAGAAGTTATACTCCGGGGGGACTGATCTGAAAAAGTTTGAATGGTTTCTTTGGCAATAGGACACTTCCTTGTTTTTCAACAATAGCCCATACTTATTTGGAATCGGTATATCATATATCACATATGCACACAGTTAAGAGTGAGAGAGACAAAGAGAGCTCAACATGACGGGTGCTTGTCATTTTTCATAAAGTATAATTTAATGTATAACCATGGCTTTTACATTGGCCAACAGGCCCTAGCTATATACACCAATCCAGACCAACTGGTTCACACTTAATACTCCCTTTTAGTCAAAACCCTCACCAAGCTGCTATCTGACCAATACACCTTCTGAAATGTTAAACATATACACACACACACACACATATACATATATATACATACATACATACTTATACATATATATATACACACATACATACATATACATATACATATACACACATATATATATACACACATATATATATACACATACATACATATACATATATATACACACATATACATATACATATATATACACACATATATACATATACATACACATATATACATACACATATATACATACACATATATACATACACATATATACATACACATACACATATATATATACACATATATACATACACATATATACATACACATATATACATACATACACATATATACATACACATATATAGATATTATAGTGTATATTTTTTAAGATAGTGTGTGGGCAGTCATTAAAAATGGCAATTGATTCTCAGCCGACTTTACCATATTAAATAGCAGTGAAAAACAAAAAACAAAATGTAACCTATTTCTTCATTGCAAAAGTTTAGTCAAATGAGTGCCTTGCAATTCTTGAACGTAGCGATAAAAACTATTAAAGCATCCCAAGGTGGCTTCACTAACTCATAATGCCAGAGATAGCCACGGTAGTAATAGCCTACTGATAACGGATATTTTGTTGCATAGCCTACCCTCATCTTGCCAGCTGCCTGCCTGCCACCTAAAAAAAAAAGGTGGAGTACAAACCTCCAGGCGATCTTACTGGTGGAGAAGGGGTGACCTCGTACTTTTTTAAATGTGATTTAAAGGTTTGTATTTTAATCCCAATGACAGTTTGGAAGAGACAGGTGTTTATTACATATTTTGAGAAGTGCTGCTTCAACATGACCAGTCATGTGATGCTAGTCAAATCAGTCATTAAGTGATCGAAATGACTAAGGGCAAGCAATAATAATACCATCAGTTGGGCAAACATAAATAATAGTACCATAATTTGGCAGTTTTTTCTGTTTAACATATTAGTTGCTGAACTTACCGCCTGTTCATAGGCCTGAGCCGGACAGCCACCCGCACCGATGCCATTGCACATCCCTGTTGTGTCCGCGTCACCTGCTGTACAGATCCAGGGAATAGCCCAACGAAACAACCCTAATGTAGCTAGTTAGCTAAATTGCGAATAAATGTGGCTAACACACAAACCAACAATGGGTTAAATGCGTTTTAGGATGACAGTCTGCAATTTCCACCCGACCCGTTGGAGAACCAGAGACAAGGTTTCTGTCAAAAGAAAACAGCCCTCATTGTGTTCGCTCTCTTGAGCGGGCACTTTTTATTGGCGTAGTAGCACTAGCACAACTGAAAACACAAACTCACAAAACGTCATGATGATAAATCCGTACAAAGCTGATAACTACGAATGGTCGGAAAGGACAAACTTAACTGGCCATATTGCACTCCTATACAAACGGTGGCAGTAGAGGACTGTTGTTGATCTAGCGAAGAAGAACCAGGAAACCGAGTCTACATTTCCGGTGGTTTCTGAAAGTGTGGGGACTGGTGAGTATTATCGTAGTTTTGAGTCAATTTAGCTGTTTAGAATCTACAACCGCAATATTTTATTACCACACATGGAAGTATTGTTATAAAACTTTGTTTAATATTTTCACGAGTTTTAGCAGCAGCACCAGGTATCAGTTCCTGGTGAACAAGCTTACAAGCTAGATGCTAACCAGCTATGTGAATGCTATTTTGCCCATTCTGGCCCGCCATAGCGTTTCTTTCATTTGGCCATAGCTAGTTAGAAGTTACTTTGGCCATAGCTAGTTAGAAGTTACTTTTATTATGAGACGAAGAACTACTTTTACACAGTTAATGTGGCAATGTTTCTGATTCCCCAGGTGAAATAGCGCCGAGTGAAAGTTGTTAATCATGGATATTCGACCAAACCACACCATTTACATTAATAATGTAAACGATAAGATCAAAAAGGACGGTAAGAATATGTGCATCTTTCTACCAAGCTAGGTACAGTAGTAACGCAAAGGAGAGTTTTTATTTAAATTGTCTATAATTCGCGTTTTTCCTTAGGTACTAAATGTTCAATATAAGATTAGCTACATGTATATTTTCAAGTCTCGGTCAATGGGGTAAAACTTTCAGCATTGAAATGACTTTGGTTGTTGTTGCCTTTCAGAACTGAAGCGGTCACTCTATGCTCTGTTCTCTCAGTTTGGGCAAGTTGTGGACATTGTTGCCATGAAAACCATGAAGATGAGAGGGCAGGCGTTTGTGGTGTTCAAAGAACTTGCATCAGCTACAAATGCACTTCGACAACTTCAAGGGTTTCCTTTCTACAATAAGCCCATGGTAAGTTATTACTTATAAGTTCTGTATTACATTTATCCCAATGTGGTTCAGTAATGTACCCTAGCAAATAAAATTACACTGTAGCAGCAAAACATTTGAATAGAAAGTTAGTTTCTTGAATGCGACCCAACGCTGTGTTTGGTGAAGACCAACAATATATTGTTTCAACAATTTTCAGCGCATTCAGTATGCAAAGACAGACTCTGAGGTGATCTCCAAAGTCAAGGGCACATTCGGAGACAAGGACAAGAAGAAGGACAAAAAGAAGAAGCCTCAAGATCAAGTGGCCAATGTGGCCAAGAAGCCAGCACCAGTGAGACTAGCTTATCTTGCTTTACTATATACATTTTTATATATGGATTACATCCCAGTAAGGAAAACTGGTTCAAGTGTTGTAATGTTACAGAGGTTTTCATTGAGTACAGTATATGTCAACATAATGCACACATTTTTTTTTTTAATTCTTTGTTCTCAACAGGGATCAGCAAACACAAACAATGCACCAACCATGCAGGTACGACCACTGGTGTAGATGGATTCACACCCTTATATAATCTATATTTTGCATTGTGTTTTCATTCTCTTGTACTTATGCAGAAATCCTAGCTATGACTCTTTGAAACGTTGCACTATTTAATGGTGTTCTTCTGCCTTTTTTAATTGTACAACCTGCTATAAGTACCACAGACTTCCACATCTTAGTAAAGCTGTGTGTATAGTGTTCTGTTGGGAAATGTGTATCTGTCACTTACATACTTGACTCATGCTTTTGCTCTCCAGGTTCCAGATAATCCACCCAACTATATTTTATTCCTTAATAACCTGCCAGAGGAAACCAATGAAATGATGCTCTCCATGCTGTTCAATCAGTGAGTATTGAAATAATTTTCATTTTGTTCAATGTGTAATCTATGTATTTGTATTCTTTGGACATCGGGCCACAATCCTTTTTAATTGTGATTCTTGCACTTGGCAAATAGTACGTAAGGGAACTTAAATCCCTCTCTTTCGTCACAGATTCCCTGGTTTCAAAGAGGTGCGGCTCGTCCCTGGCAAACACGACATTGCATTTGTTGAGTTTGAGAGCGAGGGCCAAGCAGGAGTGGCCAAAGATGCACTGCAAGGCTTCCGAATCACTGCCCAATGCGCCATGAAGATCACATACGCCAAGAAGTAGTCCCTGCCATGATGTAACTGGAAAGGGGACACATTTTTGGACTCTTGGTTAGAGATGTATTGGACCCCTTGATTTATTTTATTTTAATTTTGTTTTAGCTGTGGAATCTACAGGCAGTTCGTGCTTTTTTTGACTGATTTCTGTACAGTCACTGTGAGCTGTGGGGAAAAACCTCTGACCTGCATTGCTCTCTATTTTTTATGACTTAGTAATAAAGAACTGTTGCCTTCTCTATGTTCTATGTTTCTATCTCTCCTGAAGGCCCTTAAATGGACCGCAGATGTTTGTATGTAAAAATGTAGGGAAGTGATGTTCTTTTTCTCTGAGAACAGAAATGATTAAAATCAGAAGGTTTGAGACTCATTGGGGATGTTACATTGGTCCTGTAATCAAGTAGTCAAATTGTCATTTTTGTCCAATCCCAGTCACATAATTATAGGCTGAATTAACTATAGCCAAGTTCAAAGTTTAGAAATCCCACAGTCAGCTCTGATGTCATTACTACACACGGTTAGTCTAAGAGTTGGTACCGGCAGTGCATTCATCACTTTTCAAATGAATAATTCCTCTGATGTCAACATTTTATGTTTCCTGATGGAGAAAATTAGGAATTAATTTCTCAAAGGTAAATAGAATGTGATTGCATCAGAGTTCAGATGTTCACTGCTTTCATTTATCACAAATATGTGCCTTGTAAAGGTGGGACACATTTTCTGTTAGTGATATCTGTTAAATGTCCAACTGATTTAAGATGACAACAAAGGTCTGATGTGCACCCCAAACTGGCCTCAGTTAATAGTGTGCTATTTCTAGTATATGTTGGACATAGGAGTGCTCATAACTGGTCTGCTTGAGCTGTATTGCTATTTTCTTAATATCTAGAATTGTCATTTCTGCAGTATGGCCGCAACAGGTTTTGAAAATGTAGTCCATAATGTTGTGTGACCAGTGAATAGGCTAATGGAGAGAGGGCCACATAGAGAGGGCAATTGGCCTTCCCAAAAAGACCATAAGACAGTTGCAGCTCGTACAGAACGCCGCGGCCAGGATTCTCAGCAGAACCAGAAAATATGATCATATCACACCAGTCCTCAGGTCTTTACACTGGCTGCCAGTTACATATAGGATCGATTTTAAAGTATTACTACTGGTATATAAATCGTTCAAAGGCCTAGGACCTCAATACATTGCAGATATGCTCAATGAATATAAACCCAAACGAACACTCAGATCATTAGGATCACATCAGCTAGAAATACCAAGGGTTCACTCTAAGCAAGGAGAGTCTGCTTTTAGCTATTATGCCAGTCGCAGCTGGAACCAGCTTCCAGAAGAGATCAGATGTGCTCCTACAGTAGTCACATTCAAATCCAGACTCAAAACACATCTATTTTACTTTGCATTTAATGAATGAGCACTGTGCCACTGTCCGTCCGACTGTTTTCACTGTCCTTTATTTTATTAAATTTTTTAATCTAAACTGTATTTGACTTTATATTCTTAACGGTTTTAATTTTTCTTATTTCTTCACTGTTCTGTATTTGATTTTATATTCTTAATGGTTTTTATTATTTCTTATTTCTGTAACAGTACCTCTGTCAAATGGATATTTATGTAAAGCACTTTGAATGACCATTGTGTATGAAATGTGCTATATAAATAAAATTGCCTTGCCTTGCCTTGCCAATATAACTGTTGGTGCTGGTTATGAGTGAATCTATGTAAATCATGAAGGTCCATTTCAAATAATGAAAAGGGGGTATTTATTAGTTTGCAGACTCTGTGATTTGGCTCCTGCAAAGAGCTGCCACAATTAACAAGGTTAATGGTCTATTTTGATCAACAGGTGCCAGGTACAAGCTATAAACAAAAATATCTAAATACTTAATTCTGTACATGCTTAAAACCTAAAATCACTCAAAAATCAAGAAAACATAAAATACACCAATTTAAAATATAATTATTTCAATCCAGAAATGAACAATTCACTTCTGTAATTCATAGACAGGTACTGGATACATTACAGTTGAGTAACTTATTTTTAAACATCACCAGAACCATCTCATTTAAATGTCCTACAGAATAAGACAAGTCCAATAATATATTGGCCCATCTCTATAGTAATAAGCATTATCACCTGAATGCTAACAACCTTTTCAACATGGTAAAATTGAATAGACTGGAGAATAAAACAGTCTCAAAGCAGCGTTTTGCTTCTATAATAAGTGCAGTCTATCATATTATTTTCAACGTATTTTCTAGATTAAAAATGTCAAACAAAACATTATGTTAACATCATACTGATGACATAAATGCCACAACATTGACCAATCTTGTTGACTAATTCAATTAATCACTACTATCCCCTTACATATTGGAACATTGTATGGACAGGCTAACTAGCTACTTGCTCCTCTGATCCTGTCAAGCTGTTGTGTGTTAAAATACATCTTAAATAAATTCTTATAAACCCAAACTAAAAGAAGTATACTAAACCAAAATCTAAGCATAACTTGTACTGTTGGTCCAATGATGAATGAGCTTAAAAACAGAACCTAGAAATGTTAAATATGCATAAGAAGCTTATTTTTCTCAATTTCATTTACATCCCTGTTAGTGAGTACTTCCCCTTTTCCATTATAATACATTCACTTAAAAAAATCTTATTTTTGTTCATTATATCTACTCATTGATGAATTTTTTACTTAATCTGAGTCATTAGAAACTATATGTGGTCATCCATAGCTTATTTCACTTGAGTTTAAATCAGGTACCAATCTCCCTTATTCATCTATCTACATGGGAACGTTAAAAGAACACACAAATAAAACACAAGGTTGTGCAAAGAAGTTTGATTAATCTTGGGTAACTGTATGTTTGTGTGAGTTATATACGTTGCCCTCCAAAATGATTTCCCCCCGTGGTAAAAATGGACGTGCCAAAAGGCTATTTGTCCTGCTGACTGGTAAATTGCTTAAATTTGGCACACATGCTAAGGGTTTTGACTCTCACTAGCTCACATTGTATCTTCAACTTCATTGACACGAGTACAGAAAAGCTGGTTAACAGGCTAGCCAATGCTAGGAATGAACAGCTATTGTCAGTTGATCTGGTAGAGGTTGACAGCTATGATAAGCTTCAATTTGAAATTGCCTACATTTGCATAAATGACAGCTATGCTGAACTTTCGTCCTGCCTTCATGCTCACCCAATGCTCCTCCCCTTACCCACTGTCTACCCCACTTCATATGCACGACCCTGCTGATGGCATTGCCTGGATAGAAATCTGCCCCCCGCCTTGGTTTAAAATGAATGGGCTTGCCCCTCCTTTACACACAGTTTGTGAGCACCTATATTCCAGAAATTATGTATTCACCTAAACACTGATCCTTAAGGACCGATCTTTCCCTGTCATAACATTCATTTCTAGTCTATTTATTTTCAAGAACCAAATTGTTCATTTTGTGCAGATTCTTCTTAATTCAAACACTTGCCAAAAAAAGAACTCCAAGCACAAGGAATCTATTTCATACCATATTAATCTATTCCTGGTTTCTGTTTTGACCAACAGCAAACTGACTATGATTTCTGGGTCTGTAAGGAAAAAACACAAGAAATCAACCCATGTTATATACCACCACCCATTTCCTGTTATTCATCTGCTGATGGTTTACAAGTCCCAGACTCTGTAATTTATTCTGCTCACGTAGCAGTCAACACTGCGTGTCCAATTTCCAATCCCAGATTGACATTTGACAATGAACAGCATACAACTGTATTACCAAATGGAATCAGGCTTGTGGGATGTTTATTTCTTTGATAAAATGAGGCAAGGGATATTCCAATGGAAGACCCACATGTCAGATGTAAGTAAAGGCCCAGGTATTAAAGATTCACTGTAATAAATAAAAAGGCAACAAAACTGTAGGTGTAACCAAGGGAAAGGTGTTGGAGAAGTGTAACCGAGAAACGAGAAGAGCTGATGGCTTTTGAGGTCAACATAAGTGTATCAGTCTAATCTACACTGAACACAATTATAAACGCAACATTTTAGTTTTTGCCCTCATTTATCATGAGCTGAACTCAAAGATCTAAGACTTTCTCTATGTACACAAAAGGCCTATTTCTCTTAAACATTGTTCACAAATCTGTCTAAATCTGTGTTAGCGAGCACTTCTCCTTTGCCGAGATAATCCATCCACCTCACAGGTGTGGCATATCGAGATGCTGATTAGACAGCATGATTATTGCACAGGTGTGCCTTTGGCTGGCCACAATAAAAGGCCACTCTAAAATGTGCAGTTTTATCACACAGCACAATGTCACAGACTGATCGTAGGTATTGAGGGAGTGTGCAATTGGCATGCTGACTGCAGGAATGTCCCCCAGAGCTGTTGCATGTGAATCTAATGATCATTTCTCTACCATAAGCCATCTCCCAAGGTAAATTTGGCAGTACATCCAACCGGCCTCACAACCACAGACGACGTGTAACCACACCAGCCCAGGACCTCCACATCCAGCATCTTCACCTCCAAGATCGTCTGAGACCAGCCACCCGGACAGCTGCTGCAACAATCGGTTTGCATAAACAAAGAATTTCTGCACAAACTGTCAGAAACCGTCTCAGGGAAGCTCATCTGCATGCTTGTCGTCCTCATCGGGGTCTCGACCTGACTGTAGTTTGTCGTGGTAACCAACTTGAGTGTGCAAATCCTCACATTTGAGGGCATCTGGCACTTTGGACAGGTGTTCTCTTCACAGATGAATCCCGGTTTTTACTGTACAGAGCAAATGGCAGACGTGGTTGAGCGGTTTGCTGATGTCACCGTTGTGGATGGAGTGGCCCATGGTGGCGGTGGGGTTATGGTATGGGCAGGCATGTGTTATGGATAACGAACACAGGTACATTTTATTGATGGCACAGAGATACCGTGAAGAGATCCTGAGGCCCATTGTTGTGGCATTCATACATGACCTCATGTTGCAGCATGATAATGCATGGCCCCATGTTGCAAGGATTTGTACACAATTCCTGGAAGCTGAAAACATCCCAGTTCTTGCATGCCCAGCATACTCACCGGACAAGTCACTCATTTAGCATGTTTGGGATGCTCTGGATCGGCGTATACGACAGCGTGTTCCAGGTCCTGCCAATATCCAGAAACTTCGCACAGCCATTGAAGAGGAGTGGACCAACATTCCACAGGTCACAATCAACAGGGGAGGAGAGGAGGCATTGCGGAGCTTGCCTTTTCATTGAGGGGTTTCTGAGTTTTAAAGGGTGGGTCTGTTGGTGGCTGTCTCTCCAACTGAGGCTGATGTTTTTTGTGAGGGCTCTGGAAAGCTTCTTCCTGGCTGCCCCCTAGTTCTGTCTCCCGCTGCTGTGTCATCTCTGTCCGCTCGTGTGTCTCAGTCTTATTATGTCTGAGGTGGGGCGTTTGCAGATTGGCCTAAGAACTGGATATGAGACCGGACGAGCAATTAAAGTATGCTGAGTTTAATAAATAGGACAGCCACTCAATCTAAGAGGCGCAAGCGTGGCTGCAGGTTTACATGTATCCTGAAGGGAAAACCTAAAATATCAATTCACAACACATCCCGCACCCTTTACCTTCCAGTCATTATCTTGTGGCGCGAATGCGTGTAAGAAAACCCTCGAACATGGCAAAGTTGAAGCCCTGTAAAGAAGAGTGGGCAAAAATTCCACCCAGTCATGACTGTACTTAGTTGTTCTGCAGAAGGAAAATTCATTTCTAATGAATTATTGCAAAATATAACCTTTCGGTATAATTTGTTGCCTTTATCTGTGAATAGTGTTGAAGTGAAGACTACATATTAATATGTCCAAATACGTAAGAAACAAATGTCATGGAGTGTACTTACTTTTTCACATGACTGTATGACAGGTCTCTTATTGTAACAACCGAACTCTGACCAACATTTCTAAACTACGATAAGAGGGTAGACTGCCTCAGTCC
Source organism: Esox lucius (assembly GCF_011004845.1). Lineage (NCBI taxonomy): Eukaryota > Metazoa > Chordata > Actinopteri > Esociformes > Esocidae > Esox > Esox lucius. Next base: position 18,526,168 of record NC_047577.1, read on the forward strand.
CCGGACCTAACCGGACCTAACCGGACCTAACCGGGACATGTACAATAATTTCACCTTTCAAGGAAAGGCTTTAAACAGTCTGACAGTTCTCCCATTTCTGACAATGTCAGTGCGGGTGAACTTTCCTTTGCCTGGGCTGGAGCATTTATCACTTCCTTGGAGTTTTAAGATGTCTGCCAGGAATTGCTTAGTGAGTTTGATAGATAAGGAGAGCTTTGAGAGGCCTTGTCTGGAGTGCAGTGTTGTGCAGACCTTCTGTACTTGATGCGGCACTGAGCCAACAGTAGTATGGCCCATTGTTGCGTTGGGGCTGGCTGCCAGTGATGGGATGACTGTGTGAGGACCAAAGTAAAGTTAGTGATCTGTGATTGGTCAGTAGTTCGAATTGTCACCCATACAGAAACTGATAGAATTCCGAAGATGATGGCGAGTGATTCACGCTGCATAATTGTTCTCTGCTTTGATGTTTGTGATTCAAAAGCGATGGTCTTTCCTCACCAGGTGGCATAATCTGTAATACAACAGCACCAACGCTATATGGGTGAGGCTTCACATGCCAACTAAATTAGTAAGGTGTGGTAGTAACAGGTAAGGAATTCAGTCTTGGACAACATTGTTTTTACTGCTTTGAAAGTCTCTTCATAGTTTATTGTCCACTTCAAGTGTTTGCCTTTGTTCGGAAGTTGTTGCCTTGACTTGGTGCAAAACTTGGAATAGTATTTAAGTAGACCTGATGAGATGGATCCTCCACGACAGATCCTCGACAATAGGTTTAATCAATTAACTGAGATACTCAACCAAGGGATGAGAAAACATACACAATATCCAGCAACCACAGTCCACACTCATCTAGTCTCTGTAGTACAGTATTCAGGTTTCTCTGGTGCTCCTGCTCCTCTTTGACAGGGACGAGTAAATCACTGAGTTGACATTTCTTTCTGAAACAAGGCTGCGGTTGAGGTCATTCTGAAAGATAGTCTTTGTACAGGCCTTTGTGCGTCACAATGGGCAGTAGGTCTTGTGATTCAAAATGGAGACATATGTAGACAATCCTGGCACAAATGCATTTTGCTAAGCTTTAGTTTTCCAGATAAACTTGCAAATAGGTCATCTATAGGAGGTAAGGATATTTCTCTGGGAGTAAAAGGGATCCATATTTCTTCATGACTGGTGTAACCAATTCACTTACACTTACTGGTTCTTACACTTCCCTTTTGACCAGTTAGTCTTAGTTCAACTTCTTCTTTGGTTTGATATTCTATGGGACATTTCTGGCTTTAAAGTTGTTTGGCATGCTGATTGGTTTCACTGTTAGTTTATCTGCTAAGTCGTGCATGCTGCCAAGTTCACCGTTAAACCCATCAGTATGTTTCTGCAGTATCCATTGTAGATTTGTTTCTTTTGCAGCCATGTGAATTTTCTTAACAGTTTAGCTTTATTCTCTCCAGCCATATGCAACCTAGCAGAGCTGGACGGTTGCCTTTCATGATGTTAAGTGGTAGCTTTACCTTCTATTCGTTGAGCTCCACTTTAACAGTCGCGATTCCTCTCAGTAAAATAGTGTATAACAGTGTCTTACCAGTGTATGTTTTCATCTTTTTTTATTCTAATGTGAGGTGATGAAGCTTGTATTTTGTATACAGCCTTAGTCATAAAAAATATGTCCGATCCTGTATTCACTTGTCACCCATCTGGGGCTGGTGTCAAAAACAGACAAAACATGCAAAGATTCTTCCCATTCAGATAGTGTATCACTTTGTTCCTCGTCTTTGTTCTCTATTCTATGCACTTTCTTTTCATACTTCCAGAATTTACTATTCTTTTGTTCCGTACTTTGCTGCCCCCTCTGGCCTTGATTTAGCTTGAGGGGACATGTCAGAAACCTTTCTCAAATGCAGGACGGACATCACCCATAAGGAATTGCAAACTGTAGTCAGCGTCAATTGTGTCTTGCGCCATGGGCTGCGTAACGACCGATTTAATCAATGCAACTAAATCTCTGTCAGATTTGAACCTCATTGGTCAGACTGGTGAGGTGCATACCCAGTTAGGATGCTGCAGTGACTGAGCTAACTCTGACTCTCCCGGGCGTCGGCCAGGTCATTTGTAAGTACACCGGGATGTGAAGACGTCAAACGTAATTCAAGGACTGAGGTTGTAGGGTTTCTGACATGTCTACTTTGCAATCGGAAGTCCAGCCTTGATCGATTGGCTGATAGCGGTGCAGTCACACCAGCAGATGGTAGTGCACACAGCCCTTATCCTGTCACACATTCACCCACTGGGTTTTAGAGTGGATCTGGAGGAGAGCTGCCTGGTTCCATCTCACCGGTTCAGTTTTTCAGGTTACATTTAATTCTTAATCATGCGTTCACATCCATTGACCACAAGGGCGTTTTTTTGCGCTGCCCTTTCTCGATTCCCTCCTAGAGCGACTGTCTTTGTCTGCTGGGAATGATGGCTTCCTCTGTGGCCTATCTCACTCTCAGGGTGTTATGGATGTGGTCAGTTCAGCGCTAGCTGCTGACCAATAGCCTGAACCTGTCACACCCAGGGTTTTATGGATTCACCGGGATTCCTCCCCAAAACTCAGTACTAATTCCTGGTACAGACAATTCTGAGAAAACCTATTGCAATCACTGCTTATCTATCTGCATGATTGAATAATGAACACTCAGGATGTGTGCGCAGCCTAAGACCATAAATGATTCCCAAGTCGCCATAATTCAAAGCACACACATTTCTACTGCAAATAGAAAATTCATTAATACTGCAATGAAATTGGATCCAAATTTCTAGCTACAGGTGGACAAAAATGTTGTCTGTAACTGAGACTAGCCCAGCGGAGTGGGTCTATTCACACACCTTGATGTCACCCATCAAGGTTCTAACACCTTGATGTCACCCAGCCTGGCACAGGTGAATAGATGGCCTGGCAGCCTTGTTCTTTTCTGGTTAGGGCAGGGGTTCGCATTAGGGTTAACATTTGATCTAGGTTTAGAGGATTTGCAATATAGATTTTCCTAGTCTCAACAACGATGGTGTGAGTGTGTGTGGGTGGGTGCCTGTGTTTCTAAATCTCCAGAGCGACTTACATACATTATTGATGTCTCACCTGCCTACTAAATCTTTTAAAACCAAGAAATCTTGTAGCAATACCATTTCCTTGAGTTTTTTAGGTATTTGGGTATTTGTTCCAGGACAAAGTAGCATTATCGGCGAATACTCTTTCTCCGTTTCAGTCCTTGCTCTTGGAACTGTAAAAGTGGCCAGTGACAAAGCTCAGAGGCTGTACAGTGGATTATGATGTTAATGTTTGTTGGGAGGTAAGATACATAGGGAGTAGCCCGACCACTGTTCCAGAGCTTTTGACAGAAGGTGAAGTTGTGTAGTTCATAATTATTGATCTTGCATTTGTGATTAACTGAGGCCCTCTGTGATACACCGCATCCAGCTCATTAATGGTAGCTCCCATGTACATAATGGCCGCATATTCCCAAAGATTCAACTGCACCTTGCACAAAGGCATCAAACCTTTGTTAGCTTAGAGTATGCTAGCCCTAGGGATTCCCAATACACTGGAGCACTCTATTCATCCCGACATTTAGCAGAGCAAGTGAGAGCAAGACGGACAGATAGAAAAAGAGCTTTTAATCATTCATCGCTCATTCTTTGGCCTTTTCTGATTTCGCAGAGGGAAGGGGGAGGGCAGAGATCAAGCCTCTGAGGGGGACGAGAGAGATGGGAGAAAGGTGAGGGGCAGAGGCTAGAGTGAGACAGCCGTAGCCCTGCCTTCACCATCTGCACACCGCCTCTTCTTCCCTGCTCCCCACAATGTCCTTGAAACCTAGGAATGACCCCACCTGAGACAGAACCCACCCCACAACCCATGTTTTGCACCTAAATTAGGCCAGAGGTTTTTTGCATGAGGGATGAGTTTTATTTCCATAGATAACTTGTCATCCATTGCATTGACTGTTCTGCTTCACTAAGGCACATTCAAATCCCAGTGTGAGGTTTTCCCGTCACTCCCGGTCCGACTCCTCCCCGCCACGCTCCGCACCTGCCACCGTTTCACTTCCCAGCACGCATGAACGCACCCAACACTCCAGATCCCAATCACCTGAATATTGAACACCTGTGCCCTGTTAACCCCTCTATTTAGCCTGTGCTCTACCTCCCCTCCAGTGTGAGGTATTGTTCCCAGTGGACCTGCCAAGCATTCTATCGCGCGCTCTCATTACTTTGTTGATTCCCAGCCTGTTGTGTTCTCTACCCTCTTGTCCCGTCCTCTCTCCTCGTTTACAGTATCCTGCGTCTTGACTTGTTCGTCTGCCCCGTCGTGTCTCTCCCTGCCTACCCTACCTGTGTAGTTACCTGTACGGACTGCCTTCCCGGAACACCGACCTCCCTGCCTGCCCCTGGATATCCTTACCGTCTCTCCCAGCCTATACTGTAGCCTCCGCTGATTGATCACCCGGCTTCCTGACCTGCTGGCCTGCTTCTCGGTTTCGCGTCTCTGCTCATCCCTGCCTGTGCCTTCGCCTTCAAGGACTGATCTTCTGGTTTCCGACTCTCTGCCTGTCTTTATCGTTTGTGTGCTAGCCTACTCCCTTGTGCGACGAAAAATAAATCTACCATTGCACTTCTGCAATTGGACCCACACAACTCTGGTCCTGGTGTTCATTACACCCAGGAGGACCACTGACATTCCTGTTGGTGTTTCCTCTGAAGTCTGACTGGTATTCTGTGCATGAATAAAGCAAGCAGACTCATAACCATATATTTAAGCAGTGTGGCACAAGAGGTTGTGGAATACGGTCAATATAAATGAGTTTACTGCATAGATGTACTTAGGCACAAGCATTGCAGAATGCTTGAGCACAGCACTTAGCCATTGAACAGTTCCGGAAAAAATTAATTATTTTTCTTTCTTTCCTTTACAAAAAAGTTGAAAAGGAACATTTTGTGTGAGGAACAGAAGCGTTCAATTTGCAGTGGTCTCTTAATTTTAACCATAACGTTCCTCACTCACAATCTTCCTACTTTTTTGGATTGGAAAGAGCAATTAGGACAGCAATAGAGCAATTAGGACAGTAAAATGTTATGTTACATCATACCCATTGTATATGGTGTCTTATAAACAGGCTGGTTTTAATTTTCTAAATGCTGATTGGCTGTTAGCCTGGGTATATGAGACATAATACCAGGGATATGAAATTACTTAACTTATTCAGGCTGTAATTGCGTTGCATAACCGGTTTACAAGGGCAATATGGAATTTTAGGGGTTTTGAATATATTGCCAAAATACCAAGGCTAAGCACTGTGTCCAGGCATTCAGCAATATGCCAAACCTTAAAACAACTCTTAGCCATGGTATATTGGCCATATACCACACCCTCTCGTGCTTACATTTACCACTGCTTTCAGGCAATCAGCATTCAGGATTTCAACCACCAGGTTTGAGGAGAGGAGCCATTGGTGCGCACTATCCTAGTGAAAATAGTTTTATTTCTACGATATGGTTAAAATCAACCGCATGAAGTGATACCCAACCTCGAATTCATTCTGGAGCTCATCATTCGACAAGCGCATCAGGGCTAGTGTGGTATATTTTTAGAATGCGTAGCCAAATTCTAAAGGAAATATTCGGCACTTTTGACTGTAATTTTGGTAAGCCTGTTATAATATTTATTTTGTCTTCATAATGTTTGACCTTTTGCAGTTTATTTTTTATTCAAAAACGTTTCAACAATATCAAATGGAAATATTATACTTGTTTCTTGTTGGAATAAATTGCCCATATAGTCTATACTACTTTATTCGAATGGCAAAACGTTAAAATATATTAATCTTTAGATTAATCTCTAAGTGCAGAATGTATTGAAATCGATTCGGCTGAATGAGTGTGAAAAGCAACTGTAGTTGTCACAACAAAAGCTATTTCTGGATAACCGCAGGTCGATCTGGACAAGAGCGTACTAAATAAATCAAATGAAAATGTATGAGACAGGGCTACCTTGGATTTGAGATCACTCAATTTGTTGGATTCCGCTTGATACAAGAAACAGTATATTTAATCCCTGTAAAATTTACAAAAGGAACTGAATACCCAATTTGGTGTCTTTAACATCTGGATTGGCACCATGTTCTCGCAGACCGTTCTTCCAGCGGACTGACTAAATCACTAATTTCATAACCCTATGCCACCCAAAATGAGGTGCCCACACCAAAATTAAATGTACCAGTATACATTAATTGCCATTTCAGCATTTTCTTTTGCTTTGGAACCATAGCCCATCTTTAGCTACTGTGTAGGGTATGATTTAATTTCTATAATATTTGACGTGTTAATTTTAATTGCAATGCATATCCAAGTAAAATGTACTTTGCTTTACGTTAAAATTAAACAACACTGTTAAATAATGTTGTGACTTGGTTTGCAGATTACCCCGGCGAAAGATGTTAATCCAACATGGGTGAATCTGATAACAGTAGCTTCGCCACGAAGTGCGTGGCAAAAGATCGGGTGAACTGTCTCGACTCTTATATGGCCACCTACGATCTGGACTACGGAGTTCCACTGGAGGAAATACCGGACACAACCCAAGGCCGTGCTTTTTTTGTATCCACAATTGTCATAGCCGTGGTCCTGGTCTGTATCATATTGGTCTGCGGTGTTGGCAACTGTTTGTTCATTGCTTCTCTGGCGCGATACAAAAAACTTCGCAACCTCACTAACCTCCTGATTGCAAACTTGGCGGTGTCTGATATTCTAGTGGCAGTAGTGTGCTGTCCGTTTCTGTTGGACTACTACGTGGTGAAACAGCTTTCATGGGACTACGGGCTTGTACTGTGCGCCTCAATTAATTATTTACGCACGGTGTCCCTCTATGTATCTACCAACGCGCTTCTGGCCATCGCAGTGGACAGGTGGGTGAAGCACTTACAGTGAACACATTCAGTGCTTCAATTTTCCTCTGGCCAACACTAGTGTTGCGTGTGATTTTCAACACTAGTTGACAGGATGGCATCTTTCATGTTTGTGGTATCTAATAAGCTGTGTGCTTGTGAATGGCAATGAGCATTCTATTTGTAAGTGGTTGAAAACTGTTTATGCAAAATACATGCGTGGAAGAACATCTTGTTCCAGCGCACTAATAGGAACAGTACCTTTTACATGAGGATACGTGAGAAATATAACAGAAAATATATATGTTTTGGACATTTTACACTGTTTTTCATTCAGAAATCATTGCTGGCTGCTGACTATAGTAAATCAATCATGAATCTAAAGAAAAAGGTGGAAGCCAAAATTATTTACTTGACGTCCCACAGTTAATAACCTAGATATGAATGTCATCTGCATGTCATCTCAGAAACCACTAATCCTGCAGGCAAGAAAACATTTAATACAAATGCCAGGACGGACAAATACATGATAGCTACAAATACATGATAGCTAGCTAAATATAGAATGTAACAAATACATTTTTCATTGTGGTAATTAAAAAGCATCACTGTGTGTTTCCCACTTAAATCAGCTTTTATTTAGTCCTAGCCCACAGCCCTTCTATCTTACAGTGTATGAATTTTTCATTTTGGTGTTATTATGTAAGACAGTGAGGCTTCGCTAGAATAGCAATTGGCAGGATTCAAACCCATGTTAGCACTGTCATGTGGATTCACAAGAACATATTGCTAATAATTAAATGCTTACATTTCTGCATTGTCCCACACATGTTCATTAACAACCAAGAACTTCCAAGAGAAACCTCCAAGATAGATTAGAACCTCAGTGATCTCTTGTCCTTTTTCGTTTTGGTATCCATCTCTTTCTTGTGTTCTCAGGTACATGGTCATCGTCCACCCTCTGAAGCCTCGCATGAAGTACCACACGGCCTGCTACCTGATCCTGGGGGTTTGGATCATACCCATCATCATCTCCATCCCCTCTGCCTACTTTGTCTCAGAGACCACATACCCGCACTTCTCTAATAAGAGCCACAAGACCTTCTGTGCCCAGATCTGGCCCGTGGACCATCAGTTCTACTACCGCTCCTACTTCCTCTTCATCTTCTCTCTGGAGTTCGCCGTGCCCGTGGCAGTCATGGCATTGTGCTACGCCAGGATCTCCCGGGAGCTGTGGTTCAAGACTGTGCCCGGCTTCCAGACGGAGCAGATCCGCAAGCGCCTGCGCGGCCGCCGGAGGACGGTTGTGGCGCTGCTCCTGGTGTTGGCCGCCTACGTGCTCTGCTGGGCGCCCTACTACGGCTTCACGTTGGTGAGAGACTTTCTCCCAACCCTGATCTCCAGGGACAGGAACTCCCTGGTGGCCTTCTACATCATCGAGTGCATAGCCATGAGCAACGGGGTCATCAACACGCTGTGTTTCGTGAGCGTCCGGATCGATGGTAACTGCACGCGGATGATGACCAGGCTACGCTGGAAGTCTGTCAGATTTGTGATGGGAAAGACAGCGGACGACCACATCTCGTCTCTGCGCACGACAGAGGATGTCGAGTGCACAAGGCTGAGGTGGAGGCCGGATCCTCAGACCATCATCTTCGTGGAAAGGTTTGAATAGAGTCAGCAGGAGACCAAATTGATTCTGACGTCCTGCTCACGTCATTCAGCGTGAACCTGTACTCCTTGATAATGACTGGGTTCATGGTGGTACAGCACTTCGAAAGACACTGGTCTGACTTAGGGCCAAATGTCCCCGCCTTTTCCAAAATGTAAAACATTTTGGTTAACACCAGGAAAATCATGATTTGTAAACTTTTACATTTATAATTTAGCAGAGACTCTCATTCCAAGTTATGAGGTGGGACAAGCACACATCCCCGTAATGGTAACATCAGGAGCAACAAGCAGTGCAACTTAAAATAGAAAAAGAAAAAAGAAGAGCAAGAATTTGTCCGCAGTGTGGGAGCGCTGTTTTCGATGCACATGTACTGCTGTATAATCCCATAATTGAAGTTCCTGTCATACCAACAAATTGGCAAAATACCATTCCACGATAGTCCCCGGTGCTGTATGTGACAGCGGGAGTTTGATTGAGTTAAACAACCACTGCTGATTTGTTGCTGATCCCGGATTAGAAAGCATTAAAAAGCATTGCAGGTTTTTTTGTTGAGGTCATCAAAGTGGTGACTCACTCCTGCTGGGTCATGCCTTACAGTGTTCACAGAGCATGACTAAATAATCAAGTTCAGGTGGAGATTTCCAGTTTAATCTGTATCCGCAAAACCGGCCCCACAGCAACCCAAACTCTTAGTTCTGCCATTTATCTATTGCATCATCTCCTAAAAGAATGAAATGTACCGTAAGTATCGAACATAAATCCACAAAGCGTGTCATTGTTGTTTTAGCCTATTACCTTTTCCCACGCAATATTATACAATAGTTGTTGATGTTACCCCCGCCACACAGGGTAACTATAGAATGCTACGTTTTAATCTGAGTTTAGTATGCTGCTCTAAAGTACCAAAGAGGTACTTCAATTGGTGTATACCTGCCATGTTACATACGCTTGACATTTGCAGTAATGCAAGTCAGAACCCGTACCATTTCTAGGTTCAATGTATTCGTAGGAACCTGACAACCTGCCTAGACATGATGTACAGCGCATTTGATTTAGACTCCTTCACGTTTCCCACATTTCTTTACACTACAGGCTTATTCTAAAAAGGTTGAATTTTTTTCCTCATCAATCTACACAATAATGACAAAGCAAAACTAGTTTTGCATATTTATAAAAAAATAAATATCACATTTACCTAGGTTTTAAGACCCTTTGCTATGACACTCAAAATGGAGTGTGTGGAGGCACCAAGCTGGGAAGGTCCCCAAGAACACAGTGGCCTTCATTCTTAAATGGAAGAAGTTTGGAACCATCAGTATTCTGCCTGAGAGCTCCAGAGTTCCTGTGTGGAGACGGGAGAAACTTCCAGGACGACCATCTCTGCAGCACTTTATTCATCAGTCAGGCCTTGATGGTAGAGTGTCAAGACGGAAACCTCTTGTCAGTAAAAAGCACATGGCATACCTGAGAAGTATGTACTGTATGTATCTCTGTACATCATGCAGTAACACATTTTAGCCAGTTGACTAGTGAGACACTAATTATCTAATTATTATTGTTAATACTTTGTTCAAATCTTGATTCATGGAATTTTTCAAATGTAAAAGTGTGCCTCATTAGGTTAGCATTAGGAGTTATGTGCAATTTTCCGGTTACTGTAACCTCAGTCACCTGTACATATCACAGTGGATTAAAGTCTCTTATTTTGCGTGTTCCAACTACTCCTTGCCTTAAATTGACTTTTGCTTGTTGAACTCACTCGGGTACGTAAACATTATATATACACTTGTCTTTTAATCCCCACTGATGTGCCACCAGGCATAAACAATATTAAGTAGTGTTAATTCCCCCGGCACAGTCCCTGCAGCCAGACAACTTTCTCATGGTTACTGGGAAGAACTGCTGCCTACCTGCTAAATTTGGGTCCCTCTTTGAGCCAACAGTGATTTTCAACCGGTTTTCCCCATTGGTTGGAATCAAGGCTCAAACTGTCTCTTGATGGTAGACAGTTTCTACCGGTAGCCCTGAAACAACAAAAACCCTAGTCATCTGCAACTCCATTACCCTCAATATGAGAGAAAAGAATCAGCAGGGGTTCACATGCAGTTTACCGGGGGCAGGGCCACCAATGTAACGGTTAATCTTGTACTTCAAAGGCAATTGCAATTAATGAATTAATCACTGATCTTAAGCTGGATATAACTGGCCTGTGTGAAACTGGCCAGTGACCATATCCCCATGCATCCAGCAAAGAGGGAGGAGTTGCTGATATTTATGACACCAAATAACTTATTTACACTCAAACAAATCATCATCATCATCATCCTCGTTGTAGGATACTGGCTTTTTATGCTGCAGAAAGAATTTCACAGCATTAGCTACTATTAATAATACAAACATTTTATTGACTGTACTTCATATTTATTTTAAGAGACGAATGATAACACTCCACGCTCCCTGCACATATACAGCTCCCCACTGGAGACCAGGGATCAATACCCTTCCTCACCCCTCACCCCTCAATACCGTCTCCACCCCTCACCACGGTCATCCACCCCTCAATACCGTCTCCACCCCTCACCACGGTCATCCACCCCTCACCACGGTCTCCACCCCTCACCACGGTCATCCACCCCTCACCACGGTCTCCACCCCTCACCATGGTCATCCACCCCTCAATACCGTCTCCACCCCTCACCACGGTCTCCACCCCTCACCACGGTCATCCACCCCTCAATACCGTCTCCACCCCTCACCACGGTCATCCACCCCTCACCACGGTCATCCACCCCTCACCACGGTCATCCACCCCTCACCACGGTCTCCACCCCTCACCACGGTCATCCACCCCTCACCACGGTCATCCACCCCTCACCACGGTCATCCACCCCTCACCACGGTCTCCACCCCTCACCACTGTCTTCCTCAGATTCCTACTTTCAATGAAAGCCTTGCAGAAAACAACAAAAATAATAAAGGAGAGTGACGGTTGAGTCTTGCGTGCTGTAAATGTGTTTTACTGCAGGGGTTGGTAAAGGACACTCCCTGGGTAATTGATGAGCTCTACAGAGCCTCACAAAACTCAATCGCTGTCTGAGTTCTGCCCATCACAGGGGAAAAGGTTTGTAGATAACGGTCTCTCTTTTTGGGATTCACCCTGCTTGCATGGTGGAATATGTTGATAATATAGTCAGAGTAGTCATCATAGTTTTCTCCATTGAGACTGACTCAATCTAGGTCAAGCAAAGTAAAACCAGGTGGTGTTCACCATTGCAATCGAACCAGAATAAGCCTTCTATTTCAGTCATGAAAAAAAAGCCTTAAAATGGGATCACTTCATGTTAGATCTTATCTTAAGGCAATTGCAATTAATCACTGATCTTAAGCTGGATATAACTGGCCTGTGTGAAACTGGCCAGTGACCATATCCCCATGCATCCCACAAAGGGGGAGGAGTTGCTGATATTTGAGACACCAAATAACTTATTTACACTCAAATGAATGACTGGGTTTCTCTCTTTTGGGTTTTTAGTTAAAAGCTATGCAGATTACTCAAATATTTTTATAACTTGGGTTTACAGACCTCCACCATCTTAAGGATGACAGAGTAAATAAATCTGTTCATCTAATCGAGGATCTAAACTTGACCCTGCGTAATGCCTTAGAGAAGGTCACACCACTAAAAACCAGAGAAATACGCAACAAGAAACCTGCTCCCTGGTATGCAGACAATACGCCCCACCAAGGAAATTACACTCCACCAAGTTGAAAGTATTTCGACTAGCCTGTAAAGACAGTACAGTGAAATACCGGAAGGGCCACACATCAGATACAGTTGTAAAGTTGAAGAAAAAGCAACGTTCAACAAGTGAAGCCGGTCTTGACTTCAGCAGTGATGAATGCATGAACTTCTTCAATGAAGAGGTCATCATCATTAGAATTCAAATAACAGACTCCTTCAATAAGCATAGTCATAATAAACTCAGTGGTCCTTTTTAATTCTGTACCGCTTGACACGTTCACTAAAATATTAATGAGCTCCAAACCCGCTAGCTGTCAACTGGACCCTATGTTGAAAATAATAAATTGCTCCCTATCATCCAGATGTGTAGCTAACTCACTAAAAGGGCCAGAAATATGGCATTTTCTAACAATGTTTAACAATTAAATTCCTCCTGGTTGTGTTGTGACTGATCATTCCAGCTGCCACTGCCCATCCCCCACCCGATTGACCCGGTCTTTCTCCACCTGGTTATGCAGGTGACTTGGGTTCTGTTAAACCCTTTCCAACCCAAACTGAAATTTAAATCAGAAGATAACTAAAAACATTACAAACTCTTTCAAAGATGAGTGGTGCTGCCATAATAAGTCTTCTTTAGAGAGTTGAGTTAACTGACTCACTCACGTACAGAACATCTTTGATTTCTGATGATCTGTTGTCAACGTACTTTAATCTTCATGCTAACAAGTAAAGCGGACTTCATGTAGACCGTCAATCATAGAACAGAAATTCCAATATACAGTATATTACCAAATGAATGTCTATTTCTAATTTATTTAAAATGTGAGCCAGAGGCCTAAAACATACAATCAACAGTTAAAATTTTTTTTAACCTAAAAACCAGATTGTAAAATCTTTTTTTTTTTTTACAGTTTTACAGACTTTGTGAGAAGGAAATTCCAAGAAATGTAACTGCACAGAGGAAATTTACATTACAAAGGGAAACACTTACTGTAGATATTCAGCTATAGCCAAGGTGTACAAAACACTCTACAAAAGATATGACACTCTACAAATGAATATAATTGAAACCATGAGAACACAAGCCAATGAGAACACAAGCGATTGACGGGCGCTCCAAAATGTGCCCGACAAACACTTCAAGATGGTTGGCATGCCCAAGATGCTGACATCATTTAGGATGATCCATCAATGGCGCTGACCTGGAAGATTTATTATTCGGTTCTCGGTTTGCTGTTTTGTCCAAATTTTTCCCAAACAAATGTCATGGTATCCGATTTGTAGTTAATGCCTATTCTCATCTAAACTGATTCGCCAGAGTCCTAAATTACCTGACTTGCCACAGAGCCACTAGAATGCCAGCCAACTCTCCCATCATCCTGGAAATTGCTGGACCAATATATGCCGCCCTTGTGGGACTCCCTGCCATACCCGATGTAGCACTGCCAGGGAAATATTAAAAGATTTAAAAAAGTTTGCAGTGGCGCAATTTCCTAATACTGTTCTTGTTGTTGTTTGATGAAAGAAAATTTTCCTGTTGCGTACTATGATTTCATACTGCCGACTCTCCCATTATCAGTATAAGGTGCCTAATATAATGCTAGATCATTTCAGTTGGTTTGAATAGCAATGTTATTGTAGGTGGGTTTAGTAGTAGTTTTAGTAGTTTAGTCCAACAGTTCATTTCAGTCTCATAAAATTCTTGGCCTCTTTCTTGAGTCTTTCGAGGTCCTCCTTGCCACTGTCATCTGAATCAGGGGGCTCATAATCAGAGTCTTCATCATTGTCCTCGCTCTCATCATTGATGAAGCTGTCATTGTCTCCAGAGTCATCATCCTCCTCCTCGTTGTTGTAGGACACTGGCTTTTTTGCTGCAGAAAGAATTTCACAGCATTAGCCATTTATAATACAAACATTTTATTGACTGTACTTCATATTTATTTCAAGAGACAAATAGTAACACTCCAGGCACATATACAGGTCCCCACTGGAGACCAGGGATCAATACCCGTCCACACCCCTCACCACCGTCCCCACACCCCTCACCACCGTCCCCCCACCCCTCACCACCGTCCCCACACCCCTCACCACCGTCCCCACACCCCTCACCACCGTCCCCACACCCCTCACCACCGTCTCCACACCCCTCACCACCGTCTCCACACCACCGTCTCCACACCACCGTCTCCACACCACCGTCTCCACACCACCGTCCCCACACCACCGTCCCCACACCCCTCACCACCGTCCCCACACCCCTCACCACCGTCCCCACACCCCTCACCACCGTCCCCACATCCTTAACCACTGTCTTCCTCAGATTCCTAATTTCAATGAAAGCCTTGCAGAAAACAATAAAAATAATAAAGGAGAGTGACGGTTGAGTCTTGCGTGCTGTAAATGTGTTTTATTGCAGGGGTTGATAAAGGACACTCCCTGGGCATAACAGCAACAGATTTTAAAATGCAATTCTGTAGAAGAAACTGTCTTCTTGTCATGTACACTTGTATTTATGCTAGTCGTACAGTAAAAGTCCTTTTAAATCATTACAGCGTTTTATAACGTTTTACACAATGATTGCTGTATGGAACCATAAAAATGAATTGGGCGGCGAATTTGCAAATTACGCTCCAGCCCACTCAGTATTAGGCTGAATACGACCTATGCTGTCCCATACATTTCCAGTTATGCTAGCACAACACCTCAGCCGCGTTAACGTAAATTGAAATATTATATGGTCAGTTCATAAAAAAGCTTGTATAACGATATCTCATTACAATCACACTTAACACAATTTCCCCCTGCATATGGCATCTTGTCTTAATATTTAGCAATTTACCAGGGACATCTAACAGGAAGCCAAATGATTGCTTATCATGTTCCCGAATATAGAAGTGGCTGGAAGACATTCTGTTCTTGACACCCACAGCTCAGTGTGCAAATACAGCACTTGTAATATGTGATGGCAATTATCTTTTCATTGTTGCAGTAGTTCCAATCTGCAGGGTCATGGCGGAGTGGTTTGACTTGAATTTCAATGGGATCCCACCAGTACTTGAGTCAAATGTTCCCTACCACCGCTCTAGTCAACTGCAGTCTAGAAGAGTGTCCTTTGCTAGGCCTAAAGTGTGGCGCATCTAAAGTTCTCACCCATCAGAAAAGATATGAGCCTGTTCCAACCCAAGCCCGATAGGTTGAAGCCCAATCTCAGGTCGAACAACAGAAGAATATCCTCTCCCAAGACCACTACACATGGACGCCCCCCTGTCCTGCATGTTCTAGATCTCTCCCTGCCCTGACATACCTGATGTAACTCATGAAGGACTTGATAATGAGCTGATCATTTAAGTCAGGTGTGACAGAGCAGGGAGAGATCTAAAACATGCAGGGCAGGGGGGCGCCCAGGAGCAGGGTTGAGAAACACTGGTCCAAACCATCTTGCTGTTTTGTTATTTTAAACTGGTGATGATAGGAACACACAGAGACTATAGTTCTATTCACACAGCTTCCTACAATTATAGCAGGTTAATAAAAACTGCAGTAGGCTTAGTTTTAAAATTAAATAGCAAAGGGAAACTTGCATAATTAAACCAGTGGGACTGAAATGCAATTGTAGGAATGAGGGAGTTTAATTCTGAAATGATGCTGTAGCTTCTCAAATATCAACCCTGTCAATCATTATATATGTTTACAGTACATTAACAGGATAGTTTGACCTAAATTCATAATTGGTTGAAACTCTCAAAAACTGCTCGCAATGCAATTTTTGTGTCTTGGGATCCACAGTGTCAATACTTAAATTTGGCCTACTGGCCTAATTACTGTAAAAAGATATATAGACCGCTATTGAGTGCTTTTACATTGCTCTAGAAATAAATAGTTTGTTATCCACACATTTTAAAGGGTCATTATTCACTATTCCACCTTAACTAACCAATATTAACAGCTCATCACACATCAAAGTTCCATTATTATAGAACAATTTCTTGTAAATATTGCAAAAAACATCAACTGTCAACTGTTTGGCCATGTAGTTTATAGGCAGCTACAATTCAAAAATAATTTCCTTTAACATTAATGAGAAATGATAGCATGCGACACTTAATTAAAATCAATAATGGATTACATGAATGAATAACAAATTATTCATAATTATTGAGTAAAACTGCATTTAGGAGGTAACTAATGGGGTTTGCGGTGGAAAGCTGCTGTGTCATTCACCTCTGTGGTGTCCACATGAACATTTCAGCAGATGTTTAAGTGGGTTAAGCAAAATTCTTGTGTCGCATTGAGTTTTTCTATCACAATGTACTATAGGTAACCCAAAATGGACCCTAGAAAACTGTGTGCGGAGTGGGACAAATGAGCATACCTCGCGTCTTCTTGCTATGTCTGTATTCCTTCCTGTGGAGAGGGTTTTTCCTGAAAAGGAATCATGGAGATTGTGATTAATTAAGTGGCAATGTAAAAGGAAACTGTCAAATGGCAACTGTGTGGGGCTACAATGTCTGACATGCCTGTTGCTTTTTTATTTTATGTATCCAGAAAAGTCCCACTGAGGGCAAAAAATATATTGTATAAGGGTTTTCAGGCTATACCTGCCTACTATTTGCCTGATGTGTGCCATTAATCACAATTCTGGTAGAGACACGATTACCAGTCTCTTCTTGTGTAATGGTGACTAAGATAGATTGTCTTGTTCCTGTTACCTGTAGCAGTCTGTGCCATACGGACACTCGGGTCGGTCACCATTATCTGCTTCATCGTCCTCGTCTACTTCCTCAGAATAGTTCTCATAATCGCTGTCTCCGGGGTGACTGCATTCTTGGAAGTGAAATGGGTTTTTCCTTTCAACAAAAACATTTTTTCCCAAATTGATTGAGGAAGGGAATTGGTTGGTATTGATTGATATTCTTTGAAGAGCTTTTAAACGTTTGAGATAGCCCCATCCCTCCACTTATTACATTTCCCTCATTAAAAGATAACAAATAAGACTGTGGCATCTGGCTTCTGATGTTATACCCTAAGACTTGTATGCTCTGGTCAAAATGTGTGCACATTAAACAACGAATTGGGTGCCATTTAGAATGCACGGTCCCATTTTGGGATCTCTCCCATCTTCATTTTCAAAATATTTCCTGCAACTTTACATTGTTTTATAACAGAGGTAATAAATGTTTACTCAACAGAATACAAAAAAGATATGTTGTATTTTGTCAAAATAAAAGCCACTGGTCGAAACCTCTTGCTTTCAAAATATCATGGCTAAGTTAGGTTTGAAAATTACACTACTTATAGATGATGTACATATAAACAACATATTGCATATCCAGGCCAACATGCAGTTCTTTTTATTTTTTTTACTTCAGTGTACATTTTCAGCTATTTGATGTCAAAATGAAAGGCTATGTGACCAGTTTTGTCTCATGCCTATCAGCTTTAGTGCATCTACCTCAGCTTCACTGCCATAAAATATTGCACGTTTTGGAATGAAATATTGGCTGTCCAAATATCATTAACACTAACATTGCCATGAACTGTAGTTGTTCAGACTCTTGTGGGGATGTACCTGTAACAGTGTTTTCCATACTGGCAGGGCGTCCGGAGAGGAGGTTTGGACTGGGCAGGGCCTGAAATGGCACCTGACCCCTGATGCTCCGCCTTGCTGACCTTCTGAGCATTCTTAGGGTCCCTCCCCTTGTTTTTGGCTTCACTGTGCTTCACTCCACTTGTGGAGGGGCTGCTGTCGTTGGCTGCAGAAACGTCCTCCCCACTTCTCTTCTCTCCATCCTCATCCACCTCCATCACAGAGTGGTCCGATTCCTCGCTGTCCTCAAAGTTGCTGGGCTTCACTTGCTGCCGGGCTTTCAATGCCTGAAGAGGAGCAATACGCCAAACAACCAGTGCTACACATTACCAACAACACAATCTACAAATGAAGGAATCTTTAGAACATAACTAGGACAGTGTTGCTAAGACATACACTGGAATGAAAGGCTACATGTCAAGCAACTAAAAGGAAAATATTTGGTTTTCACATAGGGAATCATTTAGCAACCAAAGAAGTGTTAAACAAAACGCTAATATATTTTAGATTATTCAAAGTAGCCACTCTTTTCCTGGATGACAGTTTGCACACTTGGCATTCTGAACACTTTTTTTGGTTGCTACATGATTCTGTGTTATATTCTATGTTCTGTGTCATAGTTTTAATGTCTTCACTATTATTCTACCATGTGGAAAATAGTAAAACTACAGAAATAACCTTGAATGGAAAGGTGGGTCCAAACTTTTTACTGGTACTGTCTGTCTTGAAAAGGAAAGTTTTGAGTGAGGGACAGAAGCGTTCAATTTGCAGTGGTCTCTTAATTTTAACCCTAACGTTCCTCACTCAAAACCTTCCTTTTCGACTTCTTTGGAAAGGAAAGAAAAAGGTGCAGTGGTCTAAACTGTTTCCAGAGCTGTATATACAGTGATACAGATAACTATCTATATCGATCTAGATTTTTTGCAACAGAGCCCACTCAACAGAGCCCACTCAACTGCTTTAGACTGGACCACCCCGCCTTCCTCATCCTCCTCGCTATTTATCCGCCTTATCCGCTTCCTGGGCACTGGCTCCGCCTCACTGTGTTCAGACTCCTCCCCCGATGATGGCGCTGTAGCCCTCCCTCGTTTGGCTGTAACCTGGTTGGTGTTCGTCATTGGTGTCGCAATTCTTACGCCTCTATTTCCAGCTCCTGAAGTAAGGGAAGATACTGAGTGAACCAAATGAATGTCTGTGTCATATAATAAAATTAGGGTTGACGCCGGATCTCTGTGGTAAGACGCATCATTCACACAAATTCTGTGAAAACCAAGCTGGTGGTGTATTTATGACCTACCTATACAGGAACACATATTTACATTTGAGTAATTTAGCAGATCCTATTATCCAGTGCATGAAGACCAATCCACAGTCACCAGCCCAAATTCCATAGTGGGGGACAAATATCATGCTAGCTAGCTATGTGTTGAAAGCCATTGGCTGAGTCATGCAAAATTAATATAAAAGGCTGAACTATTAGGCCAGTTGGATAGGAATCTTGCACACTGATCTCATGGAAAATTCATCAAGTATTTCCCGATTTAACATATTAGATTTGGTTTGATTTGACCTCAGTGTCACAGAAGCTGCATATACCCAGTCAGTCCAATTCAGATCATTTTCCAAATTACTTGTCTTTTGACTAATCAGATTGGATTTCTCCCCATAATTGGCCAAAACTCGCAGTGCAGATATGGGCAATATTCCCCAGTCCATGTAATCCTTGCTATAATGTCTGAAAAAGGGCAATTCATCAAAGTCCAGCTGTCTTAGACAGATTTTGTGAGCACAAGCACATGGCAGAATTAATTAGTGCACACTGTGCCTCAAAAACACAACCCTGAATTCTCAATCTAAATGAGTTTCTGGTTAGGAGGACAGAACAACAACCACTCTGGCACCAGGTGCTGACCTTGTCTGGTAATTTGGCTACTAATGGGCCTTTAGGACTAGAGGACAGGAAGCTGATCCTAACTTCTGACCCTCTAGAACATGGGTCTCCAATTAAAAAGCTAAACAGAGTTCAAAAATAAAGATTGGAGATGATGAGAAATGAGAAGAGTTCATGTACATATTATCCCCCCCCCCCCCCGATTTCTCATAATAGAAAACAAAGAAAGCAAAGAAGGCATTGTGCTGTCGACTGCTAATTTGATGTAAGCTAAAATATAGACGGATGGCCCCTGTCAAAGACAGCCAGGGACAGGCATCGATTCTAAATGATCAGAGAAAACTGCTGTCTGAACCATTTCGAAATCGAACGCGCTGTTCTTTGTTGACGGGAGTGCCAGCAATTTCTCTCTCGATTACTTTTATTGTTGCATTGTTGTGAGGGAACTGGCAAGTAAGCATTTCTTGGATTGGTTTTATGACAAATGTTGTAATCTTGTAATCTCCTCCAGGCACAGCCAGAAGAGGATTGGCCACCTTTCAGAGCCCAGTTCCTTTCTAGGTTTCTTCCTAGGTTTTGACCCTACCAGGGAGTTTTTTTCTAGTCATTGTGCAACCATTTTTTGATGTTGCTTGCTCTTTGGGGTTTTAGAAAGGGTATCTTTATAAGCACCTTGTGACAACTACTGATTAAAAAGTGCTTTATGAAACCTGTCTAATATGCTGTTGGTCCTCCACATGCCCCCAAAACAGCTTTTGACGGTGGACAGTTGTCATCATGGGCACTCTGACCGGCCTGCGGCCACACAGCCCCACATGCAGCAGGGTGTGGTGTGCGGTGTTGAGACACATTCCTCCAGTAACCATCATTAAAATGTTCAGTCACAATAGACCGGGAACACCACACAAGCCTTGCCATTTCAGAGATGCTCTGACCCAGTCGTCTAGCCATAGCAATTTTGCCCGTGTCAAAGTTGCTCAGGTCTTTAACCCACCAACATGTTGACTACGAGAACTGACTGTTTGCTTACCATCCAATCTACCCAGACCTTGACAGGTGCCCTTGTTAGGAGAGGATCAACGTTATACACGTGACCTGTGAGTGGTCATGTTTTGAAAGTGCTTGGAAGTGTTCTCAGTTCATAAACGAAGTGAGAACTGCTGCCACCTGGAAAATGTCTTGATTGAACTGTGACTCCTGAAACTAAAATGCAAACGGTTATGCAACATGAAAGTGCGGAAATCGTCAATGAGGACGCAGTGGCTACCTGGCAGGAGGATCAGTCACATACCAGAGATACCAGTCAGCAAAGCATGACGTGTCTCTCTTTCCCAGGATGCTATCTAGTCAGTGACATCACGGATCCCAACAGGGGGCACAATTCTCCTTTATA
This sequence comes from Esox lucius, assembly GCF_011004845.1. Classification (NCBI taxonomy): domain Eukaryota; kingdom Metazoa; phylum Chordata; class Actinopteri; order Esociformes; family Esocidae; genus Esox; species Esox lucius. The sequence goes on from NC_047577.1 coordinate 18,547,370, forward strand.
ACCGACCGTAAACAGCAAACGTATCCTGCCCATGTTTGGTGGGAGAAGTTTGATTTGGAGAAAGCAGATGGCAAACCAGATGTAGTTGAGACTGGTGGTGAATGCCTTCACCGGCCACGGTAGACGGTACACGCTGCCAATATTTACTTTTCTCAACTTTTTCTATCTGCCACAGCGTGAAGATAAACCAAAATAAATTTTTACTTGGAGGAGCAACACCCGAAAGGGACATGATTAACCGGGCTGAGTTAGGTAATTAAAGAAAGTTAGGAGGTAAGTAAGTTAGGTAAGTTAAGTGTGTTTGACAGTAATGTAATGGGTTTAATACATTTTCACAAAATGCAAATACAGGTGTATTTAGGAGTTGGCCTGGGGAGATCTTCTGTACGAGACGCAAATACAGTTGTGTTCTGTGGCGCAAATACAGTCCAGTTCACACGTTACCAGAGCTGGTAATGAGAGAAACTTGGTTCTGCCCTTGAGCAAAAGAGTTCAACCTAATTGCTCCCCGGCGCTCCAATGTGGCAATTCTTTGTTACCCTCAAGTCCAAAATGTCAAAGCCTAATGGAAATTATACCTTTAGAGGTGGACGGGCTCGTCAAAGATGCAACAGGTACCATCATCCACGCAGGTAACACTCTTTTCTTTGGCTCCACCTTTAGCTTATTCTGGTCCTTTTCTGCTTCTGCTAAAACACCCTTTGCCTGTCAGAACAGAACCACAACGCAAAACCATTCTATTGGTACCACCACATTAACAGTACACATTTGTATACATGTGTTATTTCCCAAACACATGTTAAGAAAATTTCCTTGAGGAAACTGCACAAAGTAGGTTATAACCAGAGGTGGGCACCAAACCGTTAATCCATTAATCGTTAATTAACAAAGTTAAAATTTTCTTAACTGTGAAAATCATTATTGGACTAATTAACTACCGTTAAATTTGACTTCTGTTAACTTAAGTCTGCTTATTCAAAAACCTAATAAAAATACCTTTAAAACTCTCTAGAGAAGTGTTTCTCAACCCTGCTCCTGGGCGCCCCCCTGCCCTGCATGTTTTAGATCTCTCCCTGCTCTGTCACACCTGATTCAAATGATCAGCTCATTATCAAGTCCTTCATGAGTTACATCAGGTATGTTAGGGCAGGGAGAGATCGAAAACATGCAGGACAGGGGGGCGTCCAGGAAACACTGCTGTAGAATCTAAGCCAATTTTTGCTTCAGTCCGGAGCGGGGAATGAATCCAATGCTTACGGTGCTGAATATTTAGATGCTATTTCCAAAGTCAAACATGTATTTCTCTGCAATGGAGTAACTTGCCTCGCCTTGACGGAAAAGGACAAATGTAATGTCATTTGACTTAGTCAGAAAGTCAGGAATCCAATGAAAAAAAATACAAGCTTCTAGCATGTTTTGTTATGATAAAAATTAACGTTACCAGTCATCGCAAACTTTCGTTACATTTTTTACGATTTAACTGATTAACATTATCGAAGTTAACATTTTGGTTAACGGATTAACGGTTAACGAAGTGGTTATGTCTCAAAATAACATTTTGCCGACCCTACAGATTTCCTGACCTGCTTTGGGGTGGCAGGAGTGGGTAGCTCGTCATCGGGCTTCTTCTGGTCCAAACTATCTTGCAGTTCAGACTCTAGTTCCTGGGTGTGTGATGTCCCCCTCATGCCCTGGCCTGTAGTGACAGCGTGATCGTCTCCTGGTTCAGGAGAGGAAGGAGTCTTAACAATAGCCTCCTCTTCATCTTGAAGAGCTTGACTGTTTCTGTAATAAAAAATTGGGAGCACACCGGTTAATACGTCTCAATTGCTGTGGTCTAAGTTGGATCCAGCAGCCCAATTCACTTCCAATAAACATGAACTGCGGCCATGTGGGTTTGAATCAAACCTATTGCTCTCTCATCTACAGTGCCCTTCAAAAGTATTCAGATACTTGACCAATTCTCTCACATCACAGAATTACAAAATGGTACACGTGTTCTAGTTCATAAATTTCTATTTGTCACTGATAAAATAAAAAGGACAACATTTGTAGAAATTCAGTCAAATAACAGAAATTTGCAGTGACTTAAGTATATACTACACAGCCAAAAAGTATGTGGACATCCAACCACTACACCTAAATGAGCTTGTTGGACATCCCATTCCAAAACCATGGGCATCAAAATGGAGTCGAGCTTGCATGGTCTAGCACTTCATTGCTGCAATGTTGTTGCTCCTAGACACTTCCACCTCACAATTATAGCACTTACAGTTGACCAGGGCAGATCATTTTCACAAACTGACTTGTGGCAAAGGTGGCATCCCATGACAGTGCCACATATAAAGACACGGAGCTCTTCAGTATGACCCATTGTACTAGTGAACATACCTTTGGCCATAGAGTGTATATTCTACCACTTTCCTGTCTAAAAAGGCATAAAATGACTGGAGAAAATGCACAAGCAGTCAAATTAGTATTTTAAACAATTTGTTCTTTGAACAATTGTATCAGCACCAATTACTGAAAAAAATTATCTGAATTGGTCTGCTGGTTTATATGCATCTACTATGACCACCACTGGAATATATTGCACATTTTACAGTAGGTAAAGGCTCAAACACAACAAGTAACCTGACAACTCTATGTTGCAAACACCAGCTTAATGTTCCATGAATCTGGGCTATGCTTTTATGCTAGACAAAATATAAGACTCGAGGACCCTGGTTTGGAAGCTTTTGATTTAACCTTTAAAACAAAAAAACTAATTTTGAAAAGATCTCAGTTTACAAAAAATTATTATGTAGGTGCTGGTTTTGCACACAATAATAGAGAAGACACTGATTTTGGACCATATCCACTCACTCTTGCCTGTTTTTAAGAGATGAAAGGCATGACATTTCGATGAATGCAAATGAATGCATTCATTTGCAAATGAATGACTTACATCACCTGACGACATCACCACAGAAAAAAGCCTAATCTTTCCAAATAAGAGTTAATTATAATCAATTAGTTACCGCAACTGATGGCAGCAGCAGAGAAGTATCTTTGGTAAACAAAAGCTTTATATTTACAAATAAGAGTTCATCCTAATCCATGAGTCATATCTATATACACACAAACAGTATTTACATATACATATATAACTGTAGTCAGCCGGTTGTTATGGTAATCCGGAACGTGAATGCGCATTTGATGTCACTGTTTAGTGGCTCTGACGAAGTAATAAAATGCCGTTTTAGGATTGCTTTTACAGCCTTTGCTGGCTGTCAGGAAATTTCTAAATGGAACTTGAGGACAAATGCAAATCCTTTTGAAGGAGTGGGCCTAGATAAGGTAATAAAACATTTTTTATTTGAAATTGGGTTTGTTCCTAGTTAGTTCAAACCTCACCCCAATGCACTGCCTATCAAGCACCATTGTAAATCAACAAAATGAAAGTGGTTACTTTAAGAGATGTGACCTCCCTACTCTATTAAGGTTAAAAGCCATCTAAAATCCATGACATTATGAATAGCCTAGAATTATTCCTTTAAAACTACAAATGCGAAACAACTGCATTTCGTTGTACTGTACTGTTCAATGACAATAAAGTTGAATCTAATCTAATCAAATAAATATTACATATAAACATTTCCAAATGAACTTAGACCCTAAGGGAAAGCTACAGGGGCAATGATGTTGAGTGACATTACTTTAATGTTCCGTATTCTCCAGCCACAGCCACCACCTTGTACATATACTTCCCAGGAAGAAGGGAAAAGATGTCCCCCTGCCCAAGCCTATGCCATTGGTCCCTCTCCAAAGGCTGCGGGGGGTCGTCCAATGAGGTCTGACAGAAGCAAGGGTTGACATGTGTCTGGAATTGGAAAGAAAAAGGGCATTTTAATAGTGGCCATACAGTGCTATAAACACACCACCAGACTGTAAAGAATGTGAGCTCTTTTAAAGATTATTTTGTAAAAGAGATACATTGGTGAAAGAAAAGGAAGGAATGTTCTCTGGTGGGGAACCGCATATTTACATACAGCCGGAGATGTTACCACTAGAACACAGCTCCGTACCTATCTGACTTTCTGCATTGTTGCAAACAGAGTTTTGCCAGATATTTTTGTAGATTGTAAAAATATATAGTGAGTCTGAAAGCAAATATTACTCTAAAACTGGTGCCTGTTTAATTTGTCTGTTATGCTAAGCAATTCATCTTCAGGTGTAAATACGTTATTGCCCCTTAGTTAATTTAAACCAATGAATGGGATTATCGGGGTCAAGTGTTTGTATACCTTGGAAAAAACTATTGGGCCTAAATCAGGAGGATGACCAATATAAATTAGACTTTGCCCCCAGTATTAGAATCTCTGAAGTTGGCAGCAATCAGGATCCAAAGCTACATCATGACACAGTCAAAAGAAATTCCTAAACATCCCCAGAAAACAAATGTTAATGCATACCGGTCTGGAAAGGGTTACAAATACCTTTCTAAGGCTCTGGGGGTCAACCGAACCGAAGTCCAAAATAAGTACGTTTGGAACCGTGGTGAATGTTCCCAGGAGTGGATGTCCTGACAATATCCCTCCAAAAGCAAGCAGTAAAGTCATACAGGATGTAACAAAGAACCCAATAAACAACATCCAGGGATCTAGAGGCCTCTCTCACCTTCGTTGAGGTCAGTGTTCATGACCATCTTCAGAAATAAACTGGATAAAAATAGATTCATGGCAGAACCACAAGGCGGAATCCACTGTTCACTAATTAAAACACCCATCTAGGTTTGCCAAGGTACCTGGCTGAACCTGAAGAGTTCTGGAACAATTAAATGGGCCCTGTTATATCTAGTGAAAACCAAACACTGAATTCCACATTGAGAACCTCAATCCAACGATTAAGCATGGAGGTGGCACTGCCATTATTTGGGGATGCTTTGTCTGCCTTAAGACCTGGACCAATCAAAATGGAGAAAATGCCTTGCAGATTATATTCTCTATCATTGAAGGAACTCTGCTTTGTATTAGAGAATTCTATAGGAGAATCTCAAGCCATCTGTCCGTGACCTAATGCTGAAGCGCAGTTGGGTCATGCAGCAACACAATGATCTGAAACACACAACCAAGTCCATATGAGAATGGATGAAGAACAACACATTTTAGGTTTTGGGAACTCCAGATCGGAAACCCCATTGAAATGTGGCCGTTCCAGAAATGAACAGTAAAGGCTTGAAAATCCAAAAACATCACTAAGTGAAAGCAGTTCTGGAGTGAGTCAGAATTCCTCAGGGTGCTGTCAGAGACTGACAAGTAACTACAGGAAGTGTTTGTTTACAGTCATTGCTTCTAAAGGAGACACATTCAATTTGAGTCTAGGGGGGCATCTACTGTTTCACATGGGGATAAAGGGTTTCACATAACTTTCATCAATATACATAACATTTTGTGTTTTTTGCAAGTTCATGCAAGTTCACTTTCATCTAATATAAGGTTTTGGTTGAAAACCTGATAACATTCAGTGCCCAAAATATGCAAAAATGCCCCAAAATCTGAAAGTGGTCTAGTAATTGTTAATGGCACTATAGACACTGCCCTTAAGTGGTAACTCTGTGATTAAATAAGATAACTAGTTGAAAGTGAAGGTTGCAACTCCTTGGATCCAAATGTTTCTTGTGAATTACGTTCTCTATAAACGACTGTTGCAAATAAAAGCATTTCTAATGAATGTAGTAACTCCAAACCCTTCAGTCTCACTGGGGTACAAGACATTCTGTCAACACATTCTCAAATTATTCAAGAACACTTCCAAAACATGAACAGGACATGGTGTGACTGACCACAGTCCTTTTTGATAACTGATTTCAAAGGATTGTTGTTTTCGGCACAACAGACCGCCAGGTCTCTAATTAGCCCTCTTAACAGGGTCAGCGTGCCCTTGAGACCCCGGGTGAGAATAAATGAAGTCCTCTTAAGCCTACAGGTTTGATGCGCAGCTTTCCATCATGGTTCTCAAGGAGGCCGTGGTGTCTGGAGACTCTTTTGTCATTGACCTGAAACACACAGTATATACAATGCACAGATCAGGGCCCTTATTCATAATTTATAAAGAGTCTCAGAGGTGCTATTAACATTTTTGGCTTGTGAATTATAATGAACAGGATTATATGAGCACATTATCCCACATCCTAGATTGGATGTTCCTCCATAAAAGTTCCTTGTTGGTCTCCTCGATAGTAGAGTTTATGCATCAATAATATATTTAAAAAACCCTGAATGATCACGTTGTAATACAGACAAGGAGTTATGTAGCAAATAAAACAAATGTGAATATTTAATAAGAAGAAAGGCTTGCTGAAATTCCAAAAGTTATGTCCCCTTTGTACCACTATCATTATCACCATTATCATTAAGCCAGAGTTACCTTCTTGTTTTGACCAAATATTTCTTAAGATTTTGATTTAATTTGTGTTTAGTTACTTATTTTTTGATAAGTCAACTAAACTAGAGTGGTCCATACTTGTTGCTAACAAAGCATGTCACAATGGAAATGTGAATCAATTTTGATTTGAACCCTCATGTTCCTTTTTAAATATATATTATTTAACCATGAAAAATCAGTCTTGACCTTTTTTGGCCATTTTCACATGCAACACGCACACTAAATATATATATACATTGATATAGATATTTACATCTATCTATAACTACAGCTCCAGAAATAATTAAGATACCACTGCACTTTTTTTTTTACAGCGGTCTCTTAATTTTAACCCTTCTGTTCCTCACTCAAAACCTTCCTTTTTGACTTTGTTGGAAAGGAAAGAAAAAGTAGCAGTGGTCTCTTAATTTTTTCCAGAGCTGTATATACAAAAAAGTTGTCTAAGAGTGACATCTGGAGGCCTAACAGTGTTAAAACAACAAAATTATGTAATTGCAGAAGCCTATCAAGTCAGTTCCTTCAGTAAAACGGCTCTTGTATTCAAATCCTTTATTCAGTACTTTAAAGAAGTGCCTTTAACTGCAATCACATCATTTAAGGAGTCAAAGCAGTAGGAATTAGTAGCAATTATGGAATCGAAGGTTAGGCAGCTGACCAAAAATCTTTTCACATTAAACAAAATACCTTTCTATTGTTAAAACCTTTAAAATGGATTTGTTTGCTTCTTGGGTATACCGCTACAGTCTTGTCACACCTAGATTTGGGCAGTTTCTCCTATTGTTTCTTGCAGATCCTTTGACTGGGCCATTTAAGGACATTCACAGTAATTCTTGTGCAATCTGGATCAGGTAGGGTTTGTCAAGAACCTCTCATAATTTACTTTTTCATCTTTGCCTCAATCCTGACTAATCCTGTCTCACAGACCCAGCCGCTGAGAAGCATTCCCATAGCTTGATGCTCCCACCACCATGCGTTATCATAGAGATGGTATTAGCCAAGTGAAATGGAGAACATAATTTTTCACCAGATTTAGCGATTGACAATCAGGCATAATAGTTTGATTTTGGCCTCATCACACCACCAAATATGTTCCTTGTGCCGTTTAGAAAAATCCAGGCGGCATTTCATGTGTCATTAACTCATAAGTGGCTACTCTACCATAAAGACCTGACTGACCGGTGGTAGAAAACAAAACTTCTGAATAACCAAGTATCCTTAAAAAACTACCTTCCGTTCCTTCCTATATGCTGCTAAAGACCTTTGCAATCACCCAAATTACTCCTCACTGCTTAACCCACCATCTCTTAACCCACCATCTCTTAACCCACCATCTCTTAACCCACCATCTTCCCTCTCTTTTAATGACATGGACAACTATTTTCTAAAGAAAGTAGAGGATTTTCATACCTCAGTCACCCAGTCTTGTAGGTCCAATGTTTGCTCACATGTGAGACTTGGCCATGCATTAACCGCTTTTTCTCTGCTCTAACCAGATAATATTCTCCACCTAGTGATGGCTGGCTGCCCGACATCATGCCCTCTTGACCCTATCCCTGCCTCCTTTCTCCTGACCATTTTTGGAGGCCTTCTCCAATTCCCTCCCATATGACCACATCCCTGAGCATTGGCTATGTCCCAGCAGACAGGATGGCTCCTCTGTTAAAGAATCCAACACTTGATGACTCTGAAGTCAAAAACTACAGGGTGGTATCCCTTCGGTCTTTCCTTTCTAATACACTTGAACGTGCCAAACAAAGAACCTTGGCGTAACTAGACGGCACACTGTCTTCTCTGTAAACACCAAGGCAGTGACCCATTCCTGCAGATGAATGCCCTACAACATGTGGAGTACAACCTTACCTCACACAGGAAGCAACACTTATCCAGGCACTTCTCAACTCATGTCTGAATGGAAACTCACTGCAACTCACTTAGTTGGGCTCCTGGCATGTGCTACCAAATCCTTGTTATATATTCAGAATGCAGCGGCCCACCAGTGTTCAACCTCCCACAAATCTGAAAGTTTCCCATGTCAGCCCACTTCTTTGCACACGCCACAGCTTTCCAGATCTAGCCGGAAAGCGCTACAAGGACATGGTGCATGCCTATGGAGCAACAAGACGAAATGTACCTCCCCACCATGAGGCAATGCTCAAACCCTTACATCCCTACCTGGGCTGTTTGTTTGGCCCAAAATGTGTGTTCCTGTCTAAATCATGTCCAATCAATTTAATTTATCACAGGTGGACTCCAATCACATTCTATAGGAAGATCAAAGGACACAGGATGCATCAGAGCTCAATATGGAGTGTCATGGCAAATGGTATTAATATTTATGTAGATTAGATATTTCAGTGTCGTATTTTCTATAATTTTTTTTGCTTTGTCATTATGTTCTATTATGTGAATTCATAAATCTAAGAAATTATGAATTCAGTCTGTAACCAAACAAAATATGGAAAATGTCAAGGGGTCTGAATACTTTTCACTGCAAGACATCATAAAACAAAACAAAAATGTTACCTATTCAGACAAAAAAAACTGAAGAACAATTGTTCCATCCCACCTGAACAGGCTGAAATTCCATATTTATTTTTGCAAATTAAGGGTAGTACAATTTTAAGTGTTATTTAAATCAAATTTTTACTGTACTGTAAGGCCTTTTTCAAATGTTCAATTAATTATTACAATTGTAATCTTACAGCCAGAGGAGGACTGATCACCCCTCTGAGCCTGGGTCCTCTCTAGGTTTCTTCCTAAATTTTGGCATTCTTAGGGAGTTTTTCCTAGCCACTGAAATTCAACACTCCTTGGGGTTTAAGGTGTTTTGTAAAAGCACTTTGTGACATCTGCTGATGTAAAAAGGGCTTTATAAATGCATTTGATTGATTCAAAAGTTTGGTGAGTGGCAGAATAGGCCATAACGTCAGGCCTCACATGATCAGGGGCCTTATGAGCTTGGCATAATTACAAATAATATTACAACCCTCTTTCCAAAAACATTGGGACGCTGTGTAAAATGGAAATTAAACCCTACATTGAATAGAAAATAGTAGAAAGACAACATATCACATGTTGAAACTGAGAAATGTAAATGTGTCTTGAAAAATATATGCCCTTTTTTCAATTTGATGCCAGAAACACATTTCAAAAAAGTTGGGACGGGGCAACAAAAGACTGGAAATGTTGTGTAACGCTTAAGAAAACAACCTGGTGGAACATCTCATAACTAATTTGGTTAATTGGCAACAGGTCAGTAACATGATTGGGCATAAAAAGAGCATCCCAGAGAGAAGTAAAGATGGGAAGGGGTTCATCACTCTGTGAAAGACTGTGCGGACAAATAGTGCAACAATTCAGAGAATCCAGAAAAATCTTTGTATGCTGAAAGCCAATTTTGGATGGCCATGAACTTCGAACCCTCAGGGAGCACTGCATTAAAAACCGACACGAGTCTGTAGTGGACAGCACTGCATGGACTCAGGAACACTTCTGGAAACCATTGTCTGGGAACACACTACATCGCTGCATCCACAAATCCAAGTAAGAACTCTACCATGCAAAGAAGAAATCATGTATAAACAAGATCCAGAAAAGACGCCGCCTTCTCTGGGCCCGAGCTCATGACTGAGGCGAGTGGAAAACTGTCCTGGGTTCTGATGAATCAAAATTTGAAATTACTTTTGGGAATCATAGATACTGTGTCCCCCGGGCTAAAGAGGAAATGGACCATCCGGCTTATCAGTTCACAGTTCAAAAGCCAGCATCAGTGATGGTATGGGGGTGCAATAGTGCACATGGCACCTATGAAGGCACCATTAACTTATATAGACTTTTTGTAGCAACATATGCTGCCATCCAGACGATGTATTATTCGGGGAAGACCTTGCTTATTTCAGCAAGAAAATGCCAAACCACATTCTGTACGTATTACAACAGCATGGCTCCGTAGTAGTGCTCAACTGGCCTGCCTGCCTGCAGTCCATACCTGTCACCCACTGAAAACATTCGGCGCATTATGAAGTGAAAAACAAGAGAGACCCAGAACTGTTGAGCAACTGAAATCCTATATCAATTCCCAAACGCTTACAGAATATTGTTAAAAGTAGAGGTGATGCAACACAGTGGTAAATATGCCTATGCCCCAACTTTTATTTTAAATGTGTTGCTGGCATCTAATTCAAAATGTGCATATATTTTCCAGAAAATAACATTTCTCAGTTTCAACATGTGATGTGGTCTTTGTGCTATTTTCAGTTAAATATAGGGACTAAATGTTTTGCACATAATTGCATTCTGTTTTTATTTTCATTTTACAGTGCACCAACCTTTTTGGAAACAGGGTTGTAATTAAAAAACAAACATTCCTTAACTTGAGGCCCACTGGTGCCATAATAAATTCACAGCTTTAGTATCAAAACATACACAAAGCTTCAACAATTAATGGAGAGAATTAATAATTTTAGGGGAGGGTTGCTGCAATTGCTAAACGGAAATCCACACCCCATTGGATTGTAAAATATGATTCTAAATAGTAGCCTAGTAACCATTAGATTTCATATCAGATTCATAGGGAAAAGCATTCAGATCATCTTGAGTTTTACACTTTATTTTGAAGTAACCTTCAGTGGCCCATTGTTTTGTTAAAATCACAAGGGGAAAATCCTTTGAATCCATTTTAGAATAAGTCTGTAATTGTACAAAATGTGGAATAAAAGGGAAAGGTTCAGAATACGGTCTGAATGCACAGTATAAATGCAGCCCTATCAAGTATGTATTTTATCACAACCCATTGATAAACTCTTAGAAATTGTAAGGCATTATTACTACCCACGATTGTGAAGTGATGTTGGACTTAAAATATTCTCATGACCAGGGTTGGAGAACAAAGACATAAAGTACTTTACTAGACACTCTCCGACTAAGTTACTCACGCCAAGGAATGGACCCCTTCCCAGCAGTGTCTCTCCTTCGGGCAGGTTTATAGGAGTACTGCCACCACCTACAGGCACGAGGTGGAACCCCGCCATCTGTGGGTGGCTGGTGATTCCCAAATACCTTAAAATGAGTTATCAATTGCTTCATATTAGATGAGATACATATTATCATATTCAATGTGACAGTTGTTATCTATTGTTTATGCTTAGCTGGTAATTTTCTGTCTGTTTAGTTGTTCTTCAATGTTCTTCCAAATTGTTGATAACTTAGCCATCTTCTAGACTAATGCAACTCTGAGAGCTAAATGCAAATATGGTACGTACCGTTGTCTAGTCGGAGGTAAAAGGATTCTATCTTACACCCTTATTATAATCAACCATACACATGTACGCTTCTTTGTGATACATTCATTCCTCTACTAGCTTGAATTGATATGATTGCCAAAGGTGAAAACTTTGATTAGTGGTTTGTTTTGTAGCTAACTTCCGGCCTGTTGTAGTGGAGCATGCGCGCATCGTCGTTGTAAGGTCGCGTCGACGATTGATAAAAATAAATAAATAATACAAGCATCAACAATTTAGCAATGCGTAATTTGTTATTCTTAACAAATATTTATTTAAATAGAACAATTCATGCTACATTTTATGCATAATTAAAAGTCGTTGCTACCGGCATTGAACATTTACGCATGCGCAGTCCCATAAACAATTGACGACGTGAATGCGTCGTAGGTAAACAAGATTTTAAACTGAGACATTTAAACCGTGTGCTGTCAAGGAAGGTCGAGACAATATTTTGGGGTAGGTCGACACAGTATTTCGGAGAGATAGCTGAATTATTATTGCCTAGCTTATAATACAATCAGGAATGCAAAGTTCATATTACCGACTTTACTATTCATTCGACATAGAACTAGACAAAATCAATAGCACCCTGTACGGTGTCAAGACATGGCACAGTCGAGTTATCGAACTGGCTAGCTAGTTAGCTGGCTACACCCATCCGGTGTTTAATTGAAACATGCTTGGTAGCGGTGGTTTCGATCCAAACAGGGATCGAAATATAGAAAGCAGTATGCATAACAGAGGCGTCGCTAGGATCACAATACATTCGGGGCTTAGCCCACCCCCCGCCCGGGACAGACATTACAGGGTTTTGAATGTACAGGCGGAAAATGTACATGATAGCGGCCTACACGTCTACATTGTCATATTGCTAGATCGGAATTATAGATGAATAACTCAAGGGCTATTTTTTTTTTTAATTATTTTTGGTCAATTTGGGATCCTTGGCTATAGCCCCGGACGCCCAGGCCTAACGACGCCACTGATGCATAATGTAAATGTTAGTGGTATACAAATGGGTGGTGCAGCATGCTAACGAGTTTCAACAGGTGTGGACATTAACCAGCAAATGCATTATTATTCAGTGTTTCTACAGCGGTATTGTAAAATACATTTCAAGTACTGTATCTAGTTAACGTCACAGTAAATTGCTAACAAAAGCCCTCACATTGCATTGGCCCAGTAGAAACAACTCACAGCCACTGGCACTTAAAAACCTGAATGAATTGGACAGGTAGCAATGTATTTGTATTAAGCCTTTATAAGCATTGTTTTTGCGCCCTCGTTTGCTCATTTTAACAGGTAATACTCTTCCAAAGGACCATTGTTAATTTTATAGTGCTGGACATTGGACAATGCAGAATGTCTTCAAAAGGAATTCCAATACCTCTTTTGTCTGTGAAAGTAGTTCCTCCTTGACCACTGCCAAAGAAACATACCCACACAACTTTGCCAAGACATTGCCCTTGGAAATGAGCTTGAGGATTTTCAGTGAGCTGGACATCGACAGCTTATGTAATGCATCACTGACCTGCAAACTGTGGCACCACATCATTGAAGGCTGTGACCACCTCTGGAGGAATCACTGCCTGACTGTGCGAGCTGTTTGTCAACAGGAGATAGACGGGGACAGACAGAACGGACTGTCATGGAAGGTGTGTTTCAGAATGACTTCCCCTCAATTCTTAACCCGATAATATGGCTGTACAGCATCACACCCTCAACAAAAAACAATTCCCTCCACCTACAATAGGCTAATACCCAATACAGACAATTCCAAATAGTGCCTTCAAAATTCATACATATACTATTTTGTCATTCTTTTGGGTTTTTTAGGTTACCCTGGTGCGAAACTACAGGAGAGGTTATCTGAAACGTGAATGGTTACGGGGACGATTCAGCAACATTGGCTCTGCTGATGAACTGGTGAACAAACACATGTGCCCATTGGATGTTGAATCTTGGGGTGAGATTCTGGAAGCCGAGCTGGAGAGATAGAAAGTATGATTTTATAGAGTGACATATTGTTTATATATACATATATATAATTATGTTTTAAGCACTTTTTGAAATATTTTATATTGGTTTATTTTTGCAATATGATTATGATATTACAATGTATTTGATATAAGGTTGATTTATGTAATCACAAACTAGAAAATTTTGTAATATGGTAGGCCATTCAGTAAATATTCATAGGTCTACCCATATGAAAATGTACAATTGGGCTGTCATTACACTTAATGAAGTGGGCATCATTCAAGATGTTAATTTGAATTTAAGTATTTGCTTACCATACGACAGTGTAGCACTTTTGCAAGGACCTATTAGCCAGAAATGTTTTGTTAACATGTATTGGGATTAAGGCTGTTTAGCATAATAATTGTTAAGATATATATTGTATATTATGTGAGTGAGGTGTAAATATTTGCCATTTGAATTAATTTCAAGCTGAATGTTTGTGTTAAAATCATTTTAGTCCATTTAGTCAAATACTTTTGGCCATTATTAAGGTTATTAATAATGGCTGATCCCTTTCTGTGTCTTAATGGCTAAGGATGTGTGGAGGAAAGTGTCTATTTGTCAATTGACAAATAAGGTCCAGTCTAGAATTGTATTCCACATCGGTGCCAAATACATTTTGTAAAAAAAAAGCTTTTTTAAATACATTTCAGTCTTTATCTTTTTTCAGCAATGTATTTCATAACTCACATGTTTAAATATTCAAAATGTGTTATGGTCAATCTCAGATTATTTTATTTATTTTCCTACAAGGTTTCTAAATGGAAGATGGTTGCATTTTTCTCTGTCCTGTTACTAAAATCAATTAAGTCATGACAAGTAGTTTTAGTTTTTCCCTCAATTTAAGAGGGTATTTTAAAGAAATAATTGGTTACATGTTAAAAAAAAGATATATCTGTAGCTAAAAAGTCACAACATATGCAGGCGACATGTTATATTATTTTATTTAAAACAGAGACATTATTTATTTATAAAGGAAACCCCAACTTCAATGTTATCATATGTATGTCAATATTTATTAAACAATTGCTTAAATTATGGACTAAACATAATTGAAAAATAAATATTTATTTTTGTAATAAAAAGCAATTAAGTAACAGGAATGAACATTGGGTCACAGGAATGACCACTGAGTAACAGGAATGAGTTGGATGTCATACAACGTCCTTCAATTAAATCTAGATAAAACAGAGGTAATATATTTAGCAAAAATTATCTTAGTCTAAATAGCAACATAAAAGCTGTAACAATTGTGTGTGCATGCTTTTGCAAGAGTGTGTGTGTGCTTGTGTGGCTGCTTCTTCCCTAAATAGTTTTTGCATAGTTTGGAGTGGGGTTTTGTGTCATTGTCTTGTTGTAGGAGGAAAATGGCTCTAATCAAGTGCTGTCAACAGTGTATGGTGTTGCAAAATGGAATGATAGCCTTCCTTCAAGATCCCTTTTACCCTGTACAAATCTCCCACTTTAGCAGCACCAAAGCACCCCCAGACTATAACAGTGCCTCCACCATGCTTGACAGATGGTGTCAAGCACTCCTCCAGCATCTTTTCATTTGGTCTGTTGTTCTTTGTGATTCGAACACCTCAGATTTAGATTCAAATGTCCATAACACTTCATAACACAATCTTCCTATGTCCAGTTTCTTTGTTCTTTTGTCCATCTAAATCTTTGCTTTTTATTGGCCAGTAAAATTATTAACTTGGATTAGCAGACCATGTGCCATTGGAACACTGGACTGATGTTGGCTAATAATCGGCCTCTGTACGTCTGTGTAGATATCCCATTTAAAATCATCAGTTTCCAGCTACAACAGTCATTTACCACATTAACAATGTCTATACTGTATTTCTGATCCATTTGATATGTTATTTTAACAGACTACATTTTTGCTTTTCTTTTGAAAATATGGACATTTGACTACAAACCTTTATAAGGTATTGTATATACCAAACATTTAAAATTGCTACTTCATTCAAACTTCTCACTCCTGTTGCTATTATTCAGTCATGTTAATTTTCATATTAGTAACAGGACTGAAAGTAACAGGACTGAGT
Organism: Esox lucius; assembly: GCF_011004845.1. NCBI lineage: Eukaryota > Metazoa > Chordata > Actinopteri > Esociformes > Esocidae > Esox > Esox lucius. The sequence goes on from NC_047577.1 coordinate 18,563,154, forward strand.
TTTTAGCATTGCATTCGCAAATACATGAAATCTAGCAACATGGCATCAGTGACAATAACATGGCATTTCAACAAAAAACGAAGAAAATTATTATTACCGTATTTAAACTGTTTAAACTTTACAAGAAGCCCAATTCATGAACAGCAATTCGCACTACACCTTTGAATACTCATAAAAAACAAGTCCACGGTTTCAGCACTCTGGACAGTGTCAGTTCACATCCATTGATGTAGTTCTAGCGGTTTGGAGAAGATACCATTTCAGAACTTCGGACACGGACAGCTAAACCAATAAATATTCAGATGACCCGCATTAGACCCTGAATTAATTGTTGTTTGATGGTTTAAGACAGTGGGTAGTCCTACAGTTTTCAAGTATGTATTGCAGCATACATGCAAAGTATAAACACAGCAACACCATTGGTTTATTCTAAACGTCAAATATAATTACAATAATTTACAACAGATCTTTTTTTGTCGGCGTATTGATGAGATAAGACTGTGGACCATACTAATCCTGGTGTTCATCCATGCATTAATAACCAACTGTGACTGATGCAACCATCATATATGCCTACTGTATAGTGGATTTACCCTTTTCGCCATCTGTACACGTCACTGCCTCCATCATTTGGTGCGGTAGGAAATAGACCCTCGCTGCATCCTTTCGATTTCTGTTTATTTATAGGGTAGATCCGTGACAATAATACATTTCAATCATGGCCGACGATGTTCCACCGATTATAAATATTGCTATCTCTCTAAAAATTCAACCGAATGATGGTCCAGTGTTTTTCAAAGTGGATGGGACAAGATTCGGGCAGAGCAGGACAATAAAATTGCTTACCGGATCGAAATATAAGGTTGAGGTGGTTATCAAGCCGGGGAACGCTGGCGCCACGTAAGTAAAAAAACAACAACATTATATCAAGAAAACACCTGGAAAAATGTTTTTAGTAGTGGTTTACAATACGCCCATTAAATTACCCAGCGATAGGCTTTTATATCACACCAATGGGAGTCAGTGGACAGCCTGGACTGACGCTATGTTCTGTTGTTATAATGCGTTTGAAGTAAATGTTCTGTATTTTATCAACTAATGGGTTGATTGCAAATATAAATCATCTGCCTACCTAGAAATATACATTTATTAGCATATTAAACGTCCACTATACACTTAAAGTGTATTAATCAGACTATAAGGCTTGAAGCAATAGCCGCTACATAGCCTTCTGGAGGCCTACCCGATATCCTGTGTTAATAATGAATGTGTTGACGTGGTATAAATGCATTTTTAATCAAATCAAAACTTGGCGTTCTTTGTATAATTTACTCAGATGTCTTAGTTAATCATATGAAATCCATGATCCTTAGGATGAAGTCAATAAAGTGTTACTATTAGGCCAAAGGGTACTCATTCAGGATAGTAGGCCACATTCATTGGCCCACTGGGTGGGCCTGGGAATGTCCACTGATTAAAGTGTGTGTCTTATGGAATTCCCAGCTCTATGAACATTGGTGGTATCATTCTCCCGCTTGAGCAGCAGTCCAAAGATGAGGAATCTGTGGTGTATCATGGACAGTATGATACAGAGGGAGTGCCTCACACCAAGAGTGGGGACAGGCAACCTGTCCAAGTCAGCATTGAGGTAAATTAATTTATAAGGCGTAACATTTTGGCCTATTTTTTTTTAATAACTAACCAATGTCTTCTGGTAAATTGAATGTTACGTTTCTCATTTTATTAACACATTTTAAGTCGTAGTGTAACTTGTAGAGTAACGGAGTGATTCCCTGAAGTGTTTTTTTGTGTGTGGTTTGTGTGTCAGTTTTCAAAGGCAGGCCAATTCGAGACAATATGGCAAGTGAAGTACTACAACTACTACAAACGAGACCAATGTCAGTTCGGGAACAAATTCAATGACATCGAGTACGAGTGCAAGCCGAATGAGACGCGTAGCCTGATGTGGATCAACAAAGAGGTGTTTAATTGAGGATCACCAACCAACTCATCATTCCAACATCCAATAACGGAAGAAGAAATTAAAGCGGAGATGAGTTGCACACAATAGCTAACTCTTACTATCAACTTAAGAAGGAGAAGGCGGTGTTGTAGGCTTGCGTTTCAGGTCAATGAGCACCAATTGTCTGTCTTAGGGAGAGCAGCGGCAGTTCACTCTGCTGTCCACTATGCTGATCTCGGGGGTTGTTCTTGATTTAAATCAAAAGACTTAGCCAGGTTATTATCAGCAATATCATTCGGAATCACAGCTAGCTAAGTAAAAACCGCTGTGGTGATAACTTTGGCCATATAAGCCAAAAGCTATGGCCCTCCTGGACCAGGATTGAAGACAGCTGCGGAAATGAACAAGTATATAATTGATGTGAGTGGTATGCGAGTTGTTGGCTATGAATGAAAGAACATCATATTTGTGTTCTCCCATGTTGTTAGTGTTGTAATTGTATTTAGATCTGTTAACTTTTGATCAGCACAAAGTTACCATATATGTGGGTAAGATTTCTACGTTATTTTAGGACTTGCATATTATAGAATCTAAGTGCTTTTTCTTATGTTGTGGTCGCTTACGTTGTTTCAGTTTTGTTTTAAGTGCATGGCTGAATAATCCTATGCCAAAAGGTGTGTTACAATGTTCAAATGCAAAAACCTATTACATTTCATTATATATTAAATTAAATTGTGTAAGTAAATAAACTGATACCAGTACTTGATGAACAAATGGTGCAATAAATGGATTAAGTTGTTTGGTGTGGCTGTTGATGACATGTGAGCTGTGAGACATTGACTTCTACAGGAAGAACATTAGCCAGGTTCATTGTGAGACATTGATCTTGCGTGTCATGTAGGACATTCTAAATTTCCTACATGACTAAAGCCCCCCTAAAATAGGCCTAGCGACGTACCTGCTGGAGACTTTAAGTGTCACATATGTACATGTTCTGTACATTCATTGAAATAGATTCAAACTTCTCATGGAATGTCCACTGTGTCTGATTGGCTTATTTGACAAATTTGAACTGGAATTTGGGACTATCAGATGGATGAGAGGAACAGTAGGATGCTGAGGTGAGTGGTAAAAGAAATACAATACAGAATAGCCCTCTAAACCTGTTTAGTATAATATGTATTATAATACTCTGTTACAGTTTGTTTATTGTATAATGTCTCATAATTTGTTATCCATAATTTGTTAATTTGTAGTCCATAAAATATTTCCACAGGGTTTAATTTTGGGTCCTGTGCTATTCATTCAATATGTAACTCTTTAAGAAATGATGCATTTCATTTTAATGCTGACAACACATTACTATATGCTACGGCTCCCTTTCTTGAACAAGCTGTTGCACACCTGCAGTCAGAATTCCAACTATCATTTGGCCTTCTGTCAAGCATGGCGGAGGCACTGTGATAGTCTGGGGGTGCTTTGGTGCTGGTGAAGTGGGAGATTTGTACAGGGTAAAAGGGATCTTGAAGGAAGGCTATCATTCCATTTTGCAACACCATACACTGTTGACAGAATTCCAACTATCATTTGGTCTTACAAAATCTTAATATCTAACTGAATAAATTGTAGACAGAACAGCAGTCACCAACACGTTCTCAAGTCTGGATAGTGCTGAGGATACCACAGTCCTGTTCACAACTGGGTAAAACTGTGATATGAAGTTGAATGTTTTAGTGCCTGTAATGTTTTAAAGTGCCATTTTAAATGTCTTATAAAATATATTTTTATTGTTAATTGGGGGAAAAAAATTATTGATGTATGTTTAATTTCATTGTTGTCATATTATTGTTGTAATACAAGGCTCAGCTTAAAAGAAAACTTGGCCTCAGTTGATTTTTCTGTATAAACAAAATAAAATAAAATCGGGTATTCAGTATATTGTTTTTATCATATTCCAAAATATAGAGCTCTGCACTGTGTAGGCTACATTGTCCTCCAAATATATTGTTGTTTTCCAGCGTGATAATACACTAAAACAACATCTGACCATAGAACTTGGTTCTAATCAAAATTCCAATAATGTGTGACAAACTCAAAGGTTCTAGTAGAGGTAGTAGCTTGTTTGTGTGAAGATGTCGTCTAACTATATTTCTGGAGACTTGGACCCCAAGATTCATCCAACTTTTACTTTTAATTCTCCAAAAGTGATACTTGGATATTTTTTTTTACATCAAACCGTCCTTCTTACTGTGCATGGAGGCAAAATACTTTTTTCAGGTCGTTTCCAGCTGATAACTTTTTTTTAATGATTGCTTTGAGTGGTTATTGGAATCTGGCAGGAAAATTTATTTTATTATTATTATTTTCCTAGGGAAGTACCCTTGGACCCCTGCCAAAAGCCTTAAAAACTCATAGTTCAAAGGAATTAAATTGTTGGAGAAAAATAGGCCTAGAAGTGTTTATTATTTGTTTCACTTTTTGAAAGCATGCCTAATATGCTACAGATCTTCCGTAGGTTGTTCTTTTTAGGTATTGTACTCCTACTTATGCCCTTGCCTACAGTGCTTGTACATCATATTCCAATCAGTTAGACAAAATTAGACTTAATCTTTTGAATCTAATGTGGATGTCATGTCTGTTTGAAATGATACAGTCAGTCCAAATCTGGGATTTTCCCCCACTAAATGGTATTTTGACCAATCATATCAGAACTTGCACATCAGATTGTTTTGGGAGAGCTGATCTGATTGGTCTCGCAACAGGACTTGTAGGTGTGGCATTCATTTTTAGTGGTCGATTTGTCTACATATTGAACATTACTGCACATAGAGCTAGATTAAGCAGTTGTATAGGGCTGTATCGAACCTAAACGTCGCCTAAAACACTTAGGCTACGCAATTGGACATGTTATAACATTAGTTGGCATTCGTTAGAAGGAGAAAGCGTACCCGGATGTACTGTAGTCTACAATCGCTCCTCCCCCTACTCCCCTTTCAACCTCGCTCGCTCTCTACACCAACACAAGCTTCTCTGCCTCTTCCCCCCTCTGCGGATCCGTAGCTACTGCAGTGAAGCCGTCATCGGTTGAGAGGAACGGCGAGAGCAAGTCAAACGGGTCCATATAATATCCAAACGTATTTCTTTAAGACATAGTCAGTAGATTGTGCAACGTCGCTCTTTTTTCAGTTATTTTCCTTGCGCCCCAGGTAAAGTAGAAGAAACGACAGAATGGTAAGGAAAACTATTGCTACTTTGCTAATTCTATTGGTGAACCAGATGAGTACAAAATCTCACACCATACGCATGCATAACACTCGAAGCTATCATACAGCAGCATTGCACTGTTCCGACAAAATGAGCGTCAAAGCGGTAGTTGCGTTACGTTTTTTCCATCTCCAATGTCATTTTACAGATTATGACCATTTGACTACGCTCTGATTTGGTGATGTATAGCGTTCTGGTGTTTTCTGAAAAGGCACATTCAGACTTGTTTAATTTGTTCCAAATAGCTAAACCAACCACCTAGCCAGCTTGCTAAGCTATATAGCCAGGCACAGGAATAATGGCGCGAGCTTGTGGGGGAAAAGTGAAACATGACATCGTATCTTTTCTGAATCCTCTAGCAGACCAGACAGTGTAACAATATCGATAGGTTGTCTCTCCGTAACTTGCGCATAATAAAATAAGCTTGTCGAACTGACAAGCATATTCTGTTTTTGAACGTATGTCCTACAAAGGTGGACTCCTACTAATTACAAAATGCCACCGCAAATAAGCACGTTTTCCTTATTGTGTCACTTTCGTGAGAGCTGCCCTGTATGTTAATGTGGCTGCCAATGAATGCGTTAAATTGTGTTGAACAATTCAGTCGCATTTGAAATGTCTGGGAAGAAGCATCAAATTGCTTCCCATAGATCCACCTGTTCATACATTTTCTATGATGTGTTTCTTGATACAATAATATATTTTCACTAGTCCAGAAAATATTTCTCGAATAGTACAGTCAGGCCAGATAGTTTTACTTTGTTGTATCAATTAGCAACATTGTAGTTCATTGACTACTCACATTTCCTGTTCCTTTTAATTTCCTCCTGTCATGCATTTATTTGCATTTGCTCTACGTTTGGGGATTATTTATTCCAACCATGTATGTTGCAGTGTGTTTTTTATTTTTGCGAGGGGGGAAGAACACACACAGATTAACCAAAACACCCTATAGTGTCTTAATTATTGCTCCTTTATATCAAACAGGCCGAATACTATAAAGCTGGATGCAGGCATCCAGGTCTCTGATGCTTATTGGATTTCAATTGATTCTATTGGGAGATTCATTGTAGGCTTGAGCAGTCTTTTTCAAACCACATTTCTATTTTAAGATGAAGTCAAGTGTATCAGGATATATTGCTGCAACATAGGCAATTTGCATAATGTGTTTAGTTGGAAACGCCTGAAGGAGGTTGCTGTCATGTTGCTCCCCAGCAAAATCTGTAGCTTGCAATCAGCCTCGTCAAACACTTACTGCTCGTCCTGACATCCTTAACGTCCAGTGCAGATTACTGTAGTGGTTTTGGGAGAAATTACTCACATTTCATCTGTTATAAAAACCAAAAAAAGTTTTATTGCTAAAACCATCCTGTCAAATGTTGAATTGGCTGAATTTTGTTTGTCATTATTGACAAATAAGTTGCCTGAAGGAAAGGATATAAAAAATAACAAAATCATGCATTCATTCTTATTTTGAAAGATGTTTGGGTCTGTCAATTCTTGTGCAGTTTACGTGAATGAGTAAGGCACATGTCGCCCCTACCACATTTATGTTCTATTACAAAATGTCTTTGCTTCTAGATCTTACATTGTTTGGTTGCCTCAAGTAGATGGTGTAATCCTAAACCCTTCAATCCACTTTACCTTAATGTTCTATCTTTGGCCTGCAGTCAGAAGAGGCACACAGTACAGTTGCAGCCTCAACAATACTGTTAAAAACACACAGGTATATATGGGCTACTTGTAATTCTGGTTAGCATATGTCAAAGGTGTGATGATTTGTCTAATGTCCCAAAAAACACACCATTCATTGTAACAAAATCCTTATCCTAAACTCATATGTGATTAAATGCAGCAAATCTGCATGTGATCTGTTGCTCATTATGAGAATCTAGAGTTGCGTCTTGGCGGTTTTAGTCAAAGTGGCAGTTACTGATGTTTGTCACCTGTTTGACAAAGAATGTCAGTATCACTTCCCCAGAAAAGACTGGATTAATCAAAGAAAATGTATAGATGCAGTGTGCAATTTTTGGCCTCTGTTTGTAAAAGTGTTGCTGTTGAGCCCAAAAAAGGTTCCCTGAAAATGCAATACTATGTAATGTACAGTCAGTTCAACAAGTATTGGCACCTTTCATGAAATTGAGTGCAAAACAATATCATATTTTGGGCTGAAGCATAAGGAACCATATACTTTTATTTCAACACAATCATTTCTGAAACACAACATTTAAGTGAGCAGTATGATATTTCTCTGAAAAACATAGGTTTTAAAATATTGGCACCCGCTAATCAATATTTTGTGAAGCCTGCCCTGGTGTTTATAACAGCAGTGAGCCTCTTGTAAATTCTGACAATGTTTGCACACACTTTTGGAACACTCCTTCATGCAGCACATTTCAAGACCGCACATTTTAGGTTTGTGCTTGTGGTCTGCCCACTTCAATTCAGAATACAGGGTTTCAGTTGGAGTCCAGTCACTGAGATGGCCAATTGTAAAACACAGATTTTTTTCCTGTGGCTCAGCAACTATTTCTGATGGTTTTAATGTTTATGGTTGTCATTGAAAGGGCCATCCACTGCCAAATCCTGGCATCAGAATCAAGATCCATGTGTTTTGAGAGATGCAAACCACAGTTTGATTAAGAAAACAATAATGGTATTGGACATTAATGTGTTATATAATAATTAATAGAAAATAACCAAAATGCATCACAGAATATTATGGCGACTTGCAGTTTATAGATTACTTTGTAACTAAGCCATTGAGTCAATTGCAAGTTCACATTCACTCCTACAAATTTCAAATACAATTCCGTTGCTCATGTCAAACTGCTTGCATTTAAGACAAAGGATTGAGTAAGACGGTTTGGCTCCCAAATCTCAAATACAGTGCATCAATACCTGTCAGATCATGAAATGCATATTCCAATGGGATATGTTTTTTTTTTTTTCCTTATGATCAAGGGAGCCGTAAGGAATGAAATGGCAATAGACTACTGTTATTAGTTGCATAATGTTTCAGGAAGCAACCGGGATGGGCACAACCGTGGTTCCCATATTACTGTACTGTGCAATTTGGTTGAGTAAAGCCACTATGTGTTTAACTTTTAAGGGTACTAATTCAGGGATGTGAGTGAAATGGACATTCTGGATCACACCTCTTCTACTCAAGTAACAATTGAACTACAATTTTGTTCATTGTAGCACACAGACTCTTGAGGCTACCTAATTTCTACTCCGAAAATGGTGAGATTAGAACGTACAAAGTTTCCTGGTCTCAGGCCTTTCATTTCAGGATTGTATTCTTTGAGCAATAACCAGTATGTTTTCTGATTGAATTCCAATGGGTTTTTTTAGCCCCTGATGCATTTATTAAATCTATTAAATGTTCTTTGAGCTACTAGACTGCTTGTGTGGCTATTTGGGTTTCCATAATGACCTGTAATGAGCCTTGTCACCACACTGACATTGGACACTTTTTTTACCAGACCAAAACATGACGCCCATTTCAGCTGAGCTCTGTTTTAATTGGTGACAAAGAAAGTATATAAACAGAAACGAACAACCATTATTAACTGTCTCAACTATAACAAACTAGACTAAGTCAAAGGACATGCCATGCAAGCGTGTAGCTAGCTGCACAGCTAACTCTAGCAAACGTTTGCACCCAATTCAAAATGATGTATAATGTATATCAGCTGCCATTGCAATATCTACGAATAAACCAAAACCATTTAAATTCCCCCCAATGTTTCCCCACTCACCCGAGAGAGAGGCCTATTAAACGCAAAGAAACAACACAACTTTGTCATGCATTCAAGCTGAACTTGGTGTCAGTCTAATTGGGCTAAAGAAATTACAAGAGCAATGGATGAGGGTGTACAACCGCAAATATGTGCTCGTACTTTCTAAGGTGCTCCAGCCAAGTTACAAATGTTTGCCAGACTCATGAACATAAAGTAACTTTCCCTGCCAGGGTTACAAATCTAGATGCATATCTACGCATGGTATGTGTGACCCGTGCCTCCTTAACAGGGTATTGCTTATGAGTATATATGTTCAGATTTTACGCCTTCCTAATGAACTTTTTTCAGGTCATTTGAAGACTGCTTTTTAAGCAGTTAAGCCTTCAAATGAGGAAGTGCTTACATAACCAAACTGGATGAGCTGAGACTTCTTAGCCTGGCAGTGACCTTACCCAGTACCCTGGTGGCCATATGCTCTTCTTCCAAGTTGCCATCTAGAGTACATCCTAAGTAGATTGCTGCTGTTTTGCTGTTGGCACCCTCCTTACCGTCTTTACCCTGATATCTGACACGCTGAGTTTAACTTTGGATGCAAACAAACAGTGCTTGATTACCACTGTGCTGAGAGCTTGTTATCAATGAGCCAGGCATTGATACTTGAGCTCTGTATTCTATATTCTTCATACTTGGTGACACACCTGGACTGCAGTCATCTGGATAAAAGCCTGTGTCACGAGCAGGCATCCCTGATAGCACTGATGTAAAGCAGGATTAACCGAGGCACTAGAACACGCCCATGAAGACAGCCACAGCTTGGGGTGTTGTTCTTAGAGGGACTGTTTACATGAAGAACATGTTCCCTTCACAAACGTATTAGGATTTATACCATTCAAGAGTGAAACTGCCCAACCCCACAGCCTCAAGCTCAGTAAGGACGACACTCTGCAGCACCATTACACATAAGTTGCCATTGTCATTTTCCCTCCTTATGTGGTAAGTTAAGAATAGAAGGTGTGAGTATGTACAGGATGATTATCTGAACCCTGAAAGGAATTTATACAAGGGGTTGTTTACATACTCATGGAGCTGTTCATGATCCCCACTCTACAACGTATAAGTGACAGTAAGGAATGAACCTCTTGTTCACAACGTGAGAATTTCTGCAGCATTTCAAGCTAGCTGTGATGTATGTTCTTGGTTATAGTCAAACTAACTTTTGTGAAGGCTCTTGTCCTTGCAAGGAGAATGTGCTATAGTATTAAAAACAAAAGTCCCCAAAAACCTGGTGGAATATCACACAACTAATGAGGTCAATTGGCAACAGGTCAGTAACATGATTGGGTATTTAAAGAGAGGATGGTTGTGTCAGAAGTGAGGATGGGGAGGGGTTTACCACTCAGTATAAGACTGCGTAGGCAAATAGTGCAACAATTGAAGAATGTTAGTCAATGTAAAATTGCAAAGAGTTCTATGGTACATAATATCATTAGAAGATTCAGTGAAGCCGGAGAAATGTCTGTATGCAAGGGGCAAGGATAAAAACCAATATTGAATGGCTTTGATCTTCAGGCCCTCAGGTGGCACTGCATAAAAATTGTATGCAATTCTGTAGTGGAAATCACTACCAGGGCTCAGGAACACTTCCGAAAACTATTGTCTGTGACCACATGCATCCTTAAATGCAAGTTAAAACTCTACCATGCGAAGAAGAAAACCTATATAAACAAGATCCAGAACTACCGCCGACTTCTCTGGGCCCAAGCTCATTTAAGATGGACTGAGTTGAAGTGGATAACTGTCCTCTCGTCTGATTAATCAAAATCTTTAATAATTTTTTGAAAATCATGGATGCCCCGTCCTCCAGACTAAAGAGGAGAGGGACCATCCAGCTTCTTATCAATGCACAGTTCAAAAGCCAGCCTCAATGGTATGGGGGTGCATTAGTGCACATGGCATGGGTGACGTGCACATCTGTGAAGGCACTATTAATGCGAACAATAAATAGGTTTTAGAGCAACATATGCTGCCATTCAGGCAACGTCTTTTTCAGGGAAGGCCTTGCTTATTTCAGCAAGACAATGCCAAACCACATTCTGCACGTATTACAATAGCAATGTTACGTAGTGAGAGTCTGGGAGCTAAGTTGGTCTGCCTGCAGTCCAAGCATGTCACCCATTTATACCATTTGGCGCATTATGAAACTAAACAAAAAAAAGACAAAGGAGACGCTGAACTGTCAAACAGTTGAAATCCTATATCAAGCAAGAATGGTAATACATTTCATTTTCAAAAGTACCGCAATTGGTCTCCTCAGTTCCCAAATGCTCACAGAGTATTGTTAAAAGAGATGACGCAACACATTGGTAAACATGCCCCTGACCCAACTTCTTGAAAGGTGTTGCATCCAATTCAAAATGGGCATGTCTATCTCCAAAAACAATAACATTGCATTATTTTTCTCATTGCATTTTATGCAGTGTCCCATCTTCTTGGGAAATGGGTTTATATTTTAGGAGTTGGAAACAGTTGAGAGAACAGAACTGAAAACTGTAAAAGAACGATATTTGTAGAAGAACCGAAACAGAAATGTGAACGAAGGTGATTATCAGTGTTATAGAATCGAACCATTAAGTCCATAGTGTGAGAGCCATTTGAAATATTAATTCATAGCCTGCAGCCTTAATTTAGCCAATGTTTCCAATAGCGTTGAAAGAAAACATTGAATCACAATTCTTCCTGCCTGCTTGCTTGATATATTTCTTAAATAGCTTTGATAGACAGTAGGATTAGGCTACTCCAGTGATGATGAAAACAGAAGTAGTTAGGCTTCCTTTGTCTTGCTGGTCTATAAGTAGACTTCAAGACATTGTAAGGTATTTAATACCACTGAGGTCATGATCTGAAACGCGTATTGTCTCCAGATGAAGTTAAGTTAAGCCAAGATCAGAGGAAGGATATGTAGTACAACTCTGTATTCCCAGGCAAAAGTGGAATAACTGTACAGATTGAAACAGAAAAATATTGTTTAATTGTCCAGTCAAATTAGTTGTATAATGCAGATTACTGGCTATCTGTTTTAGCAGGAGCAGAGCATAGCGTTCTATCCCATGTGTGTGAGTGTTAACCACGCAGCCCCCTGATAGAGGCAGATAATATATTTAATACAATTCTGCACAAAATGTACACAAGTTTCATCTACCATGATGAACAGAAGCTTGTTATTAGGCTGCAACAACACGTACCTGCAGTTATAAAACCTCACTGCTAGCTGCTGTTCACTCATAGCTGTCTTACCCGATTTTCCCTTAAAGCTGCAATGATGCTCTTGTCCTTGTAACATTACTGATCTTCATGCTTCTGCTGCTCCATAACTTCACCAAAGATGTTTCTCAAGGGTACGTTATTAAATGTAATTTCTATAATGTATTGCTTTTCGTTCCTCTGAGGGGTAGGCATATCGATGTCCATTTTTTTTTTTTGATGTGTTGTTACTTAAGCCACAGCTCAGATCCTTAGCCAACGAGCCAACAAGATCCGACATTACACCCTGACGGTCACAGATTAGCCGATCATAAAAATGCATTATGGAATCATAAAACATACAGATGTTTATCACTTCAGTGTCAACTAAATAGTATTTAGCAAATCAACATCAGATGCCTATCATTTATTTTCTACCAAAAGATTAACTTTGTGTGGGCACCTCTGACTGGGTGCAATTAAAGGTGGGGTTTGTGGATGACTTGTTCAATTGAGGCCCAAGTATTTAACGGAGGAAGCCACCGTTTTCTCTTTCCTATTTCTCAATCCCTACATGTCCCTCAGAAGTAGCAAAGGCATTCGATTGGCCTAATTTCCCGCTCTGGCAGAATCTAGTTCATTCCGTTGTTCTCATGCATAATGGAGAATGCCACTTCTTAGTGATAAGCAGAACTGCCTACAGTAGGTCTGAGAATAGGCTTCTAATCTACCTGCCGCTTTAGTGGCAAGTGGAGGAACATTGTATTACTGAGTTTGCCTCGTTAATATTCCACGCACTCAACATATTGGCACGTCAGCACTTGTGTGTCAATGTTGATATAGTATACGCTAGACTTAAAGATTGTATGGCATTGGTTTTATGTGGTGCAATCGGGTCTTTACACAAGCTTGTCACCACTTAACACACATCCCCCATAACTGCCTAAACCTGATGTTGGAATGTTATGATCAGTAGTTAATAGCAATATTTCAGACGCTTGGTACAAACTCCATGTGATTACAGCAACATATGTCTCTATTGGTGAATGTTATTTGCTGTGGTTTTTGGATTAGAATTGAAGTCAGGTTGTCATCCTCACTGTTCCTCTTTCTTTCTAGGGAAATGAAGCAAGCTACCCCTTGGAGATGTGCACACACTGTAAGTATTTAAGTTGATGACTTGCAACTTCAACACGGCTGTCTGTGATTGAAACGACAACACACAAAGGTCGACCCAGAAAGTGTGGGTCAACATATGTGTGCTAATCAAACGAATGGAGCCGTGTCAGTCCTCTGAATTTTTCTCTATTAGGCTGGAACGGTTAAGTTGTCAGAAGTTTACACCCTGTGTTTCCACGTTCTGGTTAATAAAGTGAAGGTCCGGTTGAATCGAAGGCCGCTGCTTGATAGACGTGGCAGTTCATAAGAGTCTGGGACACAATGAAGCTGTGAACCGTTGGTTCTGGCTGGTGAATGGTTACAACAGCCAGTGTTATGCAGACCAGTATGTATCTTGCCACACGCTATACTGCATTCTTCAGGCATCCACCCTTCTCAGGGGACCTCCGATGCTTGTGGGAGTTTTGCTGCGGCAGCTAAAAATGCCCCGCCCTCAGAAAGGTCGGTTTCAGGGCTGGTGGGAGAGACACTTATTTATAGTCTGAGCGATATTCCATTTTTAATTGGTTTGTCGCCCTTCTGTGCCAGTCTCTCTACCCTCATCAATCTCTCAACCCCTCCCCAAAAGAGAAAGTGGGCTAATTAAGAGTTTCAGAAGTGAACCTTCAGGAATTTTCAGGAATTTCCTTCTGTGGAGTATTGCAGAGCTGGAACCTGTTCTCTTAATGGTGTCATTGTTTGACAGTGTCAAGTGTGTTCTGGGCGGGTGGTGAGACAGAGCTGATGGCCCACCCATGCTCGTCCATAACAAGCTGTTAGGCTAGGTGTCACAGACCGTGGTCCCTGGGGGTGTCTGCGGAACCATGGTTTACGATGGAACTTATTTGCATTGAAATCCAGAACAATCTCCCTCTCTCTGTCCTCTCACCCAGTGCCCAGTCTTGTCCAGGACTTGTTATGCTGGAAAAGCAGAGATTTTGGGAGACACCAGACTCTGACATAGGAGTTTTAGCAAGCCTGCAAGTAGACATGTCAACTGAGTTCTTTTACTTTTCTTAGAGCTGTTTGTTTACAGAGTCACATCTGGGTCACGCCTGCAAGACAGTCGAAAACAAGATGCTTCAGCAGGTGTCACAAATCTCACTGCCGCTCTCTGTTCTCAGCTGGCTGATGGACTTCCCCACTGTGTGTTATTTTGGGGGGTATGACCCTTCTAAACCCCCTGACACCCCCTTGCTTTTCTGAGTTGGGGGAGGGGCAGCTGTTCAGTTTTAAGAAGGCACACATCCTGGATTCAGCAGTCTGCTTTGACCTGGCTGGGCCGAAACACCAGTAGTAGATCCAGATCCCTGTCCTAGTCGCCTCTTTAGACTGTAAGCTAAAAGTTCTTTACCCTAAATGGTAAAGGTTAGGATTTGGGATCGGGTAATCTGATCCTAGTAGACGGGCAACTACCCATGAAGTCGCTCTCGACCTGCATTGCCAACAGCATTGCGTTAATGAGATGCTTCACAACGCACGTTTTGACCTTAGAGAGGAGAACAGGGGAAGGAGATTACGTTTTAACATCCTGTAGCATTGCCCACCATTATCAGTTTCAGACTTGCAAAAGGGAAGAAAAGGCATGTGCTCTCAAATGCACCAAAAACAAATAAAAAGGGGAAGGTAAACAAGGGCCCTTAAATGTATAACTGGCTTCTCCCCCCCCCCCCCCCCCCCCCCCAAGCCAGTCCATTGTGAAGGCGTACGGTTGTTGTTGAAGTTTTTTATTGTGACCTATTACCCTTTGACCCTAGTCACAATGTTTAAGATGTACTGTGATCATTAATGGGAAATAATCAGAGACAGGTGTGTCCCTTTGCATTCCTATAGCTTTGACTAAACTGGAAAAAATAACTGGCCCTTCACATAATGTCTGTTTTTTTTCTTCTACTCTGGTCATTCAGCCTGATTTAGACCTATGTAATAAATTGTATTAAAACAATGTACTATTATCAAGTAAAAAAAGAGTCCGGCTTTATCTTAGTCACCTTATAGCAGGTTTTAAAGGCTCCTTTACCTCACATATGAGGCTTGGTATGCTTAAGGTGCCGATCTTCAGCATCTTCTGAGAGCTTTGGGCATGTCATGAGTGCCAGTCAAGCATGGTGAAATAGCAGAATGTGTTTGGCATGTGTGACAAAACAACAAGCTAGATGTAGATAGGTCTAAAGGTTAAGTACAGGATAAAAAAATAAATCGGAATTGAGCTACACACCAGCACTTCCAGAACAGTAACTATAGAGAGACCGAGCTGGTAGTGTTTATTTGGCTGTTAGGGAGAACTGCAGTGCTGTGATCCACACCAGAGGGTGCCACTTTTTCAGTGGGATCAACTCCATAAGCGGCGTGACTGGCCCATGTGTAGGAGGTGTTGTGTTCCTGTGGCAGAGAATTCAAAGTGATTGCAGCCCGGTGAGACGGCACTCAACACAGCCGCTTCACGTTAATGGCCTCGCCGTCGTTGGCACAGTAACTGTCCTCTTGTCCTCATTTTTGTTTACAGGCCTGTAGAGCAGCGCGTCTGCGTGTACAATACCTGCTGGCGCTGGAACGACAGTTCAGACCGGCCGTGACACATGCTCGAGTGCAGTAGAACTCAGAACACTAACATAGAAAAACTGGTCGTTACCCACTTGTGGCGGCAACCCTGTTCTTAAAATATAACCAGGAACTTTTTTCGCGAGGACCCGATGACTGTCCTAGAACTCAGCGTTGGCGCATTAGTTCATTAATTATGAGTGAGAGAAGGAGTGGTGTTGCCTAATTATAAAACCTGTGTGAATGTGACACTTCGTCTCCTCCTGCAGTTCAGCAATTTGTCTAAAAGCCTCCCCGGCTGCCTGTCTGAACAAGTGCCGCCCTCAACCCCCACACCCGCCCTTATGTTAGCTCACTGGGTTTCCTTGTTGCTAGGGATATCCCAAGGGGGAGGGCAGCACCAGCCAGTGAAGTGGGCGGGTGGGTTTTTGTTTACATTTATGCATGTGGAGTTGTGGCATGGGGGGGGGCGCGTGTGTGTGTGTGTCTCTGCCCTGTGGGTATAAATACACCATCCCATCTGTCAACTTCTGCACTGTATATGGGGGATTCCTTGGGAAGGTCAACCAAAAATCCTTTAACAGTAGTCCTTTGCAAGTAAACTGCATTCATAATTAACCTTGAAGGGAAATCGTGTCTAGGTTGTTGGAAAGTTGGTATACGCTCTTTGCACGGGATACAATAGACACACAAATTAAACACATCATCAATCATGAATATTTTGTCCCTTCTCTGAGACAGGACAGATGTGCATCTAAGTAAGAATTAATGCTGTGAAACCATTAAAATAATGAATTGTGATTAATCGCGTAATATTCTGTAGTTAATCGCAGTTTTAGAATGTATTTAATTTGGCCCTAAATACACACTTTGATTTAAAAGCAGTGCATTATGTTTAACATACTGTGTTTTGTTATTAACCATGGGCAAGTTTTGACATAGAATTCAGACATCAACTTGGGACATTAACTGTAGATGCCTTCTGGATATTTATTCTTGTGTTTATGCTAGTACAACAGTTAAATTCTTACATATGCCCCCTGTAAATTATTCATAAAGTCAACCAAATGCACAAGGTATAGTACTAGAATAATATGCTAAAGTACAAGGTAGGCAAGTGGATAGAGATGTGTATCTAATTAATGCAGAGCATGAAATCATGTTTTTTGATGAAAAAACGACTGGTGATGACATTAATGCTTAGCTTTGGCTTCCAAAAGCATTAAATAATGACAACTAACAAGGTGTTAGCTGGTGGATTTGCACAAACACTGCATCTTAGATCATTTGGACAAGAGGGCAGGTGCAGACTGGGGTAAAATAAGGCCAGAAATCTAAATTGTAACAGTCCGGGTGGATTGGGGGGAATTATTATAATAAAAATATACTTTTGAAGTTAAACAATGTAATTGTTAGTTTTTAATAATCCGCTATTTATTTGCTATTGCATGAGTGAAATTCTTGAACGTGTCCTCATTGCAAGTTAATGCGACAACGTTTTAGCTACTTATCACTGTAATTGCCTCGATTTCTGATAATGGGCTGGTGAAGTAGGCTAATCCACTACTAGTGGACCCTTCTGCATTCATTTCAACTGTCATTCATTTTCAATCCTCTCGCTTTTCTCAGGCTCTGTATCAGAATTATTTTGGTTAACTATACTATAATCTATTAAGTTGACACTACTATAGTTTTAACAAACATATTACATATTTAAGAATATTAATACTTTATTACATTTACACAATTCCGATTTATCATGAACTAATTTAAACAATACTTTGGTTAGCTATAAGGCTGCAACTGTGAGGTCCTGGCGGCGTCCTCACGCCCTCTACCTGCCAACGGTACACACGCGCAACATCTCACGCCTGAATGCCACTCTCACTCCAGATGCCAATCACTGGAATACTAGACACCTGTGCCTCATCTTCACTCCCCATATATAGCAGACCTCTGCCACCTCTCAGTTGTGAGGTGTTGTTTGTAATGGACTTACCAAGCCATTGCTCTTTGTAACCAAGTAATGTTGTTCCTGATAACCGTTTTCCCCCTGCCTGTTGTGGTTTCCCCCTCGCCCTGTTCATGTCTGTTTCGTCTATAGAAACCTGCCTTTTGACCAGCCCGCCTGTTCTGTGGATTACCCTTTTTGCCTGCTGATTTCCTGTACCGTCTCCTTCTTGTCCTGACCACCTGTTGACAAACCTGCCTGCTTGTTTTTTCGTAAAGAGTTTTCCGGTGCCCTTTCTCCTTGGAGAAAATGATAAAGAATATTGCGTTCCGCAGTTGGAGCCTCTGCCTCACTCATTCCAGATTCATTACAGCAACGAACAATTATTTTGATAACCGATGAATCTGTCCATTACTACTTCGATTAATCAGATAGCAAGAAATACATACATTCCAGGATTAAGTGTTTAATTTAAAATACGTTTTCAGTGTTACTTCTGCTTTTACAAATGCATTAATTAAAACTGTAAGCAGTACTGTAGTTGTAAAACAAATAAAAACCTGTGCAAAAACTAAAGGGGTTTTATAAAGTGCTTTAACAGGTATTGTTTTAATTCTTCTGAATCTTTTTTATTACTGCCTATGTTTTTGGAAATATTATGAAAAATAAAGAAAACATTGCTTGTTTACATGCGTTTCTATTTAAAATGGCTGCACTAGCTGTTCAATAGTGGAGGTGTAATAGTTCTACAGAAATGTTAGCATGTCAACATGCTGTGGGCTAAGGCGGGCTCTCTTCTTTGAAGTTGTGTTTCCTGCTGCAGTGAAGAGACTCTCTGATGGTGTTGAGGTAGCAGGGCCAAGTATGACTGCTAGCCTGGCCAATGTGATACATCTATCCATGTTAGACTTCCATCAGTGTAAGGGATTTTTCTTTTTTAGCAAGTGGCTTCTCTCTGAAATACAAGAGCACTTCATTCCTCAACACTTGGCCATGAAGATCCTTCTCAGCACCCCCCCCCCCCCCCCCCCCCCCCATTCTCTTCTTCACTACTTTTTTCAGAGACGAGTAGTGAGTCAAAGAGCCAGAAGATCCTGCGGTTGTAGTGGTGGAGGTGGCGTTGGTGTGGTCACCTGGACGGTCATGTTGCTGCTGAGCCTCCTCCATTCTCACTTTGACGGCCATACCTTGCACTTTACCTTGCACACAAAAGGCTTGCTCAGGCTTCAGAAACTTCAGCTGTTTCAAAAGCAGCAGCCCGGGTGGACTTCAATAGCCCCGTCACAAGGGCAGGTATTGCAGAGACTGTAACATTTTCCCCCACTCATGAACACAGCGGGCACATTCGAATGGCTTAAATGCAATGGAGAGCTCTTCAAGCAGGCTCCACTGGTCCGTTTTGAGGTCCAGATACCGTTTGCCCTTCTGTCACCTCCGGACAGCGTTGTGGTTACTGGCCACCTCTGCTCAAGCAGTCTGCTGGTCGTATAGAATGTACCGTTCCACCTCGTGCTTATTTCTTGAAGAAGTTTGTGCTCAGGTTTATTCATCTGTTGTTGCTTTCAGCTTGTTGCTGGCAAGCTCACTTTTAAAAATTGTTCCACTAGGCATCTTGGAGGCCTAATAGTTTGTGTAATGCTTGTTTGCTTCAGTGCAGAATTGATAACCAGCTGCAAGGTGTGGCCAGTACAACGGACAGAGGACCACCCATGCTTCTCCTCCAGTATTTTTGCAGCAGCCACAATATTGCACAATGGCAATAACCTTGCTTGGAGGAATTTCAAACCTGGCAGCTACCTCCTCTAGCCATTGTGCTATGTTGGATGCTGTATGTCCGTCCTCCAGTGGCATGGTAGTAAGGCAGATTGACTTCATGTCCCAGTCATCTATGATGTCACACCAAGGTAGTCTAGAAATCAGTGGTCAGAGCAGTATTGCTGTTGGTGGCTTTAATAGCACTCTTCACCTCCTGAAATGTTTTTTGGTGCTTCCTCTCCATCCGTTTGGTGAAATGTGTTCTTGAGGGTAGAGTGTAGCCGGGGTTGAGAATGTGAATCATTTCCTGGAATCCTTTGTCCTCCACTGTCAATACTGGCCTCATCAGGTACCAGCATGTTCAGAATACTGTTAGTCAGCACAGATGCTTGCTGTGCTGCATTCTTCATGACCAGTGTTGGGGGCAACGCGTTACTTACTAAGTACGAGTCAGACTACTTTTTAAAGGTAACAAGTAACGTGTTATTTAATTTAAGTAATCCCTTACTAGTTATTTCTTCTCTATTTCCCTCAGTGCAACCTACGTAGCTTTACGTAGCATTTATTTTCTCTAGTAGCAAGTGGCAACAAAGGATGCAAAGATGGCAGCACCAGCTCTCTCAGATAAAGGACGTGATTCACCTACCAAACCCAGTCGCCCTGCTCCCTTTCATTTCAAAACGATACATAGCGTCCACTAACGATTTGTGCAGCGGAAGACTGCGCTCGGGTGAGCTTCGTGATTCTGGCTTGGGAAGCAGTTCACTATTTCGACTACATTATTATCCTTGCATATAACCAATCACTGCGGTTGTTATGTTTTGCTGGGATCTCTTGCCTGTTGGACAAGCAAGGTTTGCACAGAAATCATCCTGTGTTGGACAACCAAAGTTGATCCCAAAACATCCTCCATTATTTCCAGGCAAACGATTGTTTAATCCGAATGAACACGTAGCTGCCACTTCAGAGCTATAATATTAACAACAAATGATTAAGGGGGGCACTTAAATGTAATAGGGCAGTGGGGCTTATTTGGGATTCACTGGAGTACGCTTCCATTCCGTTAATAAACATTATGTAGCACACATTGTATTTGTATATGGGAGGTGTTAATAGTGGTTTTATAGTGGTCATTTATATAAGCAGAGAAACATTTTCTTTTGTCAACTGTAGTTTATAGTAAATTAACATTTAAATACATGTTTATTAATGCGATTTTTCTGAATCTTTTCAAAACAGATGTCATTATTCACCTCTGAATAAAGTAATGAAACATTAATGGATTATGCACATTATCACACAAAATAAGAGATTCTGATAAAAGAACTAAATGCAAATATTATTTGGCATTATGGTATATGATTGGTCACTCTTGCTGTATAATGATTGATAGGCTGATGTTATATGCTGTTGAGTGACACTTACTGCGTAATTATACGATGTTCCATTAACTCTGTGATTATTCCCAGTGTTAGTCGCCATGTTTTAAGTGTTTTGCCCGCCAGGCTGTCAGAGCAACCACGTGACTCAAAACTATGAATTGCGATAGGCCTACTCTGCACTGCCTGGAATATGCTCGAACTGGGCCAATGACTGAAGTGAATCTCTGTCCTTCTACTGGTGCATTTCATGTACTGCATCATTTTTTATTTTTTTCATGAATAAAAAAAATATATATATCACCAGTTGAATCTAAATTCTTGGGGTATGGAAAAGTCTGGCCAGCAATTAGAAGTCTAACCTATCATCTCAAGACTTGATTGATGTGTAAAAGGGTTGCACCTCTTTGGATTCAAGCACCTGATGCATTTGACAGGTTCTGATGGCTTCCATTTCGTAGGATTCATATCAACCAAGTAAAATTGGCATTTGTCTTTTACAGTATATTGACAGAAATTTGATCCAAGCCTTCTTAGATTTGTGCTTATCTATAACCAGATTTGAATTTAAGCATTTTAGTTCTTTATATGAAATTATTTAGGAGTCAATGTAGATCTTTAATAAGCTTAATCTGTGTTTTGGAACTCAAATGCCCCTGGCAGAGAGGGATCTGTGGAATATCCCATTTCTTTATTGAGTGTTGCCCTGCCCATGTTGAAGTGTGCTGCCCTCCAACATGAACTCATGGTGATTGGGGAAATAACTAGTAGCTGCAAAAGTCAGATCATTGATAAAGGCCAACCGCAAAGCAGTGCAGTGCCCTTGCGAAATAGCCACATGTAGATGTAACAATGTGTTTTACACACTTTAAAGACTGCACTTTTGTTCAAGGCTTTTATTGATGGTGGGAATCAGATGGAGACTGGTGAAATGAAGCCAGGGGTGAAGGGTGGAGATGGGTGTTGAATCCTGGTCTGTGGCTTGGGGCTGCAATGTGCTTGGAGCCAAGAGCGTTAGCACTGGACCACGGCTCTGCCCAAGGCTGTATTGGCATCGCACACACAGTCATCTTGGAATGATTTTAGTTCTTTTGATACACCATCCAATTATGTTTTAGTGCATCTAGCGGTGGGTCTCCGTTACATCGACCGTATGATCCTGCTTCTTAGGCCTGTCATTGTGTGAAAATACAGCTGGCTTAGTTACAAGCTGCTGGGTGGAGGTTCCCCGAGGAGAGGCTCAGCCAAATCCAAGTCACATCGAGTCAGAGAGACTAGCTTGTAACTGACAAAGCTGCGAAGGATGTGAAGTGCAACAAATGGATACAAATATCCTGATATTTAGTCTCTGTAGGTGAGTAATACTAATGCAAGCCTGGTCATATTCAGTAACAACATTCTGTACACTTCTTTTTTTTTTTTATGACAAAGCTGTCATTGGAATTAAGTTGAAAGATTGATGGAAACACATTTGCAAAAGAGTATAACAAAACGAACACAATGTGCACACCAACGTGTCGTGACACGCTGCTTTTTATCCACAAAATGTTTGGTGGAAACCGGTAGAGAATTGTCTTTATTAATACATTATCTTTATGCCTATTTTAGAAAACCGAACTGGATCAACCATTGTGCTCTTAGCCACAGTAGGCGAAAGGTTGAGTGAAGTCCCACCCACTTCAAGGCTCACACTAGGTCCCACTTAAATCCACCTCATGTTATTGTTGTCCATGTTCCGATTAATGGATGTCAGTCCAGTGATTAGTGTGGAAAGGAGGCATCACATGACCAGGTGAAAGAGCTTACAGTGCGAGAACTGAGAGGTCTGCTCCGTCTGGAGCTCAAGGTTGGCCATCTGTATCGCACTAGACCAGGTGGGCGGTTGCTTGGGAGGGCCACACTATGGCCAGCACTTCCAAGAAATTGGGTGAGAATCCGCCGGGGATGAGTAAATCGATTCTGAAAGCAGCAAAGGGCGATAACACCAGATGTAAGTGACCGGGGTTGGCTTTAATCATTGTTTTCTCATGGTGACAGTGCACTGGAGAAAACGGCAGTGTTCGTAACATCGTTAATGGAGTTGGTTGACATTTGTTTTGCTGGATGTAATTAGGTGGAATTTTATCATGTTTTTCTCTCTCGTCTGTCTCTCATACTCTTTCTGTCTTGCTCTTTTTCTGTCCTGTCCCGTCCCCCCTCCCCTATTTCAGTTGATGCTGATGAGATTAAGAGGCTAGGAAAGAGATTTAAGAAACTCGACCTAGATAACTCCGGCTCATTGAGTGTGGAAGAGTTTATGTCCTTACCGGAGCTCCAACAAAATCCCCTTGTACAACGAGTTATTGATATATTTGACACCGATGGCAATGGGGAAGTCGACTTTAAAGGTAAGACACTGCTGCTGTTATACCACTGAAATCCATGAGCATGTTGTTTCATGTAGAATGTTTCAAAGTAAATGTTAAATTAACTTTTAAAATTTTTGTTTTTTAATGTATAACTTCAAATATACAGGTGCTGGTCATATAATTAGAATATCATCAAAAAGTTTATTTATTTCAGTAATTCCATTCAAAAAGTGAAACTTGTATAATGTATACATTCATTCCACAGACTGATATATTTAAAGTGTTTATTTCTTTTAATTTTGATGATTATAACTGACAACTAATGAAAACCCCAAATTCAGTATCTCAGAAAATTAGAATATTGTGAAAAGGTTCAATATTGAAGACACCTGGTGCCACACTCTAATCAGCTAATTAAACCAAAACACCTGCAAAGGCCTTTAAATGGTTTCTCAGTCTAGTTCTGTAGGCTACACAATCATGGGGAAGACTGCTGACTTGACAGCTGTCCAAAAGTTGACCATTGACACCTTGCACAAAGAGGGCAAGACACAAAAGGTCATTGCTAAAGAGGCTGGCTGTTCACAGAGCTCTGTGTCCAAGCACATTAATAGAGAGGCGAAGGGAAGGAAATATATGGTAGTAAAAAGTGTACAAGCAATAGGGATAACCGCACCCTGGAGAGGATTGTGAAACAAAACCCATTAAAAAATGTGGGGGAGATTCATAAAGAGTAGACTGTAGCTGGAGTCAGTGCTTCAAGAACCACCACGCACAGACGTATGCAAGACATGGGTTTCAGCTGTCTCATTCCTTGTGTCAAACCACTATTGAACAAGATAGAAGCATCTCGCTTGGGCTAAAGACTAAAAGGACTGGACTGCTGCTGAGTGGTCCAAAGTTATGTTCTCAGAAGAAAGTAAATTTTGGAAATCCAAGGTCCCAGAGTCTGGAGGAAGAGAGGAGAGGCACATAATCCAGTGTAAATCAAGTCCACTGGAATCAAGTCCAGTGTAAAGTTTCCACAGTCAGTGATGGTTTGGGGTGCCATGTCATCTGCTGGTGTTGGTCCACTGTGTTTTCTGAGGTCTAAGGTCAACGCAGCCATCTACCAGGAAGTTTTAGAGCACTTCATGCTTCCTGCTGCTGACCAACTTTATGGAGATTTCATTTTCCGACAGGACTTGGCACCAGCACACAGTGCCAAAGCTACCAGTACCTGGCTTAAGGAGCATTGTATCCCTGTTCTTAATAGGCCAGCAAACTCGCCTGACCTTAACCCTATAGAAAATCTATGGGGTATTGTGAAGCAGAAGATGCGATACGCCAGACCCAACAATGCAGAAGAGCTGAAGGCCACTATCAGAGCAACCTGGGCTCTCATAACACCTGAGCAGTGCCACAGACTGATCGACTCCATGCCACGCCGCATTGCTGCAGTAATTCAGGCAAAAGGAGCCCCAACTAAGTATTGAGTGTTGTACATGCTCATACTTTTCATGTTCATACTTTTCAGTTGGCCAACATTTCTAAAAATCCTTTTTTTGTATTGGTCTTAAGTAATATTCTAATTTTCTGAGATAATGAATTTGGGATTTTCATTAGTTGTCAGTTATAATCATCAAAATTAAAAGAAAAAAACACTTGAAATATATCAGTCTGTGTGGAATGAATGTATATATTATACAAGTTTCACTTTTTGAATGGATTTACTGAAATAAATCAACTTTTTGAGGATATTCTAATTATATGACCAGCAGCAGTAGATGACGTTAAAGCTGCATTCTGTTTTAGTTTTTTAGCCACTGGTTGTAACAGCGGCGCTTTTGAGACCAAACCGGTCCAGGTTGTGTACTGTACATGCCAATATGTGCTCCATGTCATCAATACCACTCGCTTTCAAAAATAGCTAACTGAGTCATCATAGTTATTCTATTTTGATTATGCACATACAGACAACATATTACACAACAATCCCAAAATGTTGAGTGCCTTTATAAAGTATTCACAACCCTTAATGTTCTCCACGTTTTCTTGCAATACACATTGAGGTACTACTTGCACTGCAGTACCACCTAATTACAAACATGTTCTTATAAATTTGTGCCAATTCAGTGAAAATGAAAAACGGAAATATCTGTAATATACCCCAATCAGCCATAACATTATGACCACCTGCCTAATATTTTGTAGGTCCTCCTTTTGCCGCCAAAACAGCCCTGATCCATCGAGGCATGGACTCCACTAGACCTGTGCTGTCTGGCACCAAGATGTTAGCAGCAGATCCTTTAAGTCCTGTAAGTTGCGAGGTGGGGCCTCCATGGATCAGACTTGTTTGTCCAGAACATCCCACAGATGCTCGATTGAGATCTGGAGAATTTGGAGGCCAAGTCAACACCTTGAACTCGTTGTTGTGTTCCTCAAACCACTTCTGAACCATTCCTTTGTGGCAGGGTGCATTATCCTGCTGAAAAAGGCCAAAGCCATAATACCATTCCCTGAAAGGTTGCAAATGG
Source organism: Esox lucius (assembly GCF_011004845.1). Classification (NCBI taxonomy): domain Eukaryota; kingdom Metazoa; phylum Chordata; class Actinopteri; order Esociformes; family Esocidae; genus Esox; species Esox lucius. The sequence continues at coordinate 18,589,015 of NC_047577.1, forward strand.
TCTGCAACAATGCTTTCGGCAGTGGACCGGGGTCAGCATGGGCACCCTGACTGGTCTGCTGCTACACACCCCAGCCAGCCTTCACACCCCACATGCATCAATGAGCCTTGGCCTCTCATGACCCTGTCGCCAGTTCACCAGTTTTCATTCCTTGGATCACTTTTGGTAGGTACTGACCGCTGCAGTTTTTGAGATGCTCTGACCCGTCGTCTAGCCATCACAATTTGGCCCTTGTCAGAGTCTCTCAGATCCCTACGCTTGCCCATTTTTCTTGCTTCTAACAATTCAACTTTGAAGACAGAATGTTCACTTGCTGCATAATATATCCCACCTAATGACAGGTGCCATGATAATGAGATTCAGTGTTATTCACTTCACCTGTCAGTGGTCATAATGTTATGGCTTATCAGTGTATGTACATGAGTATTCAGACCTTTTGCTAATCCTTGAAGTCTCTAGAACTTGATTGAGACCATCTAATTAAAGTGCTGTTAAGATGTCGTCATTAATGTTTTAATAGAGAACTACACCTATAGCCTTCACATGAATAAATATAGCCTGTTTGTACAATTTATATCTATATCTGCCTGCTTAAATACAAAAACAGCTATCTGTGGAGGCAGACATTTTGCACGGTTAAATCAACCCAACAATTCCCTCAAAACCAGGGCCGGCACCAGACCAGGCTTTTCGGTATCAGGATGATTTTTGGTTAGCTGTGAGGGTTTTGCGGCTGGTGTTCGGAGACGTGTGCAGCGGGTGACGCTGAGTGCTTTGTTTTCACAACACACGTTTTAAGGGGCCGATCAGTGGAACATGTTCACGTCTGCGGCGGATCAAGGGCCTGCTCAAAGTGAGCTTCCGCTGCTGGGAAATCAAAGCCGCCCAACTCCTTAGAGCAGCATGCGACGCTCATTAGCCTAGATACGTTTTCCTCCTGAAGACAGGATCTTTATTCGGGTTTTGGAGATAATACTCACTACGTGGGCATACTGTAAATGGGGATAATTAAGGCAGTTTTTGACAGTTTTGCCCAGTTAGTGTACACGTCATTTAAGTCCCTTATGAAGACATTGAGCATTTTGGATGTTGTGGGGTCCGGACAATTTGGCCAGCAACCAATAATTTTACCTGGTTTTCATTAAAAGAAATATCAGTCAAAAGCCTAGCTAACAGAAGCTCTGTCCTGTTTGTCCCACACTTCACAGTACACATCAAAGCTAAAACCTAGCCATGAAGTCCAGAGAACTCTCCGTAGCAACTGACATTGAGACAGTTGTAAAGACACCTGCTTTTTAAAATGTTTGTGCAACAAAACAAATTTCATAGTGATGGACCAGATGTTCCACTGGTGGATAAATTGAACGCTGTTCTTAAGAATTATTTACACACATGCTGTTAGACCAATTATAAAAATGTAGCTTGTAATATGGCGTGCTGACCTATTAGCACAAAATGCTTTAAAGGGATAGTTAGGGGGATTTGGAAACTAGAATCGGCACACTTGCTAACAGTCATTAGAACAATACTAGATATTTATTGAAACAACTAACAGATTTTTGTATCCATCCAGTCATACTGCTAACGCTAATTAGCATTGGCTCATGGAGCTACCACTAACTTCATACTGAACTCATAAAGATTCAATTTTTGTTTATTTTCCTCAAAAGCATCATCAGGTTCTTTAAACAGCTGAAGCAATAGAATGACAAGCCGATGTGTGTTACAGTTAAGTCCAGAAATAATTGGACACTGCCACAAGTTTTGTTGTTTTGGCTGTTTACCAAAATATATTCAAGTTACAGTAAATTATGAATATGGGCATAAGGTGCAGTCTCTCAGCTTTAATTTGAGTGTATTGACATCCAAATCAAAGGAAGGGTTTAAGAATTACAGCTTTTCAATAAGTAGCCCCCTACTACTACAAAGAAAATAACAATCCATCAGAGAGAGAGCAGGAACATTAGGAGTGGCCAAATCAACAGATTGGTACATTCTGAGAAAAAAATAACACAATGGTGAGATCTGATACACAAAAGGCCTGGATGTCCATGGAGGACAACCGTGGTGGATGATCATAGGATCCTTTCCATGGTAAAGAAAAACCCCTTCACAACATCCAGTCAAGTGAAGAACACTCCAGGAGGTAGGCATATCATTATCCAAGTCTACCATAAAGAGAAGACTTCATGAGAGCAAATACAGAGGGTTTACCACAAGGTGCAAACCATTCATAAGCCTCAAGAACAGAAAGGCCAGATTAGACTTAGCCCAAAAACATGTAAAAAAAAAAAAAAAACAGCCCAGTTCTGGAACAGCATTCTTTGGACAGAAACTAAGATCAACCTGTACCAGAATGATGGGAAGAAAAGTGTGGAGAAGGCTTGGAACGGCTCATGATCCAAAGCATACCATATCATCTGTAAAACATGGTGGAGGCAGTGTGATGGCATGGCCATGCATGGCTTCCAATGGCACTGGGTCACTAGTGTTTATTGATGAAGCGACAAGCAGCCAGAGAAATTGTGATGTGTATGAGGATATATCGTCTTCTCAAATTCAACCAAATTCAGCAAAGTTGATTGGACGGTGCTTCACTTTACAGATGGATAATGACCTAAAACATACTGTTTCTCGTACAATATTTTTGTTCCACCCCTTGAATTAAAGCTGAAAATCTGCACTTTAATTGCATCTCGGTTGTTTCATTTCCAATCCATTGTGGTGGCGTAAAGGAAGGAAGGAAAATTGTGTCCAAATATTTCCGGACCTGACTGTATTTCCTTGTTAATATCCTGTTGGTTGGCATATAAAATGTTCATACTTTTTTACAGAATTCATTGAAGGTGTCTCACAGTTCAGTGTCAAAGGGGATAAAGAGATGAAATTACGCTGTAAGTATAATGAAAGCTAAATCCAACAAGTCAAGTTTCCAATTTTTTTTGATGGGAAATTGTTAAACATTTGCCTACACAGAACTCTACATACTGAGCAAAGAAAAAAATTGTTAATTTGTGATTTAATTTCCTGTAAATAAATCGCCACCTCTTACATTTACAAGATGTCTTCCTTTAAATACCTCAAAATATGTATGCATTTGGCAGATATTTCCAATTTAAATTAATTTTTTTTCCTTCTTTCCCTTTTTTATAGTTGCCTTCAGGATCTACGACATGGACAAGGATGGGTACATATCCAATGGAGAACTCTTCCAGGTCCTCAAGATGATGGTGGGAAACAACTTAAAGGACACCCAGCTTCAGCAGATTGTTGACAAAACTATCATCAACGCAGACAAAGATGGCGATGGGAGAATATCCTTTGAGGAGTTTTGTGCGGTGAGTGAAAGAAACAAAGCCTGACTGTTTTAGGGTTGCAACTTTCCTGAAACTTTACTAATAAAGTGTCAACAGGTTTTTGAGTGGTTTTGTTTGGAGGATTTCCAAAGCCAGTAGGGCGTCATCATGTAGGAATAGTTTTTAGGGTTGAAGGAAAACAAATCAGAACTTGTCTGAAATGTTGCCTCTATTTTCCCCTGATCACAGAGCACCTAACGATATGTCAATCTAGAAATGGCTTCCTGCTAAATAACAAACATGCTGAAGTAAATCACTTCTGTTAAAATGCTTTACTTATTTTCCTTTTTTCCCCTTTGTCTTCAATCAGGTGGTGGGAGGATTAGACATTCACAAAAAAATGGTTGTGGATGTGTGACTGACCTCACAGGCCCTCTTGCAACCCTTTCTGCTTCTCCATTTCTGATGATCTGCTCAAGACGTCATCCAGCAACGCTCTGTGTTTTCAAAGGAAATCTTTAATTTTTTCTCTGTGAAGCTGATGTTTTTCCCAACCCAAGCCTTCAGAAGCCAACCTTTTTAAGTGTTATTGAACATGAATTCTCTCAATAACCCGGTGTAGCACTTTAAAAGCCTGAAGGACAGCTTTTTATCGTTGAGCGAGCATTTTCAGTTTGGATGAAGTTCAGTGTGTCTGTTTCTTTTTTGAGGCAGTTGGGATTTAAAAAAATGCATTTTGGTTGTTTTTTTCAGGAAGTATCTTAGGGGGATGTGTGTAGTTAGCTGTGACGTAACTTGATGTACTTGATTACAACACATAGAGCATGAAGTGCCAATTAGAAAATACACCAGTGGACTATAATGGAATCCTGTATATCTGCTAGTAATATTTGGGAGAATTGCTTATTTTCACGTGCCTGCAGCACGATTCAAATGATCGCTATAGTTTTCAGGGCTATTTTGTTCCTTCTACTTTCACTCAATCAACATGTTTATTTTAAACATCTAAGTTCCTCTTTTTGTAATAAGGAGATTGTGCACTATACATGGTTTTGTCAGGGACTTCTATGTTCTTGCTTTCAAAGACAGGAAAATATTTTAATTTCTGCACATACAAGCTTACAGTTTACTTCAAATACATGTCTTGGTTGAGGCTGTGATGGACTTTGAGAATCATGTTCACCTTAGAAAGACTCCTATGCCCAACAGAGAGCACAGTTGTCTTCATTCTAGACAGCTTACCAGCACAGGTCATTTTGAATATTCTTGTAAATGTTTTTGTATTTATTACTTTAATGTCAGCCAGGTTTAGTTACAGATATAGTGTAGGTTGGCTACAGACTGTCATATAGTTGTAGCCTAGATATAAGTGCTTTTTCTTCCTAATGTTTGTGATATGGTAAAGCTTGCTTTATGGGTTACATTTCCCAACTTGACTGCAGACAGAGCTGAGCCAATGTTGAGGTGGTAGGCTTTATTCGGGACATTGAGGGATGTTAAGTTGGGTAGGCTTATGATGAGTGATGATTTCAAAGTACACATTTTGCCTTGTTGACAATGTGATTTGCTTCTATTTCAAGAACATCTTTAATTTGTTTTCTCAAGCATAGTATGGACTCTTGCCGTAAGTTGACGTGAGTGAGAAGTAGCAGATCTGCTGTCTTCCTCCCCACCTCCAATCATTCAAATCTTTGGGGGGTTTTGCTTTGTGGAGAAGATTTTATTACAAAGCCACCAACATCTTTTTTACACAGCGATAGGGGACATGAAACAACAAGTCTCTTTCTATCCATACATTTTCTTGAATGAAATGGTATTTCAATTTGTGTGCTGTTTTGCTCAACCGAATGCTCCAATGGGCGTGGATTCAAGTGCGTGACCCTCTACCGCAAGCGCCTGCCCACCTCGCACTGCTGTTTTCTTCAATGGAGGCCTGTACAACAATGGATCTTCTATGTTCCCGAAAGGTCCTAAAGTCTTGTGATGTGCTTGCATGACATGGGGGAGTTCGCTCTTATTTTAAAATATTTTTTTTGCATGTAGATCAGTGTTTTTTTTAAGCTATTCTTGTTTACATATAAATTGTCGTTAATATAATATAATAAATGAAAATGATATTTACATGGATGTTGCCAAAAAAAATTGGTAAATGTTGAAATATGGAAATGACTAAAAGTAACTCCACTACATGTAAATGTTATTCTAAACAACTATAATCTTTTGGATCTGTGTATCACTTATTCCAGCAAAGCTTAATTTATGCCCCAGAGTCAACTGCCAGATGCTGTTTTTCCAGAAAGGAAACCATTTGTAATTTTTCTTTGTTTTGTACAGATATGTTATAAACATAAGTGCTCCCTCCTTAGTGATAATTTTTTTTGGTCAATGCGAAATGTATTATAATATCACTTGGATAAAAGGTGTGTGCGCGTGTGTGTGTGTGTGTGCGCGTGTGTGTGCGCCGGATAAGGGGTGTTATAGGGTGGAGGCAAAAGCGTTTTGTCTTAGGTTTTTTCTTTTTTTTTCCATCTCTGCATGCTGAAACCATTGGAACTTCATACATTAAATAATAATAAAACTATTTGAAAGTTTCTAAGAGGCTGTGGATTGTGTAACTATACTTGTTATGGGCATGATTTATTGACATACTAGGTAGATATGAACTGAAGATTAGGAAAGTTTTATTTTCAGATTGATCATACACTCAGAATATCATAAAAACAATATACAGCTCTGGAAAAAATGAAGAAACCACTCCTAATTTTTCTTAAATCAACATCTCTACATGTATGGCAGCCATTCGTGTCTGTTAAATTACAACACAGGGACACATAATTCTACTTAAAGTACTGATTAGGTGATTACCTGAACCAAATCTAATTTAACGAGGAAAAGTATTAGAAACATTGCTGTGGTCATCACTATCCTCTTGCAATAGGACCAGCTCGATGGCAAAAACAGTGCAATTTGAATACAAAAATAACTATTCAGCATGAAAAAAAAGTTGAGAAAAAAAAAAGCTTTGAGTCAATTCTGGATTTACTGGCATAGGGTTACAGTGAGCATCAGGTTGCTTTCATCCTGAAAATTTCAAAGAAGGCGATTCATAAGAACAAGGTCAAGCAACAGGCATTGGGGACAACAAAGTTACAGACTCGCAGAGAGCGAAAACGACTGTCCACTGACCGAAATGACCGTCAACTCATTTGAATGTCACTCAACAACCGTAGGATGACATCAAGTGACCTACAAAAAGAATGGCAAACAGCAGCTGGGTGAAGTGCACGGCGAGGACGTTTCGAAAAAAGCCCTTCATCAATGAGAAGCAAAGAAGAGCCAGGCTGATGTTTGCAAAAGACCATAAGGATTGGACCGTAGAGGAATAGAGTAAGGTAATGTCTGAGTAAAATTTTCAGCTTTGCCCAACACCTGGTCATCTAATGGTTAGACAGAGACCTGGAGAGGCCTACAAGCCACAGTCTTGCACCCAGAGAAATTTGGTGGAGGATCGGTGATGATCTGGGGATGCTGCAGCAAGGCTGGAATCGGGCAGAATTGTCTTTGTGAATGAAGCCAAGTACAAGGTTATCCTTTAAGAACACCTGCTTCCTTCTGTTCTGACAATGTCCTCAAACTCTGAGAATTGTTTTTTCCAGCAGGACAATGCTCCATGCCACAGCCAGGTCAATCAAGGTGTGGATGGAGGACCACCAGATCAAGACCCTGTTATGGCCAACCATATCTCCAGACCTGAACCCCATTGAAAAACTCTGGAATTTGATGAAGAGGAAGATCACAAGCCATCAAACAAAGCAGAGCTACTTGAACTTTTGCGCCAGGAGCTGCATAAAGTAACCCAACAGCAATGTGACTGACTGGTGGAGAGCATGCCAAGATGGATGAAAGCGGTGATAAAGAATCAGGGTTATTCCATGAAATATTGATTTCTGAACTCTTCCTAAGTTAAAACATTAGTATTTTGTTGTTGAAAAATGAATATGAATTTGTTTTCTTTGCCTTATTTGAGGTCGGAAAACAATGCATCTTTTTTGGTTATTTTGACCAGTTGTTATTTTCTACAAAAAAAATACTCTAAATTACATAATGTTCATATGGAATCTGGGAGTAGTGTTGTCAGTAGTTTATAGAATAAAACAAAACTGTTCATTTTACTCAAACACATACCTATGAATAGTAAAACCAGAGAAACTGATCATTTTGCAGTGGTCTTAATACTTACCTATGCCAATAATTGTGGATGTCACTGTATATCCACCCATTATAACCTTTGTGAAAGCATAGTCTCAAAACGCATTTAATTTTGAATGGCAAACCAGAGTGTAAAAAGTAAATATCACTTAGAAATGTCCTTGTTTTTGAAAGAAAAGCAATTTTTTGTCCATGAAAATAACACCGAATTGATCAGAAATACAGTATAGACATTACTAATGTTGTAAATGACTATTGTAGCTGGAAACGGCTGATTTTTTATGGAATATCTACATGGGCAAAGAAGCCCATTATCAGCAGCCATCAGTTTTATGTACCTGCAAAACACCAGTCTCCATGTCAACAGTGCAAAGGCCACTCCAAGATGCTGGCCTTATTTTTCTTCGCAACTGTCTAGAAGGCCAGTGTTACTGAGTCGCCTCTTCACTTGGTGTTGAGACTGGTGTTTTGCGGGTATTATCTAATGAAGCACATGTCCTCAAGTGACAGCTTCATTAATTATTCGTTCTCTTGCTCAGTTGTGCACTGGGGCCTCCCACTCCACTTCATGCTCTGGTTAGAGACAGTTAGTTCAGTTCTGTGAAGGGAGTAGTAACACAACGTTGTATAAGACCTTCCGTTTCTTGGCAGTTTCTTGCATGGAATAGTCTTCATTTGTCAAAACAACAGACTGACGAGTTTCCGAATTAAGTTATTTGTTTTATAGGCCATTTTGAGCCTGTAATTGAACTCACAAATGCTGATGCTTCAGATACTCAACTAGTCGAAAGAAGCCGGTTTTATAGCTTCTTTGATCAGCACAACAGTTTTCACAACAGGCTTAGAATTTTGTCATTTTAGGGGCATGGCCATTTGGCCTTCAGTGTCACAAAAATGTTTAGGGCACAAAGGCCATTGAGTGAGGGGGATTTGAAGCTAACAAATGAACAACTTGAATTGCTGATAAGAAAAAGCATGCATGACATAAAAACATACAGTGGGGAGAACAAGTATTTGATACACCAACCACCAACCAGTAAGAATTCTGGCTCTCACAAACCTGTTCGTTTTTGGAGGCCAGGGCAACACCATGAACTCCCCCCCACGTTACTCAAACCATTCCCAAACAATGTGTGCAGTGAGCATCACACTCCTCCCACAGTACATCCTGGTTACCAGGTGAACGGCACAAACGTACGTAGCCGACCACAAGATGAGAAAGGACTCATCGGACTGGACCTTCCACTACTCCAAGTTCCAGGTCCGACGCCCGCGTGTCCACTGTAGGCTCTTTTGGCAACGGACAGGTGTCATCATGGGCATCAAACCGTTCAGACCAATTCATCTCACAATAATGAAACCTCTCAGTCACTTAGGTCCTTTCATCTTACAATTAATTGTATTATGCAGTACACCTGTATGGAAGCATATGCATTCCTTATGTACCTTCATTTATTTAGGTTTTTCCTTTGTCACCCGTCTGTATATAATACACAACTATCATTCACATCCAAGAACTGTGGTATTTTAACACATTCCCAAAAAATCTACCAGGATTCTGTTCAGAGTTGCTATAACTCTGGGCCAGTTCACTGAAGGCAATACTTTGTGTGTCCGAACATGTAGGGGCCGCATCTTCTTTCAACGCAGTGTCAGCGACATGTCTCAACGGGCAAACAAGGACCAGGCACTGCATAACATGGGCAGGTCAGTTTCACCGTGTGTAATTGGATAGAGCGCTGTCAACATAGCTTTTAGTCACAAGTTTTCCCTGGACCCATGTAAACACAGTAACACAAATCTCTCAAAATTGTTCGGGAATACACTGCTATCTTAAAGGATCATATTTATAGTGCAGACTTGGGTTTAGGCATTGGAATAGATGTCAGACTAAGATAGCACATAAACAGGCCATGTCCTACCATAGAGGAAGTTGGCTCTGGCATTCAGTCGCCCTTCAGATGCAGTTGTGATTGCACACGGCGGATTGAGTGTGAACGTGCATACATTAAGTTCACAACTATTTGTTCTAGCCCCATGCGAAAAACATGTTTAAACTGACGCTTCATATTCCCACACATACAACACATAGGACAACTTCCTTCTCTGAAAATCCAAGCAGAATACACGATCATATTCTATACATCCCGCTAGATGGCAGCATAAGGCAAGAGTTGTTCTTGAGAGGGCTCGGGTTGATTTCAGAAGGGTTTTCCTTGTCTTGTCTCCTTAAAATAGGACCTCATTGGGGCCTCGTTTTTTAAGACGTGACAGGACGTGTACGCTGTTCTTTGTGATGATATTTCCAAACAAGACAAGCTAGTTAGAGTTACTAATGTCACATTAAACCAGCATGATCTTAAGGGGCTTCCAGTCATCATACCTTATCCTGCACGAAAGTACAGAAGCCTACCCTACTATCTGGTATGAAAAGGGAACCAAGAATAGTGACAGCAGATGACTGTCACTATTCTTCTGGAAACAGGAGAAACATGAATTGTAAAGGGATACCCTTATTTTACATTAAACCTATTTTAGCTTCATAGAAGTGCACGCTGACACGCTCATCCTACATGGCCTGTGAATTAGATGCCCCTTCCCTCAGATAACGTGTCAGTGTTTCCTGAATGGATCTAATTGAGCTCATGCAGAATGGGGCCAGTTGTGCCCGTCACTGCCAATTAAAAGACCCATTTGTATCCGTAGCGGAGTCACACATGCACCTCCAAGAGACCTGCCACTGGAACCTGCTGGTTGAACCTGCTCATCTGTTTGTGATTTGGCCCTTCAACAAGTCTCCTGATTTATTTTCACACAGCCCAACATGAAAGACACCAAGAGCTAACAACAAAAATGCCGTTTTGCCCACTCAAATATAATCTTGTGTAGAAGGCTGAACCCTACACAATCACAAACAATGTGTGATCCTAAACATGTCTCTGTAGTGGTCAAATTCCTTGGTTTTTAACCAACCTGGGAGAAGACGATTACAAAAACATTAAGCAAACACATTGGGTACTGCAAAGAGTTCTATGCATTATTTATGCTCCCAGGTACAAATGTTTTCTGCATATTCAAAGTTGAACAATGGGAATAACAAGGGGGAAACCCTATAAGTTCTATCTAAAATAATGTTTATTGGTCTCCACAAAGCACTTTTTGCAGTATATGTTTTATTGGCTGCTTAAAAAAGGAACCCCCAAAATGTTCCCTAAACGAGTGCAGGATAAAAGGAACATACACGTGAAAGTATGAATAAAGACAAGAAACTGCATTCACGTTCACAAAAACATTTCAAATTGTTGCATTTGAAAGTTGTCACTGAACGCCTAGACAAAGATCCCAGTTGTGGTAAGTAAATCCTGGCAGCACCGACGCCGATTGATGGACATTATTGTAGAAGACAGGCAAACGGGTGCACCTTTATTCTCATGAAATGAAACCACACTCGATCTGAACCTCTGATGGATCATGGGCACCTTCATACTGTAAAGAAAACCTCAGGGAGACTTAGTGCGGCTCAGGTTACTGAAAATGCCTCAATGTGAAAAGGGACAGCGTACGTAGGAATGAACTTCAGATATCCTACAGTAATATGAGTATGGGGGGGGGGTCGGACTCATTTGTACAGACGTCATGAACAATTTCTCTGAGGTGTGAACGGCTTAAAACAGAACTTTTAGTTTAGAAACCATAGCTCAACATTAACCAAACTTTAGAGAAAAGCATCAGACTGTGAATATACAGTAAAACGAGACTGATGAGAGTTGCCTGAGAAGGTTGTGGTCCTTAATTATTTAAATTTGAAGTACAAATTGTCTATAACAAACCTCTACAGCTTTTGACATTGAATTGGGTTGAGAAATTAGCAATTTAAGAAGCTAATTTTTTTTATTCTAGTAATTCATCAATGTGGGATAGTTTCCCCAGATAAAGAAAATAAAATCTGGGATACCAGAACCTAACTCCCTTTATGATGAATTTACTTTTAATGCAACAGTTTGTCTGCTCTTCCATTTGTGCTTCATGTGTTTCTGATTACTATGGGCTACTTAGTACCATACATTTTCATGCAGACCAACAGTTCTTTTTAATGATTCGGTCTTGTGTTAGTTTTCTAGCTCTTTTAATGAGGTTTGTTCCAAAGTCGCCTGTGCCCTTTGGCCAATTTCTTCAGCCAGTTTTTTAAAACAAAAAAATCAATAAGTGAACTAATAAGTTTTACTAACTAAACCTTCCAATCTATACCACTTCGTGTAAGAATAATGGCCATTGATATCAAAACACTTATTTTGCACTAGAAGTACCTAGTTCCTCCATTAAAACAACCAAATACATGAATTGCTCCTCTATCAAAAATAAACCTCAATTTTGGAATTAATTATGCTTATAATGACTCTGAAAGTATTTATTATTTATTTATTATTATTATTGTCTTTATTGACCTGCAATTCACTTGAGATTGCTGAACTGTTAAATACAAAAAATTATGAAGACAGTTTTTTTGAAGCACTTCTGCTAATTTACTAAAATGTAAACCCACTGTCAGAATCATTTAATCCCCAAAATAAACTGCCTACAAGATTTTGACTTGAGAGGATATCAAGAGAGGACCCTGAAGTGAATATTTCCTCACCTTCTTCCTAGCGGACTATTGTCTGAGAGGGCTATGGCCTTTGGCAGGATGCCAAGCGCGGTGAGTTGAAGTATCCATATCCTCACTCTGGACCAATAAGGACACAATCAATAATGGAATGCCGTAAATTGAAGCGAAAAGGAGCAAAGAAGGGGTCATGGGGAGTTCAACTCAACACTGTTGGTAACTTTATGCCACCGGAAGCGATCGTTAGACTGAAACGAGGACAGGTATCAGCAGTCAACTGATTTGGACTGATATAAACGTTTGTCGTGTTACAGGGGATGTCTTTTTTTGACCAAGCTACATCACATTTCTACACCAAAAACCCACACAAGCCAACTTTGAAACCACACTACCAATTGAAAACCACCATTTACACCAGCAGAGGAAACATAATCCCTCAACAAAGCCGAGGGAAGAAAAAAAAAAACATCACAATGAAACCATGTGTTGAAGCAAGGGAATTGTGATGAAGCATGGCAGGTAGGAAACCGGCAACTTGGTGCCTCTGATTTGCAGGAGCTCTGTACCCCGACACCAGGTTCAGTTACACACCTGTCTGGTGATAACGCAACTCGCCTTACATGCGCTCCAGCTGGGGGGGGGGGGGGGTCAGCAAGCCCGCCTCCTCATCAAACAGCTGCCTGCCTACTAATGAAGGGACCAGACGAGTCCGTCCGGACGGTATCACTAGACAGGCTGGGCTCCCAGGCCAGGTGCTTTCGGAGGGCTGCTCAGATGACACGGAGTGGCGTGAGTGTTCCTGTTGGGCGATTCCTTTACGTGTGTCCAATGTGTCCCTTCTGCGACTCTGAATGGCGTGTGTCTGTACGCAGGATCCAACGGCTCGTCTCCGCAAACCAAAAGCTCCCTTGTCGTGGCGAAAGGTTGATTGAACGATTCACCATAGATACTACAGTTGTATTTTGTTTGGCTCGAGACGGCATGGAGTTTGCAGACAGACAAATACAGCTCCTCAAATAACAGAGTGTAAAAGATCTATGTAATAAAGTGATAGATGGGTGTAGACGAGATTGAAGAGGAGCCAAGTCCAGTCGTGGGGCAGTTCAGTCAGGGCCAGACCTCGAGACTCTCACGGTGCAAACTGATATTTTACTATAGCAAAAGGATTCATAAGATCATCTGTGACAGGAGAAGATTCAGGTCTCTACTCACATGCTTTACCACACATTCGGTCAGTCGGGGGGGGGGGGGGGGGGGGTTTCTTCCCCAAAGCATTTCAGTGAAGGTGGACGAGGGGCGCTCTTTAACATCACCCAGTTCTGAAGACACCCATCTGTGTTAGCTGCAGTATGTGAATGTTATTTTGTGCTTAGTGACCGTAGTTCTTACCAGAAGAACTGTCCCATCTTAAGAGATGAGGGGAAGAGGAATGTGTGGCCGAAGCAGAAATAAAAATAGGACACTAGATGTCACTGCTGTACAGAAAATAGTACTGTCTGGAGGGGGGAGAAGGACAGGATTCGAATGTGTTAACTTGTTTTAATAAAGAATAAATTATAACTCATGTTGACAGTTAACAAAATCATTAAGATAATTTTGCTATGTTAATATATGTTCCCATCTTCAAGAGAGAATTCATTACTGTGCAAATGTACTCAACAAGACTAACCCTAAGAAAATCCGAAAACCCCTCTTAAAGTGATTTATATAGTATTATAGTAAAATCATAGACAAACTACCCGAAAACAGCTTAAAATACCATACCATTTAAAGTATCTTAAATAAAAGTGTGAACTTTATTTCACATCATTACACAACGTGATTAGTTTATATACATTTTGGAAGTCAAGGACAAGTCATCATCTAAGAACATCTGCCGTTGTAAATCTTGTACCTGGACTCAGGTTCGAGTTGTCAGGTTGCTGGCAGTGAGCATTCGTTGACGTCTCTTCTCCATGGCCTGCTGTTTCTTCAGTTCAATCTCCTCAGCAGAGCACTTCCCAACTGCTTGGGTTGAAACAAAAGCTGAAAAAACAATAATTAGCAAAAGGGTCAGTTAAAGGTGAAAGCATGCTTTGGTGATTACTTTCTACCCATTAGAAACAAATGGCCAAAACTTTTTTTTTTTTAAATACATTTTATCGTAATTAAGAATACAAGAACCTGTAAATTAATGTGTTGATGCTACAGTGAAAATCCTCATTTAATTGTGAATGAGGTTGATTGAGAATGTAATAGATGCACTAAGATCATACTCCCAAGAGAAGCTAACCTCTTAGCATTAATAACAGAGGGGCATTAAATGCCAAGGCAACATTATCAATCAGCATTACTTGCGATGCATTTGGCATTATCTGTAATCACAGTACCACGGCACTAAACATTATGTAGAACTGAAACAACCACCGCAAAATGCAAATGCATCAAACAAGTTTGGACAGGTTCCCGGCAGTCATTCCATGAAAGGAATACAGGAACAACTAGTAAAGTCTTGACTACTTTAAATCACAGAGTCAATATGAGTTTGCCTAGGTACTTTTGGTTCCCTAAAAACCCATTTAATACTGGGAGAGCAATACTGGGTTGTGTGGTTGTCAGACGATCATAAGATTAATCCACTAACTTTCGATTACAGCAACAGCTGAACAACTAAAATGGAAAATCGCTGGACTACGTACAAAAAGTAATGTCATTCCTAAGCAGTTCACCCAGTATGGACGACAATGCAGTGAAATTATAGCTGATAGGCAGCACTTTCACGTCGGTCATTATATAACATCAAATCCACTGCTTGAAAAAGAGCCAAAAGAACAAAAAACATGTCAAACTATGTTGGGACCTCACTGTATAGTGCAGTTGAACATTGACATTAAATAACTGATATAGATACATTTATTGCTTCGGGGTCATGGGCGGCGCAGGCGACCAATCTGCAGCCTCCTGTGTACATGTGCTGCTGCAGCGTTCATAAAAATCTCTGCAAAAACTCCCCCTCCTCCATCTTCCCCACAGTATGTATCAATAAAGCATGTGTATATATAGCAAAATATATATCTTAAAACAAATTAAGCTTGGGTGTCAATGTGCTCACTCACGCATGTTCCAATGTCTTTGCATAACAACTTAATACATTTATTTGCGGTACCAGAGAACGCAATGTCAGTAGGGTGACTTGAAGGTTACCTTTGCTGGTCACATAGTTGACAGACTTGGATATCCCGCCGGAGGGCCTCTTGAACGTGAACTGACTGGGGTTTGAAGTCAGGTTTACAGGAGCCGGGAAGGACGACGGCTGGACGACACTCCCAGCGACATGCTTAGCTGCCCTGTCAGTGCCTCGGACCTCATTACTTTGGTTTGGCCTTTCCCTTGCTAACTGGGTCTGTGGCCTGGACATGGAGTTAGCGGTAGCATTCCCAGGTAACACATCGTAATTCGCTCTGGTGGATCCAGACACCACAGCAACGGGAACACGGTTGTTATGGAGAGACTGGGTGAAAACGCACCCGTCCTTGGGAGCGGACTGTGAATAGGATGACCAGATAGGATTTTGGAGCGGTGCAGCCTCAGTCTTTTGATTAACGCCGTATCTGTTGCCATTTACATTGTGTCTGCCGCTATTTAAAGGCGCAGGGACGATGGTGCGGCTTGGTGTCTGATTGCGGGGGAGAGACTGGGAGGGTGTGATAACAGGCTCAGCTATGCTCTCCACCTGGCTTTCCAGGGTATCACATAGCTGGCACAACAGGTCGTCGTCGCCTTTGTCATCCCAGATGGAGTCAGAAGCGAAGAGAAAGTCCAAGTCATCCTCCGGGATGATGCAGGGGCTAGCGGAGGCGCTGATTATATCTGTGCCCTTTGAACTGTCGTTCTCTGCATGCTTGTGATAACAGCTATCCTCATCTTGAAGGGGCTTAGTTGAATAAGAGTTGGTTGCGGCTGATGTGTTCGATTTGGTAGAGACTGATGTACCATGGTGAAAAAGAACAGCCTGCTGAATAGCCTTGGTTCCATTAGAGAGGTGCTGTGTTTGCTGGCTATGCTGGTAACCGGATGCCATAGAAGCAGCTTTGTTGCAGGGTGGAGTTGGTTTAGGTTTATCTAAAGAACTGGCCTGTGCCGCTGAGACGGACTCTTCACTTGGTTTACTACTTATTTTCAATTGAAAATTAGGATTTGCTTCAAGCGTGAAGGTTTTCCTGTGTTTACTGGGTTCACTCTTCCCTTCAGACACAGCCGGTTGCACATCTCTACATCCTCGTTGCTGCTGTCCAGAAAAAGCACGGTCTGAAACAGCCGAGGGGTTGTTATTTACATATTTTGATTCACTCGACACGCTTTGGGTCGAACAGTGCTTAGGAGGGGCAAAGATGTCCGGGTTTTGGGTCATCTCAAAAACAAGCGAGTCATCCAGCAAGTCATCACTCCCCCAGTCATCATCAAAATCAATGTTCGCCTGGCTTGGTTTGACAAACGGCAGTGAGGATAGAGGCAAAGTGTGACCATGTAAAGAATCCAGATCTTTTTCAGAAATAGGTTTGGATGAAACAGTGGCAGCTATTTTCGCTTCCATTGAGCAAGGCAATGAATTTTGACTTATGTTGCCACTTATGCGTTGAGTTGGTCCATCGAATAAAAAATCCAAATCATCCTCCATCTCATGGTCAGGAGGAATGGGGTCGTTTGAGAAATGTGTGCAGTTTGTTTTAACAGGCTGTGCAGTTTCAGGTGGAACAATAAGCAGAAAGGGTGGAGGCTGGTTTTGTAGGCAACCAAAATCCAATATGTCCTCAGAGTCTGACAGAGGATCCAAACTCTGCTTGTGCGTATGTTTCACTCTGTCTTCATCTTGCCGAATGCTAAAATCAAACTGTTTTGCCAACTTTAGAAGGTCTGCCACTCCATTAGTCCTGTAGGGAAATTCATACTTCAGCCATTTGTAAATGACAAGCTCTGTTTTAGAAATGTTACCATCTACAGAGAAATGGGTAGGTTAGTGTCGCACCTTGGGGATTTCTTCTTTGCCTTGGGCTGCTGTACCTCTGGTGTGCAAGGAATGGCACTTTCTCCAATCCACTGATCCAGGGATGACTCAGGAACAACAGGTCTTCCATACTTAAAATGAGAGAATTACACTTATCACAACACAAAGATGTCAAATGTCATAAAAAGTGGATTGTTTACTTCTTGTTTTAAGAATATACACAGCTATCTTTTCTACCCAAATCACAGTCGAAGTTAGCAGAAGTGTCACAAACCTTTGGAGCAATTCGGTTGACGATATCAGAAATGTCCACATTTCCAACGTTTGGGTAGTACTTTTTGCCTCTTTTGCTATCTAGGACATGACATGAATGAAGTTACAAAACAGAGATGGTTAAGTAAACTTTCAAAATATCACCACTGCTTACAAGTGTATATGACAAATACAGCTTACTTGTCCTGAGTGGCGAGGGGGTAGTTGCATCCCAAATGATATCATGAAGTTCTGAATCGTTCAGTGGGGAGTTTACTTTGTTGAATACACTGTTGTATCGCGATATAGTTTTCACACGAGTTGGCGTCTTGAAATCTGACAGCACGTAGACACGTCATGGTGTGAGTTTTCTTAATTGGCTTACATGCAAACAGTGAGAAACATTTGATACCAGATACAAATATTATTACATGGCAGCTAGCGATATGGATTTAAATGTCAGTTACAGTATGTAGATGTCAGTTATGTTAAAGTAGATCTTCGTCAGAAAATATATTCATTACTAAGTTAGCAACGCTGTTATCAAACCGCGTTTTCCCGTTACCGTTTACGCTAGCTATTATCTTATATTTTAATGCTGTCTGAATCAGGGAATTATCAATTCAACACATCAGGGACGGACAGATACCGACCTTCCTGACCGTTTTTTTGCGACTCAGTGAGTGTTGGAGGTGCCTGAGTTTGTCTTATGCTTCTCCTCAGCCTGTTTGTTTTCGGTTTGACTCCACCTCCTTGTTGCCCCTTCTCAGCCGTCATTCCCGATGTATCACTATATTTTTGCCGTTCTGTCATATTTCTGGCTGTAATAATAACAACTGTGTAAAGTAGAACTTGGAACACAATATCTACCAAAATATCTTCAAAAAACCTCGACTAAAAAGCTTCGGTTTAGAACTACACTCACTTAGGGGATTCAAATGTTCCGCCATGATGTTGTTCCCATAATGCCTTTCGACCTCCGTATCAGAACCGATCAGAATGTTTTATATTTGAGAGCATCGTATCTGCGTTGTTGCTGCGCATAAAATCATGAGAACGATATCAGTAACATACAAAGCAAGGGGACAAAGACAACATACAAGTTGTTCCGAATTGGCAATGTTAGCTTTGTTCCGGTATTTTAAGTATCCCAATGTTTGTTCAGTAAATTTTGATGAAATAATACCAGAATATGATGTAGTAGTTAGTCCTCCCTACTCCAGAGTCCATTCTCAGTACAATTTAAAGTCTTTGTCTGCTTACTTCAATTACTGAACTTTCTAACTGCCCTTTCAATAAAAACAAATGTAATAATGCATTGCCCTCCCTGGGGTAATCACAGTTTTTTAAAGACACCGCATCCCCCAAAATGTAGTCAAAATTGTACTAGTGGTGTCATAGACCTCAAATTGGTTAGCAAGATTGAGGTCTCTGAGCATGTGTGCCAAATTTATGAAATCTGAAAATGCCAGTCATAATGCCACCGTCTAGTCAATAGGAATTTTCTTGCGTATGTTGAGTCTTTAAAGTGTTTGGAACATGTGCACCATATTTTGCTACAATAAAATAATATTAATACAATTATTGTCACTTTTGGAATTGATAATTGTATTTTTAGGGAAGTGGTGAAAGATAGAAGAAAACCTTTTTGTTGAAAGAACAGTAGGACTCAAATCTGTGCTGCATCAAAAAGATGTGCAGTATGGAGACAGATCCACAGTTCCCTGTTTGATTTAATCTAGATTGGACCAATTCCTTACAAAAGGTATAAATAAAAAGCAAGTATTATTGTTTGTCATAATAACTCTTTTATAATAACTCATTAAACTCTTCACAGAAGTAATTAGCTACAGTTGTGCTCAAAAGTTTGCATACCCTTGGAGAATTGGTAATGTATGTACCACTTGTAACATGAGTGAGCATGCAAAACACGTCTTTTATTTCTTATTGGATTCACATTCAATTGTAGGTCATAACAGAATGGCACAATCATAAAACAAAACATGGCAACAAAGAAAAAAATGAACTGACCCCAAAAGTCTGCATACCCTTAGTTAATAATGTGTATTGCCCCATTTAGCCTCAGTGACAGAATGCAGTCTTTTGTAATAGTTGTCTCTGAGGCCCCGAATTCTTGCTGGTGATATAGCTGCCCATTCGGATAGGCAAAATGCCTCCAGGTCATGCAAAGTCATAGGTCGCCTTGCATGAACCGCATGTGGGAGATCTCCCCAGAATGCCTAAATTATATTAAGGTCAGGAGACTGTGTTGGCCACTCTAGAACCTTCACCTTTTTCTGCTGTAGCAACACTGAAGGTTCAAACTGGCCTTGTACTTAGGGTCATTGTCGTGCTGGAAAGTCCAAGAGCATCCCATGCGCAGCTTCGTGCAGAAGAATGCAAATTGTCTGCTAGTATTTTCTGATAACATGCTGCATTCATCTTCCCATACATTTTCACAAGATTTCCCATGCCTTTAGAGCTCACACACCCCCAAAACATCAGTGAGCCACCACCATGCTTCACAGTGGGGATGGTATTCTGTTCAATATAGGAATTATTGACCCCTCTCCAAACATATCGCTTATGGTTGTGACTCCAAATTACAGTGTGCCAGAAGCTGTAAGGCGTGTCAAGGTGTTGTCGAGCATATTGTAACCAAGCTTTTGTGTGGCATTGACGCAGTAAAGGCTTCTTTCTGGCAACGTGATCATACAGCTCATTTTTGTTCAAGTATCGTTGTATTGTGCTCCTTGAAACAACCCCACCATCTTTTTCCAGAGCAGCTGGTATTTCTCCTGAGGGTCCTGTGGGTTATTCATCTGGCAGTTTTGGCTGAAATCTTTATTGGTCTACCAGACCTTGGCTTGGTATTAAGAGATCCCCAAATTTCCACTTCTTAATAAGTGATTGAACAGTACTGGTTAGCATTTGCAAGGTTTTAGATATCCTTTTCCATCTTTATAAAGTTCCAATACCTTGCTAATGGCAATTTAAAAAGCCACATGTTTGGGAAATGCACCTTTAATTGTAATTTTCATCTCTGTGTCACCTTGTGTGTCTGTAACAAGGCTAAACATTCAAGGGTATGCAAACTTTTGATCAGGGCCATTTGGGTGATTTCTGTTATCATTATGATTTAAAAAGGAGCCAAACAACTATGTGATAATAAATGGCTTTATATGATCACTATCCTTAAATAAAATACTTATTTTTTTGCATGATCAGTCATATTTTCAATATCAATGCCAAAAGTTCACAGTTTCTGCCAGAGTATGCAAACTTAAAAAGCACAGCTGTACTTACAAACAAATAAAATTTTATAAAAGGTCGAACATACAGTTATGATAACATAATAATTGCTTATTGGAGTCAGATACTGAAGTATTTTCCCAGTTAAAGAATGCATCAAAAAGTGTGCATTCAAACCATTGCATACTGAAAAACTGAAAGGCAATGGAATCCAGAAATGTTGCTGGGGTTTTTAGTTGAATGTCAAATATCACATTTAGCAAATTAACCTGAAAAATAAATAATGCATATTTATTTTTCAATAGAGAAAGATAAAAAGCAGGGCAATTGAACATGATGTAGATTTTCTGTGATATTTTTTTGTTTGCAACATTATGATCAAATCAATCCCCATGAGTTTTCTATTCCACAAAAGGGGACCATTATATCTAATTCACAGGGAATTTGCTGTATTTTCACAGAAAACATGCAATTTTTTTTATAAATGTATGCTACAACTGTAATTTAACCAGTTAAGACAGTCGAGAACCATTTCTTATGTACAGGACAACAGGGACATACTGCATACACGGATAATAAGCACAGTAATCCAATTACACTATATTCAGCAAGACACAAATGCAAACAGATTAGATGATTCAGCAGGAGCATGAATCAGTTAACAGCTCATTTAGTTTAGTTTTAAAGGAGAGTGTTAAGGGTGTTTTGCAGTTTGTTTCAGTCATTGGTGGCTGAGTATTCAGGTTTAGGTAGTCCCCTTTCATTCAGATAAATGGTGATTCCATTCTTGTTGGCATGAAAATGTTATATATCCATTACCGTAGATGGGGATTCTATTTTTACTCTAATGTGTCAGATGGCCGCCTAATTTCCGTGCTGTTACCTTGGTTTGGCTTTACATTTTCTTCAAATATAAAAGGGGAGGATTCAGCTTTGTTAGTAGTGAACCAGATGTTATTTCTTATGGGATATTTTGGGCCAAGGCATTCCTGCATCACAACAAATTAAGGACAATGAACAGGCTGTCATGGACATTCAAAGAAAGTGTGAGGGGGACTTGAAGAGAGGTAAGCAAAATTGTTTACAAGTTCCCACATCCAGTAACATAAAAAGACCTAGCCAGATTACATTTATTGCTATGCCATCAATTACACTACAAATCACACAACAATCACACGAAAAAGGAAAAACATACGTTTTGAAATGTCTGCGAATTCATTGGAAATGAAAATGTAAATATCTTTCAACATAAGTGTGCAGATCCTTATACATGACACTGGAAATTGAGCTCAGAGGCATCCTGTGTCATTTGATAATCTTTACACTGTCTTTATAACTTTGATTGAGGTTCCCCTGTAGCAAATTCAATTGATTGGACGGGATTTAGAAAGTAATTCACACTGTCTACATAAGGTCCCACACTTCATAGTACGTGTCAGAGCAAAAGCTAAGCAATGAATCTCAAGGAACTCTCTAGATCTCCGAAATAGGATTGTGTGGAGGAATAGATCTGGGTAAGGTTATAAAGAATTGATAAAGCTTTGAAAGTTTCATCATTGTGAAATAGTGTGGAAATACTAAGACTCTTCCTAGAGCTTTCTGTCCAACCAAACTAACCTGGCCAGAATGGCTTTAGTCAGGGAGGTGACCAAGAACACAGTGCTTTAGGATGGAGATGGTAGAACATACAGAACCTCCAGAACTGGCCTTTATGGTATTTGCTTGATGGAAGCCACTCCTGAGTAAAAAGAAAATTGCATGCATGAAGATTGACCACAGGAATTTAAAGGACACCCAGAGCATGAGGAAAAAGGTTATCTGGTCTGATGAGACCAAAATCAATCTTTAAGGCCTGAATGGCAAGCACTGTGGAAAAAAGACACTTCTCAGCACCTGGCTAATAAGTTCTCTATGATGAAGCATGGTGGTGGGAACATCAGAAAATAAGAATGCTTCTTAGTAGCAGAGAATGGGATACTGGTCAGAATTGTGGAAAGGATGAACAATGGCCCCTCTGATTTTGCTTCAGGACAAGTCTGTGAATGTCATTCAGTGGCCTAGCCATAGCCTGGACTTGAACCCAATTTAACAAATTTAGGGAGTCCTGAAGATATGTAGGGGATCTTGAACACTCCCCATCAACTCTAACAGAGATTGAGAGAAAAATTAGAAAAACTGCCCAAATCCAGGTGTGCAAATCTGGTGGCGGAATATCCAAGGAGACACATATCTGTGACCACTGCCAAATGTACTAAATAGCACTAAATAAACGTCCTGATTATCTATGTACATGAGATATTTTGTCTTTTTAAATTGTCACACATTTTTAAAACATGTCTTCACTCTGTCATTATGGGGTATTGTATGTTGATTGAAAATAAACATAATCAATTATGAATGAACACACCAACATTTGGAGAAAGTGTACTCTAGGCTTATTGCTATTTTGATAGATTTCTAGTTGAAATTCAATGCAATATACTGTACATTCATAAAATGTGATTTCAATAGATAATGTCAATTCAGAACCTTTTGGTTCTTGACAAACCTGTGCTGGCACCTTACAGGACATCCATGTGGGCCTCACCAGGCTCTTATTCCCGACAAGACTGGAGGCAGCGTGTCTGCTGCTGCTTGAGCACATTGAAAAGTAACAGATGTCACACCGAATGTGTACACCCTGCCCAAATGATAGTGAGATGAAAGAGCATGGGCCATAGGCCCGTCACTTCCAATTTAGGTATGAAGCATCAAATGGGCAGCCAGGAGATGCCTTGGTGGCCTCTTTTGTTGAAAAATTCTCTAACAAAATGTCATTCGCCTTGGAGGAAATACGGTGTCTGTACAGAACCCCATACCTCCACACACTGGCCCTACTCCATTTGTTTATCTAGCCTTAGGTGGTTGTAGGGCAAATGTTCAAACACCTAATTGCAGAGTTCATTAGGGGACTGACATTGCTGTAAATGATTGGAGCATGTAGCAGATCACAAAAACAGCTGGGTTAGTTTGGTTGAATTTCAGTGAGAACCAAAGCACTGTTGGCCTTTCTCATGCCTGAGTGCATTGCCACTGGCAATGTGGGGGTTCATTAAAACATGTGGGCCTTGTAGGGCTCAATTCAGTATAAACACAGATAAATGTCAGTCCTTGGAGGCTAACACATCGGGGCAATATTTTGGACACAGAATATTTACAAATATTTTCTCCACAACATTGGCCTGCTCTTACGCTTCTTGTCTGTGTCGGCACATTGTCGAGCCCAAAGGTGTTCATTTCTAAGCCTTTATTTTTATGAATTATGAATATGTGTTTGTATTTGGAGATGGCAGGGAACATTAAGTTCAAATTTACTACTGCAACACACTTATTTTTATATTACTGTTTATTTTGCTGTACTTCTGTCTACATAGATCTGTTTGTAAATCATTTAAATAATACATTTTCTATACCACATCACTTGCATTGCTTAATAAGGCCTGTTTCAGAGTGTGTCCAATTCAGGAAATCTGTAATGATAAGAATTTAAAGCTTAGTGTTGAATAGTTGAATAGAGATTTTAACCAGTCATTAAGAGACCACTCTGGAAGGACTGTGATATTTGCACATACTCCAAAAAAGTGTCTATTCTCATTTTCTCATCTCCACTCTGCAGTCAATTTCTAAACAGATATTTTCTAGGCCTGTGAACCTGCAGTAGGTATGCCTTTAAATACATTTCATCAAATCATATATAGCCTTCAAACTATTTCCTGATCAATATATAAAAATAAAATGTTTTGATGTGTATCTATAATACACCAAATTTTTCTTGAAGTTAACATTAACTAACCCAGATAATTCCCAGTCTTTCAGCTTCATAAGTTAGACCAGAAGCCATTTTAGATGGACCACCAAGTTAGAATACCTAGCGAGCTCAATTGTGAATGGAAGCTCAATAACAACAATTAAAGCAAGCTACTAAAATAATTGAAATCCCGATTAAACTTAACAGTATTGGCCGGCTGGTTTTTGGATCATGCAGACTAGGGTTAACTCAGACTAGCTCAGGGTGGATGCGCAGTGTTAATACAGAGAGGAGGGGTGAGAGTGAACAGTGCAAATTCTCACAAAACAGAGATGCCTGGGATGCTATGTGGACTACTGCCATTTGACTCAGTAGGGTCAACTGAGTAATTAATCCCAGTGCTAAACTAGGGCGTAACAGCTAGATTCCTTTGTGCATTTTAATGTAGCTAGGCAGCTAATGCAGAGCAGCGAACCTCCTTTAATGTTGAACTGACAGGCTGCCTCTGATTGGTGACTGAAACTAGCTCACTGGAACCTGAGGTTCAGAGAAACATCACTTATTCAATGCCACGCCAAAATAGAAAACTCCATGCAGTGTTTTACTGCGGATTATATCACAGTGGACAGTCACAATTGAGCCCACTATAATCATAAGCATTACCCTGATCTGGACTTACCCCGAGTCATCACAAGATAGTACCCCTCCCTGAATATTGGCACTTCAATCAGGGTGTAGTTACTGTAGTTGTATCCTTTGGTGACTGCAGACTGACTAAAGCCCCAGCATTCATCAACATCCTTTACTTCACCATACCACAGTCACTGGCCCCTGGCCAGAGACAGATATGCACAATATTTCATGGAGGGTAACTCGGAATAGGTTACCCTGCTGTGCTAAAGTAAACATTTTGTTTCTATGCACTGAAAAATAATCCATCACTGTGCTGTCAGACGCGAAAAGGTACCTACCTGCTTTTTGCATTAGAGCGGGTAGGCTTTTACAGGGCTAAATTACTTTCTTCCCCATAAACATTGCTGCACTTTGAAATGTGAGCTACAATGGCCTGGCTTCTAATAAAGTAGCTCCAAGCTTTTAGGTTAGAAGATATTTTTTAGACCAGTTTCAGATGATGGTCTGTAATCTTTCTACTCAATCATTGTCTACTTAGGCCTAGATGTTCCAAGCCAGGCCATGCTAGGGAATTTTTGGCCGGACTGTGAGCCTACTGTGCATGACACAATCCACAGGTTGCTGTAATCATAAACCCCTGTTGTAAGTAAATGCAGAGAATCGTTGGAATGAGACATACAGTACACAATGTATCACCCGTAACAGATATCAAAGCATTATCTTATCATTTATTTGGTTTAAGAGATTC
This sequence comes from Esox lucius, assembly GCF_011004845.1. Taxonomy (NCBI): domain Eukaryota; kingdom Metazoa; phylum Chordata; class Actinopteri; order Esociformes; family Esocidae; genus Esox; species Esox lucius. The sequence goes on from NC_047577.1 coordinate 18,614,779, forward strand.
TCAGCCTGATATAAATTTTGCAATGTCATGAAGAAACATAAATGTTTATTAAACAATAATCATGTTTTAACCACTACTATATGTACTATTTTGTAAAAGGCCTAAAAAAAAACTTTTTGAATTGACATCGGTTCAGAAAACAGCAAACGTTGTAAATAACATTATGTCTTAATAATGCAGCCCGACTCTAACATTTACCAAACTGAAATGAGATAACAACACAGACTCCTCCTCCCCTAACAGAATTACACTGTCCCAGCTAATCCAGGGTGGTTTAGGGTGAAGGGGGCAGTACTCTTAGTGTATAAAGTGAGTACAAAGAGATGACAAGTCAATGAAACTAAAGACCAACCGGCAAGAGAGTTTAAATGGGGAATATCTCAGTAACTCAGAACAATTTTGTAGAAAGAATATTTGAAACATTAACGTGCAAGATATCGACTGGTCATTTATGCTTGTTTTTACGCTTGTAGTACAGTAAAAATCTAACACATGGCCCCTTTAATATAACTTATCAAATGCTCAGTTAAACTGATACTAAATATAATAGTTTGTCCTATTCACTACCAGCAAGAAAGCAAGCCATTAGGTATCACTTCCAATACCAACCCTCCTGAACCAACCCCTAATCCTCCTGAAACAACCCCTCCAACCATTTCTGAACCAACCCCTAATCCTCCTGAAACAACCCCTCCAACCCTTTCTGAACCAACCCCTAATCCTCCTGAACCAACCCCTCCAACCCTTTCTGAACCAACCCCTAATCCTCCTGAAACAACCCCTCCAACCCTTTCTGAACCAACCCCTAATCCTCCTGAAACAACCCCTCCAACCCTCCTGAACCAACCCCTAATCCTCCTGAAACAACCCCTCCAACCCTTTCTGAACCAACTCCTAATCCTCATGAAACAACCCCTCCAACCCTTTCTGAACCAACCCCTAATCCTCCTGAACCAACCCCTCCAACCCTTTCTGAACCAACCCCTAATCCTCCTGAAACAACCCCTCCAACCCTTTCTGAACCAACCCCTAATCCTCCTGAAACAACCCCTCCAACCCTTTCTGAACCAACCCCTAATCCTCATGAAACAACCCCTCCAACCCTTTCTGAACCAACCCCTAATCCTCCTGAACCAACCCCTCCAACCCTTTCTGAACCAACCCCTAATCCTCCTGAAACAACCCCTCCAACCCTTTCTGAACCAACCCCTAATCCTCCTGAAACAACCCCTCCAACCCTCCTGAACCAACCCCTAATCCTCCTGAAACAACCCCTCCAACCCTTTCTGAACCAACCCTTCTGAACCAACATCAGCAATGACATCCATCCTTTGTGCCTTTATTTTCGACCAAATTTAATTGCCATCAATGAATATGCACTGTAAAATCAACATGTTTGCATCAGAAGAATAGGTTGCCTATTCTTTTGTGAATGCTTTACCTGTGGTCAATCTTAAAGAAATACCTAGGAAACTGTCACTTTATCAATTGCATTGTGAAATGCAGAGAATGAAGCTAAGTATCTTGAACTTCAATGTAGCTTTGCAACTTTTTCTTGGAGCGGATGGTACACTGTGGTAACACTCTACTAAAATGACCAACATGTAAAGGTAAAAATACACTTGCAAAACTCAATGGGTATTAATTAATCTAATAATGAATTTGATCCGTCTGTATGCATCAGAATACACAGCGATTTCATGAATGATTGAAATCTATTTTGCCAAATGCAATGGCATACTGTTCAGTGGGCTTCCAGCTGCAGCGGTGCACACGGCCTGGGAGGGAGATGCACATGTGCTGTGTGAATTACCGGATCTTTTTTTCTCTGTTTTGCTCAAATATATCCCGGAACCCACACGATGCAGAGCTGTCATTAAGCACCAGGTTACGCAGTGTCAGTCACACTGTCATCCTCGTTCCCCATCACTCACCGATGTCACCGAATAGTCTCGGACTATATATTCTGCTCGATCTAAATGAAATTCTAACACAGCAATCAATTATTTTCGCATTCATATAAACGTTTAGAAAGAACGAGAAGCGCGCCTGCATTAAGCGTAATGTGCGTGTAAGTTTAAGTATTACAGTTTCGATAGAGTATTAGACGGGTCTGAATCTTAACGAAACATAGATTTACGATTGGTTCAGATGGACGATAATATCAAAGTCTTAACAGAAAGGGCTGGACCCACAAAACACGCCCAAAATACTTTAATGTCAGCGAGTGCTTAGTGGGAATGCTCAGTGTAACACATCCAGTTTAGCGTGATGTCCTTAGGCAGTCGTTGTGTTCGGTCTCCAAGTCAAGAAATGTGTCAGATGTGGGATCCAGACCGATACGTCATCATCATTGCAAATTGTGCCAAATACACAAGTCGATTTGCGGTGGTTTGCTTCTATTTGGCAGTGAGATTTGGCAGGATCCCTAAAACGATAATAAATTATGTTATTATTGTTTTATGTGAGCTGTGATTAAGTGACTATTGTATTTCTATCCAATGTGGGCAATAGTGTGATTTAATGAAAAGATAAGTTTGAGATACTTACTCCTACTTCCTCTTTAATTCATATATGGGACCTAGTCAAAATTCGTGCAGGACAGTAGTATGGAATGGGGTTCTATTTGGGACACAGATATTGTCTTAACATAGTATGAAATAACAACCTCTGTGGACCAGATTTATTCCTGGGCGCCGCAACTGGTTTATTTTTGTTTCCCTTGGTATTTTGGACCAAGCTTCCAAGAAACTGTCAATGTGTTTTGGTTACGTTTATTTGAAGAATAGAGAGAAAGGGAAAAGGAGGTAATTTAACAGTATGAGAAATAGGGTGCTTCATTGAAAACAGACAGTTTATCAAAGGCAGTATTTGCGGTTTGCCGTCTTTGAGAATTTCGGAATTCCCAGAAAACTGGAAAATGTCTTCCACAGTAGGTGACACTTACGCGGAAACATTTGGCTCTAAATGGTGTCATGCAGAAAGAAATGCAAAATATTTTAATTCAAAACATTGGACTCATTATTTAACTATTGAAATGCAAGGATATTTCTAGAAATAATGTTGCCGGAGAGAAGGATGAAGCATTTCTTTACGACAAAAAAATTTAACTCCCTGAACCGTTGGTCTTGGCCACGGACTCAGAGAAGAAGCCACATGAAGACAATCAAGCAAACACGACATCAGAACCGTACTTAATGTCTTCCTTTGACTATAGGAATCACTTTTAACAACGGGAGATCCAGACGTTCCATTCTTTGAGCACTTGGCCTCGCTTGAAACGGAACTTCATCGATAAACACATTTGTTAAGTCTCCACCAGCGATGGTATACTGTTTAAGCATGCTGCACTCTAAATATAATGTTTCGAGAGCCCCCTTTAGATTTCCACTTCAACACACACTTTAATGTGCGCTAATGACTCTTGGTTACAGTTTTATTACCGGGCCATAAATTATATGATAAGTAGCACAGTCAGATCCAACTGAAAGGGCTCCAAAAAGCTACCCCTAAAAGTGCCCACTTATTCGCTTCAATGTAAAGTATGTGTGTGATTAGGGTGTGTGTGTGTGTGTGTGTACAGCAACTCTCAGTCTTGCCCACTGTATTGCAATGCAATGTAATGTATACACATGACATGGCTTTAAGTTCCTAGTATTGTGAGAAGATTGAATGGGAGACAGCAAGAAACACAGCAAGAGTTTTGTGACATGGTTAAGGGCCATAGTCTGTCTGTCATGTCAAGAGGTACCGGTGACAGCCCAATGTGGACTGAGAACACTGGCCCCATGGAGACCGCCAACATTTGGCCAATCCTGTTTCTAAGTTTCATTGGGTGACATGTTACAGCTGATGGCACTGCTGTGGGTGTGGCATTTCTTATCTGCTAAACAATTACATTCTCAGTATAAAACAAGAGAAAGTACAATGACAAGAAAGAGAAAGCACATATGAATATGAATACATTAATAAAGAGTAGCATATGAAGAAATAGTGATATAAGACAATGGAAAATGACCAGTGTTTACATTGTACATGGTTCAGCAGCGTGGACTGAATGAGTGGATGAGTGTGGGTGATTGTGAGTATGAGTGTGTGTGAATAGAGTGAGTGTGAGAATGAGTGAGAGAGACTGTGACTGTGATTAAGTGAGCGCATGTTGAGTATGCGTGAATGAGCTGGAGTGTGAATTCCTGTGTGAGAGGGCACCAAGGGCAACACACTACAACATACTGTATTTCCCAGAATACTTGAGCCAATGTGTTATTTTGTAGTGTAAACTTGGTGCTCTTCTTTACAGGGTAGCGCCTGTCACTTTCTTCTGGGGGCCCCTCTGAGTATTGCATTGTGCAGAGAACAGAATTGTGTAGGCTGATGTTGTTGCTATAATAGTAACTTTATACAATGCAACTTTTTCTAGTCATATCCATGGTTGTTTTTTTAGTGCTAACAATGTATCACTGATCGGACATGCTCATGAAAAGTTTGTGGGCGAGTTTGGTGCAAGATTGTAAGCAGCAACATTTTTTGATTCGAGTAAATCATCTGATTACTGAATTATCAACTGCGATTAAACTTCAGTATTTATGATTTACGCACTGAGGGCTGACCTTTAACATGACGACAGCTTTAGTTAGAAAAACTATGACTGTTGTCTGAAAACTGGGACATATGAAGAAGCAAGATGGTATGAAGAATATAGATTATGTATGAGTAAGTATGAAGATGAATTAGAAAAACATATGAAATCATGAAGTAAGAAGACATAGTGAAGGATAAAGTATCATTAGTTTGTGATTGAAACGAGGGAAATAAAATGAATAGTAGGAACAGACCAACAGCTGGCACACTGTGATCACCTTGAGTTTGGTGCGAAACTAGTTTTGTATGTTAGTCTGGAATGGGATGTAACATTTTCCTCTTCTTGGCACTGGGGTGACAGAAGGCCTAGTCATGCTCCAAAAGGGCATTGGATGTATTATGAATTGGAGCCAGTACACATGTCAGTGCCTTTTTTTATACAGAGAGATTCGGTGCACATTCACCATTGACCGCTGCAAGCATCAAACATTATGTCCAGAAGAAGCACAGACACCCTCGTAAACTTGGAAAGGACCTGGCAGATGCACACACTGGTTGCAGAAAACAATCCTCCACCGCCATTCCAAAGGGCCGAACAGGAAACTCAGTTGCTTGTTTTTGATTTCTTTAACATGTGGAGTTAAATGTGGGGAAGGGACTTTTATATCATTCAAGTTTTACACATAACACACGGTTGGGACCTTGAGTGGAAACCTATTGTCTGCAACAAATGGCGGAACTTGCTTGGCTGAGAACTTGAAGTTAGTGGCCCATCGAATTTCCATGGAGGATGGAACATGAACGCCCGTTGATAAGCTCCCTGCTCGGTAATCCCGTCTGGCGTCTTCACCGTTGTTACAAACCCTGCCCTTCGCCGAGGAAGGTCTGCTCCAGGATTCTTACTGGACCCCTATCCGAGCTGTCCCTGCAGATTTGAATCAGCCATCCTTGTGGATTGATTGCCCTGTGTGCTTCATCTGAGAGCAGGGAGCACCTTCCCTTTGGATTTCGTATCCAGATGCCTCTGCATGGAATCCTTGGTTGAACCAGAAATGTTGGTCTAGATTAACCTGCTCATGGTCCGGTCACCTCGACATATTTAGCTACAGTAGTGGCAGTGCTCTTTCCCAGCTCCACCACAGAGCCTCGATAAATTCGGTGCATATAATTAATTGTCCCTAGCACATATTTAATAGAGCAAATCTGCATTCAGCTCAGAGGACTACCTGTTTTCTTAATAAGCCTGGTCAGTGTGTTGAGGGAACTTGCTACCACCCCTCATCATCCCCTTTCTGAGAACTGGTACTTTTTGTTAGGAAGTGAAGTTGTCTGGTTTTAAGGCACCTGCTAGCTAGCTAATCTCCGGTCCATTCACTTCCCCAGACCTGCCTTTCATCCCCTCTGTCTTGAAGGAATGCTTAAATTATTCCAAATTGAAGACGATGATGTTTACATACGTTTGTCAACAAAATTAGGAAATACATGGCCACATTTCGCTACCATCTGCACGGGAGTGATTCAACAACTGCGGTGGGGTGGGGCCATGTATAAAGGTGGGGACGGCCCACTTTGCAGCATCCACACATGTTGATGACTCAGTTATTATTTTATCTATCAATAGCAGGTGTAGAGAAACGTCAACTAGCCGGTGACGTGTCTTCACTTATATCTGATATGATTTATTGTACTCTGTGTCCATTGAGAGACTCTGAAAAGAAAATGCCACAGGAATCAAGTACCAGTTCTGCCTTGATCCTAATCAATGAGATGGCATGGATTAGGGGAACTTGACTCTAAGCAGCTCGAATATCGACCCAGATATGTACTCTGAGAGGTTGCACTGAGCACTGCCTCCATACAAACTTGTTTCCCAGACTCATTTAATATCTGTTTCCCAAGAAAGTTCTCTGAGGTAAAGTGAAGCCTGTTTGCCTGTTCCAGGACATGGGCTGTTTCAATTTATAGAGAATCTTTATTGGACTATTGGGAACCAGACTGCAATCACCGAACTGCAATGAAACTCTGGGATTATCCTGTATTTGGCAAAAGTTAATTTTATTTTGATGGTACAGATTCAAGATATTATTAAAAAGTCTCTCAACATTTCCCTCAAATGTCATCTCTCACATATTGGCTTGCGTAAGATACTGTTTCCTCCATCTGTGCAACTTTTATGGACACTGTTTCTCCAATTGCTTTTGCCCCAGAGGTATGAAGTGTGCTACCATCAGAGAGACATAAAAAGTTAATTGGAGTTAACTTATTTTAGAGAGTTGAAGAGTCATTGCCTAATGCTACGTGTATAGGTTTAGGTTTAGCATTTATTGCTGTAACTGTGATCCAGGCTCTGATCTCTCTCAGCCATAGCGGTTATCCTGTGGACAACATAATGTATGATTGCAGAACCGTACAATAGAAAGACACAAGTCATTAAAAGCGGTAAGATAAACATGATATGGGCTGTGTCTCAGAAGTGTTAATATTTGCTTTCACACCAGTGATACTATTACTGTTGATACACAGAAGAAGAATTTGCTCAAATGGTACATTGTAGATGACATGCTACTCCCCAGTAAAAGGTTCCAGAATCTTCCCTTCATTCCAACTTTACTTCTGCATCACAATCCCAGATTGCTTAACCCACCACAGTGTTCTTATTTCATGGGGGTGGGGGGGGCAGGAGGGGCGGCAGCTGGCCGGGGTCATTACGGCTGTTTACATCTCTTCCATCCCGGGGCCGGGCCCGCTCCCGTGTCGCCATGCTTTGCCTGCGTCCACTCCAGTGATGGATGACCAAGCAAGGCAGCCTTATTGGAAAAGGGCTTGATTTACAGCAAGGCCGGCTGCCACCGGGCTAATGGCTTAATTTCTCTCTGCTCTGCTCGGCGGCACGTGATGTCATCAGGCCCAAAGGTCATTTGTTTGTAGGGCCCCGATATGGTGCTTTGTTGTGGCGGCCGGTCTCCCCCATCTTGTTCATGACCAGGGGAGTTTTGGATCTGTGGAGGGTACCTTTGATCATTGGTATGTTGCACCACATAAGCTTTTAGCTAAATTACTTTGATTTGGGTGATTATGGAGACATGGAACGGTTTATTATATACACCCTGTGTTGTGCCTGGGTTACCTTCACTCGCTCACCCGTGTTGAGGGGAGCTTACTGGCGGCATGCCTACTACACCCAATAGCTATCAATTAGTACCATCTAACGAGTAGCCTAGTCTTCAGAAAATATATGATACATTTCATTTTTTCATATTAGGTTGCCAACAACGATGGATGAATAGTTTTCTCGGATAACTGGTTGCTATTGACAAAGTTACTTGCATCTGAGCTAACTAGCTTAGCTAATTGAGCCTTCTCTAAAGGTAAATGGAAAAGCATTGGGCCAAGGCACTCAGTGTCATTTGTTAGATTAATTTGAGTTTCCCTGCATGCCACTTTTCCTCTCAGCTATTGATTACTTGTCATTTGGTGTCATTAGGTGTATTGGTAAATAGGAAAAATGGCCGGAGACTAGACAGACAAAGTACAGACAAAAAAGGAATTATTTACTGGAATGGATGGTGATTTAAATGTGCCAATGGCGAGTATTTTTAACTGCACATTTCTTGTAAGCTCTTAAGATAAGTAAAGCCATTTTCAATAGGCATGCGTTCTGAAACTATGGTAACAACAGCACACTACAAACCGGTTTGAGCATAACATTGCAATTGTTTGTCACATCAATATTGAAACTTTCAGAATGTCTTCAAACTACTCTGGCTAACTACAATGACCTTATACAGCTGTCCTCTGTGTGCCTGAGAGAAAAAGTAGCCATGTTAGAAATGTTTTTGTTTAGTGAGTAAATCAAAGTAATTGCTCCATTAAATTTGGGCGACTTTCTGCTCACTGGGTCGATGTCTCCCGCCAGGATAACACCACTTCCCGGCTTCCTCTCCCTGAGGTAAAGATGATCCACGCCACTCCAGATTCCTAGATCTTCTGTCCGTCATCCAATACCTTTCACTTGCACAAGGAATTATAGCATCTAATCCCATTTTATATTAAGAACATAATTAAGACTAATACATTATTCAATTTCCATTTTCAACTTCTACAGGGATTTGGAATGCTACAGCTGGCCTGGGAAGCATCCTAAACTATCAGAGAGACAAAGTTGTTGGACTCTTTCAAGTAGGAATGAGCTCATGGTGAGTGTTATTCTACAGCAGACTATTGATGGGTTAGGTCATGCACCCAGACCTGGAGGAGTGGAAGGGGAAAAGCTTGCTCTGTAGATTGATGCCTAGTTGGAATTCGGGTCTGTTCAGACTAATGTTGGTTATGTGAGTCCAAATTAAGAGCTGCTTTGTTTATATAAACCCCTTACCTCTCTGGGTTCATAAGTCTAGAGCCAGAGAGGGGTCATCCACTAGGCGTTAACTACTCCCATCTTTTTCCAAGGCCTATACATTTCAGTCTGTATCTCTTGCATTCTTTCCAATTCAGCCAACAAAATGGCTCGCTGAGAGGGCCTCAGAACGTTGCTTCAAATCAAAGTGCGCCTCCCCCAGCACGTACACACACACACACACACACACACATGCACACATGCACACATAAACACGCATGTACATTTGCGCTCATATGAACACACTCACCCACAGACACAAACATGTTTATACACATACGCCCCACCACCCCAAAGCCTGTTGAGTACGACAGACCTGTCAGACAAGAAACCGCTGGGGGACTTATGGAGAGAGGTCTGGAATGCACTAGCCTTCAGCGTAACCGGAAAAGCCGGCAAAAAGGAAAACACCACAAACCTATTCATTACCCACTCTGTGACACTTTTTTCCAGTGTCGAGACCAGTAAAATGTCTCCCTACCTCCCGGGCCAGTGATTTTCTGCGCATTACCGATTGCACTCTTGCGAAAGGGTGACAAAATCCCATCATACACCTCATCAACTCTAAGAGACAGATTCTACGTACAAACAGTAGGCTGGGTCCTAAAATGGCGCCCAATTACATATACCGTGCATTGCTAGCCCCATAGTCCCTGGTCAAATGTAGTGTGCTGTGTAGGGGCTAGGCGGCCTTCTGGGACACACTTTGCTTAATGTTTGCACTGCCTGTATCGACACGCCTCCATACCACGGCATTAGCAGAGGATTACCAACCCAAGAGAAGTACACTAAAGCAGGCTAAGTGTGGCATGAGTATGCTTAATCCAACTCATTTGAAGACATTACGTTACGTCAGAGTTATTCCGTGGACACTTTTCTGGAGTTAGTTACACTATAATTTTTTTTTGTCATTTCCATTAATTCATATTAAGCAACTGGTTAAAAAAAACACAAACTTGGATTTCTGGAATCCAAGTTAGTGTTTTTTATTCATACAGATATTTTTGTGCGTATGCAGGATCCACAGCCGGCAACTTTCTGTTCCAAATCTCTGTGCTGAATCTCTGTGATGAATCTCTGTGCTCACTCACTCCGTCCAAAACAAAAAAAATATTTTGTCTGTTGCAATAATAACCAACTGAAAACTAACATGAACATCAGATATTACTTGTAAATAAGCAAAATACAGCAGGTAATCTCCCGATTTTATAACTTTTTTAGGGTTGGAGAAATGCTTACCTTTATGAAAAGACATTCCTGAATTACTACACAAAACCTATTTGTGTGTTCATATAAGAATACTTTTCTCATTGATCTTTCTCCTTGACCTGTTGCCAAGGAGGCCTTTGCTCATTGTTTGTAGGATTAAAACTGTAGAATAATAAAATGTGGTTCTGCGTTGTCTTATGTGAGCTCTGTTAGCAGATGATTGAGAATGTAATGACTGTGTAATTGGTTGTCTTTTGTTCTTGTCTTTAAATTTAAAAAAAAGTTTTGTGGCTGCGGAAATATGGCTGAAACAAAAAACATCTGAAGATATTCATGTTGAAGCTGAATGTAGACAAGGCCTCAAAGGCATTACCCAATGTGTAAACATGCTATATAATTTAATTTGTATGTAATTAATTAAACACATAAAAATGCAATTATATTTTGTATAAGCATATTTTCTCGTTTGATTATTTAATTGCAGTTTTAAAATTGATAAAATACAATATGTGCAATAGTCTAGCAGTGAAAGTATAGTGAAATATTGTCTGAAAAAGCTCAGAAGTTACATAATTTTCATTAAAACATTAAATTAGTAGTAAATAAACAGTGTTCCCAAGTAGAGAAATTACCAGATTTCTCATTTATTACTACTTAAATTAATAGATAAATCTAAACTGTTGACTACACAAATGGTTGTAGTTTTTAAGTTGTCCCAAAACCAAAAAGCTCAGTAGTTTACACAGTCATGATAATGATGTAGTGATTTTTGTTGTAAATATTTAGTGTTCACAAGTAACAACTCAATTTAAAAGTCATTACTACTTAAATTATGACATTGACTACTGGTTCTGTAGAGCTTGGTTGTAGTGACATGTAGTAATTAAATGGTAAACAAAACAAGACAGATAGACTGGCAGTCAATAGCCCATTCTTTTTCAGAAACTGGCTACAAGGCATAACTAAAAATATTACATTAGACACAGGGTTGATAGTTTTGCACAATGCAATGAGTAGACTTCATCCTGCTTGTTCAATTTGCATTCCATCAGACATGTAACTGTAATAACCTGAATTTGGTCCTTTTAGTAGTTCAGTCAACTTAAAACTGTGTTTTCTTAACTTGCATCATTTGTTCATTTAACTACAAATGTTTCTTTATAACTCATTATTATCATAAAAAAATGTTAATCCACATTTCTGCATGAGGGCATTGTGAATGTTCATTAGCAATTCATATTTAACATGTCCTTGTCTAGGAGTTGAAATCAAAATCTCAAAGGCATATCAATCTTCCTGCTAAGCCACCATTTATATGCCAATAAGTAATTCTATCAGCAGTGTTATACTAAGAAATCTCTGTTTAAAGTAACCCAGTATTTTTACTGATTATAGTGACAGGTAAGAACATTCGAACTGAGTAGAATGACCTACCAACATTAAGCAAACGAATAAACTAGATAAACTGCTGATATAAGTAAAAAACATCATCCTAGGAGCGAATAGTCTGCATTTCAGTTTAATTTGCACATGCCTCCCAACTCCTTCAATTTGCCTCGATTGCAAATTCCGAATGCCATTGAGAATTGCCACAACTATTTATCTCACTTGTACATACATTATACTTAATACCTGTGCTTTTTCAGTAATTGGACACCTATACATTCCACTTGAATATACATATTTCTGTACTGCACTCCTCTATTTGCACTTCTGGTTAGACACAAACTGCATTTCGTTGTACTGTACTTGTACTGTTTAATGACAATAAGGTTTAATCTAATCTTGTCTAAGGAACTGATAACTGACTGAGACGTGGTGGCATGACAGGAAGATAGGAATGCTGGAAACCAAAACATTGTTAGTTGAAATCCCAGGTGAAGACAAATGACTGTAAATATGCACAACCACAATGTAATTATGTCTGCCAGATATGGCAGTTCAAAACCATAACTTTTTTTTACAACATTATGCAGATTGCTTTAGCTTTGGTTGACTCAGTCTAAGCTAGCTAGCAAATGTAAGTGAAAACTATAACGAAAGGTTTTCCTATTAATTATCTTCTTTGGTATTGTAGAAAAACAAAGGGAAATCAAGTATTTTACTGCACTGGTCCTTTAATAATAATTCATTAGGTTTCTTATTGCTCATGCACTTCTTTTCCCAGAGTCCTATGATACCTCATCAAACATAGTACACTTAATAGAGAACAGTAAAAAATAGTCAGTAGGTTGTATAGGTTGATGCACATTCACATAATGTACAGATACATTACCAGTCAAAACTTTAGACACATAGTCATTCATGGGTATTTATTCATTTTTTAAAACCAATTCTCCACATTGGCCAATAATGGTGAAAACATCAAACTTTGAAATAACACATATAGAATCACGTAGTACCCAAAACAAAATACATGTATACCTTTGAAGTTGCATTGATGATAGCCTTGGCATTCTCCCAACCAGATTCATGAGGTATTCACCTGCTTTTCTAACAGTCTTCAAGGAGGAGCACTTGTTGGCTGCTTTTCCTTCACTCTGAGGTCCAGCTCATCCCAGACAATCTCAATTGAGTTTGGGTTGGGTGATTGTGGAGGCCAGCTCATCTGAAGCAGCACCATCACTCTCCTTCTTGGTCAAATAGCCCTTCCACAGCCTGGAGGTGTGTTTTGGGTCATTGTCTTGTTGAAAAACAAACGATATCCCTACTATGTGCAAACCAGAAGGGTTGGCATATCGCTGCAGAATTCTGTGGTAGCCATGCTGGTTGAGTGTACCATGAATTTGAAATAAAACAGTGTAACCAGCAAAGCACCCCGACACCATCACACCTCCTCCTCCATACTTAATGGGGGGAACCACACATGCAGAGATCATCCGTTCATCCACCCTTACAAAGACACTGCAGTAAGAAACATAAATCTCAAATTTGGATTAATCAGACCAAAGGACAGATTTTCTCAGGTCTAAATGACAATTACTTGTGTTTTTCTTGGACCAAAACATCTCTTCTTCTTAGTAGTGTTCTTCAATGGTGGTTTCTATGCAACAATTTGACCATAAAGGCCTGATTTAAGCAGTCTCTTCTGAACAGTTGATGTTGAGAGGTGTCTGTTACTTGAACTCATTGAAGCATTTATTTGGGCTACAATCTGAGGTGCAGTAATGTGCCGATTAATGAGGTTGGAGATGCTAATGGACACATTCTCCATTGCAGAGGAAACTCTTTGTCTTCCTTTCCACTGGTGGTCTTCATGAAAGCCAGTTTCATCAAAATGCTTGATGCTTTTTGTGATTGCAAAGTTTTAGAAATTTCTGGATTCCCTGACCATTTCTTGAGGTTGTGATGGACTGTCGTTTCTCTTTGCTTATTTGAGCTGTTCTTGCCATAATATGGACTCAAAGTACAGACATGATGATAGTCCTCCGTATACTCACCCTACCTTGTCACCCTGTGTACTCAATGTAAAATATTATGAAGGAAAGCAATTCCACAAATAAATCTTTAACAATGCACATAACTGAAATGCAGGCCAGGTGACTTCCCTGTCAAGCTGATTGAGGGTATGCCAAGGGTCTACAAAGCTGTTGGGGAGGCGAAGCTGGGCTAATTTCAAGAATCTGTTTAAAAAAAATTTGGTTGCTACATGATTCCATATTTGTTATTTTGTAGTTTTGATATCTTCAATATGGAAAATTATAAAGCAAAAGAAATACCTTTGAATAAGTATGTGTCCAAATCTTTGACTGGTTCTGTAAATAAAATTAGTTGAATGACAACAAAAAGCAATGTTAAAAACAAAAGAGACAGACTATGTGTTTTGGTTGCAATAAGAACTTATTGGTCACTATCAATTAGGGCGGTTGAGGGACCCAGGCCCCCAGCAGATGCTATGTAAATACACTGGCAAAGTTCAGCCAGAAAAACCCTTCACAAATAAATGGCCCTGTCACAGACAACCTTTCATTAATCTCAACTTGTCAACCTTGTTTATTCAGGTTGGGGTGGCTGTGTGCGTGCATGTGTGCGTGTGCACGTGTGCTCATTGTCTGCATAAGTCCAAGACTACAACATCATTGATCAATGAGCACATACAATGTTAATAATTACCATTTATTTGATACTTCTTAAAATAAATATAAAATATATTTTCTTAAAGATCAGATTTTTTTCAGCGTTGAACATAAATACCTTTTCCAAAATTGTTCTAAAATATAATATTTTGCCTTTTGCTTTTCTTAGATTTAAATTGAAAAACATGAAGCAAAGATAGGAGCAATGGATTGTTTTTGAAGCATTTTTTAAATAGTGACCAAATTATTTTCTTCAGGGCATATGGAAAGTGACTGCTTTGGGTGGTCAACTAGCACAGATACTATTATCTCATACAGATAATATTGTCAATGCAATTCACTGTATCGCTCAAAACCCAAAAGCAACCTTCATCTGTTTTTATGCTTGTGTTGGGAAGCCACAGTTGCATGTGAGTCACTGCAAGGCTTTATATAATGTCAATATGTTCTATACCTTTAACAAAATGTTCATCTCTGAACTTCACAACATTGGTAATGATATTGACCTTGCTAGTTACAACATGTGAAAGCATTACATGTGACTGACTGTATGAGGGTTCAGAGCTACTCCTGAAACTTTCCGTCGCTTCGCTGTTGATCAAGACCGCTGATAAGGAAGGATTTGAATGCTACTGAATTAAACAGAAATTAAACCCATTTTACTGAATGTATCTTATCTCCAACAAACTACGTTAAAAAATCCTTCCTTGGTAAGAGGAGATCTTCCTCCACCTCTCTCTCCTCTGGTGGGTCCAGGCTGAGTGGACGTGATGGCCGTGCCATGGCCCCTGCAGCACCCTGACACAGATGAGACCCAAACGCAGAGCAGTGGACCCACCTCAGGAGACAGAGTCATCCGTCACTGCATGTCGGGCCCCCGGGGGCACCAGGGGTCGTGGCCTACTGATTCTGTCCATTGTTTCAGGGTGACTGCTTCTCCAGGTCGCCTCAAAGACAAAAGCTATTTACACTCTCTGGATCTGGGATGTCTCCATTCTTCATCTTGATCACCATCAGCATGTCTTCTACGCAGCTGATTTACTCTAAATCCGGAGATGTTTTTTTTTTTTTAACCTTTCCTGTTCTGTGGCAAATTACTTTGTTAAAAGCTCTACATGAAATTAAACTTGGTATAATTCATTTAGATGGTTTCCATCGAATATATATCACTCCTTTAAGTTGTTTTTAGCTTAGTTCTGCATTTATTACAGTGTAATAAGTCAACACATTATCTCTCTTGGTTGATGTGCAACTTGAAATTGCCAAACACCATATAATCCCTGAAGTGACCCGCCACAAACTTCATGTATTTTAAATGGGTTGTTTACACAGGACTTTTAGCATTTTTAATCAAGTAGGTATGAAGTGGCATGAATTCTCAGCTGAAAGAAATTTGCAACTGATGTCTAATCAAACATTTAGGTCGTATCCCAAATGGGACCTTATTCCCTACATAGTCCACTATTTTTAAGCAGGAGCTATAGGACTCTGGTCCTATAGTATAGTAGGGCACTACGTAGGACATAGGGAACCATTTGGGATGAAGCTTGCTTAGAAAAACAAGATGAAGGCAGTTTCCTAAATCCCCTAAAGATGGCAGTCAAACATGGGACTTAGTTCACATTGGTTTTATCAGAGGAGATAGCTGTGTCACTGGAACTGGAGACTTGCAGTTGAATCTAACAGAGTAAGAAGATGAAGGGGCAAAACATTACCAGAGTTACATTCACTTTAACATTATGGTGCTCATTTATTTAAATAAAATCACATTATAAAAATTGCATTTGGGGTAAAAATAAGATTTGTGGCCAGTTTCAAAATGCTTTTCTTTGTGGACCATCATCTTCACTCTAGATGAAGTGGATTACCCACCAAAAATTCCACAATATCCCTCAGTCCTTACACCAAATGACTAATTTAATTTAAAAAGAAGATAGATGGTTTCTTTTGTGGCTGCTGGCTTCCAAATGAGGTGTATCTAGGAAACTCCCAGCGGATTGGGAGAGCCTGTCTATTGAGGGAGAGAAGTAGAGCGTGAGTGGGAACTAATCTCTCCATTTAAGTGTTTGGGGCAGATTTACACAAATCCCCCCCACACCTCAAATTCCAGGGAAGTCTCTCATTTGTATCTAGCAAGGACTTTCTTTATTTTAAGCATCTTGTTAGTAAATAGTGTATGTGCAGTCTCTAATGGACATCTAAACAACCCTTGTACAGTCTTCACATTTTTGCGGCATTAACATGAAATCTCCAAAGGGATTACATTTGATGTTTTTTTCCAACAGATCTACATGAACTACTACTGCATATTTTAAAAGTAAAAAAAAATATTTAGAACATTTTCAGAATGACCAAGAAATATGTATTGAAGATGCATCGATTGTGTATGTCCTCACAAGGCAGAGCAAATCATTATGAAGCAAGCATACCCGTAACATGATGCTGCCACCACAATACTTGTACAAAGAGATCAACAACATCACAACCAGACCAAATTACTGGCCTGTAGGTAAAGCAAAAGTAAGTAAGCCTGTGCTAAAGAAATTGGCTCCAAATCTATTACATTTACAACATGATTATAAAACTGCAAGAAAAAACTGCAAAGACATTGTCTGAGTAAAATTCAATGCAAGACAACACAAGTGAAACTATATATTCAAGTATTATGGAGGTAGCATCAATGGGCAAGCTTCTCATTGGCAGGGACTGGGGGATTTGTCAGGATAAGGTTATGAAAGGAGTAAAGCCCAGGTAAAAGGTAAAGGAAACTCCACCCTTTTCTTCTTTGAAAATTATCCGTCTGGATTATGCCCATTGGATATGGCAAAATGAACAGAAATACAATGAATACAACAGAAGTCCACGTTCAAGTCTATTATTCTTTTGTTCTATTCATATTATTTTGATAAATATAATCCTATAATCCAAAATGTGTTTTGAAAAAGTAACCCTGGGATAATGTTTTTACAATTTACAGTAAATTTTACAGTAGCGAGTGCATACATTTCTAAACAGTTCCCCCGTGAGAACCGAACCCACAAACGTTGGCATTGCATGGGCCATGCACTGACAATTGAGCTATGTGGGACCAGCAAAACAATTTTCCAGCAAGACAATTACTTACATTTTTATGACACACCAGAATGGCTTTCACCAACAGGCACTGGGTGTTCCTGGGTGGTCCAGTCATGAACATTTGCTTCATAATCAGAGTCATGGTTTTAATATTGTTGTCCATCAATCAAATTTACTTTTTTGACACAAAAAACTAAAACAACTAAAGTATTATCTTTGTGAGTGTAAAGACATACACAATAAATCATAATTTTTTTTAAATCCCTTTCTAGATGTAATTTAAGTCATCAAAATGTGAAGACTGCAAATTGTGTGTAGACTTTCACTGGGCAATGCAAATTGTTCCTGGAGTTTCACATAAGTATTTGCACTAACAGCAGCCTATATAAAAGGCGTCTGCTTATTTACAGTCCCTGAAATTCCAGGGTAGATTCCCATTTGTATCTAGCTCTTCTTCTCAGCATGGAGGATGTTTGGTAGTGGCTGGTGTAGTGTCAGCATATTTTTTTGTCTCAGATGCTCTCCAGTTGGAAGTGGCTGAGTTTCAGTTCAATGCATTTTATCTGTTGAAAATTCATGCAAATATTTGAGTATTGAGTATAATTGTGAACAGATCAGTGAACAGACCAACCTCGTCTGTCCTCGTCTTGGTTCTGATATGAATACAATATCCCATCAGGCAAGACAACCTGACCTGTCCTTGTCTTGGTTCTGACGTGAATACAATGTCCCATCAGCCAAGCCAACCTGGTCTGTGCTGATCTTGGTTTCTGATGTGAATACAGCGTCTCTTCAGGGAAGCCCATCTGGTCTGTCCTTGTCTTGGTTCTGACGTGAATACAACGTCCCAACAGGCAAGCCAACCTTATGTCCTCAACAGCTTGCTTCCTTCAGCCACACGTCAAACAACAGCTGAGAAACCAGAGAGAGAGAGATAGTGGTTCTTACCCCCACAAACAACACTATGGATCTCTCACAAATGGCACCCGTAAACGTAAATGGCACCACAATTCCCTTTTAGTGCACTACTCAGAACCCTATGGGGCCGGCCCAAATGTAGTGCACTACTCAGAACCCTATGGGGCCGGCCCAAATGTAGTGCACTACTCAGAACCCAAATGTAGTGCACTATATTGACGGTAGGGCACAATTTGCAAAGGCCTTTCCCATCGCAGTAGGTGAGTCGATCCATTAAGTAGTCAGTAAATACAAAACTACCCAGGTGAGGCAGGGATGGGTGCAGCTATTTATGTAAAAGGCTACCTCTGCATTTGAGCTATAATTATTACTCTCATGGGCTAACTGTGTTGCAACACTGTAGTAATTATAGTGAAGGTTAAGTGTTATGAAGCCCTTTACTGCATTTAATATACTGTATTAACAGTTCCTTTCTGGTTTCCATAGAGCAAACTAAGAGAAAGTGATTCACTTAAGTATTTTTTATTTTCAAATGCAAAGAGGTTTGTGGTAGGTTAGCAGATAAAAGTCTATGAAAAAAAGACACACACATAGTGTGAAATGTAAATAAGACTAGTCTTTTTTTTTCAAACAGCATAGTATGACAAACCAATACCAGAGCACTTGCAACAGCAATTGTCACTAGTCCATAGAGTTTGTGCCAAAACAGTAAACGGCACACTATTGCATGACATTATTGCCATTTCCCAGAATTACAACAATTTAATTATTAAAAAAAAAAGGTTTCCAGGGTTTGTAAAAAAAAAGTCCCTCCCAGAAAATACAGATATCGGCTTCTTCTCTTGGTAAAAGTCCACAGCCAAGGCAAGACTCCCACCTCTGTTTCCATCCATGCCATGCAACAAAATTGGGAAAAAAGTACAATTTGTCTGTTTTGGTTGAATTAAAAAAGTATTGAAGTATCCACTAGAGAACTCAGTATTTGTACTTCCCACAAGAACAGTCCTCACAATGTTAGAAGTCCTCACAAGGCATGATGGGGCTTCCAAGGCCTTTCACAGTCAGAGTGGTGGTTCGAAAACAGTAGGAAAAGTAGAAGGGTGGGCTTCACTGACTCTCAGTCAGGCGATGGTGGTGAGTTTCAGGCTTGGCACCAGCGCAATTGATACCACTGGGTCAGAGAAGAGTCACGGAGGGAGCGGCAGCACTGGCAGATCCAGCCCCAGAGGCAGGCTAGGCGATGGGAGGATGATGGTGGGGGCACCAGTGTAGGTCAGAGTGATACCCCTATCCGTGTCAATTGGACTGCCATGGCACACTGCATTTTCTGAAGTACCAAGCAGTTCTGCTGGGAAAAAATAAATAAAAGTGTTACTTTAACACTATAACAATATAGTATTACTTTGTACTATAACACATTGTAGTGTTACTTTAACTCAATAACACGGTAGTATTACTTTTGCAATATAACATTGTGTAGTGATACTTTAACTCTATAACACTGTAGTGTTCCTTTAATGTTATAACTCTAAGTAGTGTTACTTTTACACAATTGTATACTGTAGTATTACTTTAACACACAATACTGAGAACTGTATTGTTACATCTACTCTATAACACTGTGTAGTTTTACTATAATTCTGTAATAGTATACTGAAGCATAAGTGTTGAATGCAGTTTGGTGGAGCTACACTTTGGAGATAGGGAAGATGAACAGAAAATGATCAGCGCTGATCCGGCCACATATCACAGGATTTTAACTCTATCGTTTATTACAATAAGTAGTCTATTAACAACAAATGTGAAGTTTTAAAGGATAAATGTTTGACCATCAAACCTTTACTGGTAGTAGATTAAAGATAAATTAAAAATAAAGTGGTATTTTGAGTTCTATTTATCATTATCACATCAATTCAGGCATTTTGATACAACATGTTTGTGCATTGCCCAGCTGTACTACAACATCCCTCCATTTGGATTTCACCTATCTCACTAACTGTCAGATCGGTATTATTGAAGGAAAGGCGAAGAGGGGAGGAGGGGTAAAAGAGGCCATTAGTATTTGGAGCCAGCTGAAGTGCAGCAGTCTATGTCTGAGCAAGAGCCCGGCGAGGCTGACCCACTCCGTTTCACTGACGTCAGGGGACTCACTCAACAGGCGCTACTTCCCGACGGAGAGCAGAGGCTAAACGCCCCCAAAGCAGAGTTTTCTCTTTCTTCTCTTTCATTCCCTTTCTTTTCTACCCCTGTTAGCCCCTTTACAGGACACCCCCAACCCCCAAAGATGGCCACGCTGACCCGTCAGAACCAGGTCAGCTAACCTCGGCCAAATAATTGGCGGCGAGGCTTCCGTTAAACAATGGCCAGCAATGGCGTTAGGGCGACACACAGGGGTCAGCGAGGAAGTTCACCAAAGCAGGCCTGTGGGGGTTTCTGGGTAAGAGAAGAAGAAAAAAAAATTACCGGGGGGAAATAATCCTGTACGCTCGTTATTAATTTGTGGGCCCATAATCGCCTATTGTCTGGGAAGGGAAAATTCAGATTTTGCCCAGCCTTAGCTAATTTTGCGGAAGAAGAAGAAAAGGAATAAAGAGGGCCAGGCGGCCAGGGAACAGTCATTTCCGCGGCGCGGAGGGGTCCAGGGGGGCTTCTGCATGGCTTGCTGCATCGAATCTGAACTGACAGGTGTATTGTTTCCCAAGGACCCATAAGCTCGATAATCGCGAGGGGAAGAAAGCATAACGTTCCTTCCGAGGAGTCTGTAATTGACTTTGGTTCGAAGTAATGTTGCCGAGTGACTGCGTTAGGAAAACCAGCCCGGGTTCTGAGTCTCTGGCTCGGCCATAAACGGCTCGCTTAATCTGCCCCATTAGCCGAGCTTAATGAAAATAGCAAATGAAGGAACTGGAGCCCTTAATCAAATAAGAGCGGGAAACTGTTTTATGTCTCTCGTTAATGATAAATTCATTCAATGGGACATAAAATAATATTGCTCGTCTCATGATTAATTGACCCTGTCGTCTGAGGGAACTTTAATTAGCCACGCTATAAGGCCCAAATGTAAATGTGAGAGAACTGGATGGCGAAACACTTAGAATTCTATCTTTCTCACATCCACTCCTATGCTTTCAGTTGTCTCATTAACATGTAAATGTGACAAATTCTTAAGTACTACTTTTTTCAATAAGCAACCCAAAAGTTGCTTTAAAACAAACACCAGACATGGAAATCTTTTGAAGTAGTTGTCTGATTCGTTGACCCTCTAATGGTTAAAAACCATAACAGCGTCTTTCCCATAGTGTGTCAGCAGTGGGAGCAATGAAAGGTCGCTATTTTTGTCCACATGCCCAGTCAAATAAATCAGTTGGTCACACCACTGGCGAAGACATATTTAATTTGGACAAAGTCAATTAGCTTTTGCCAGCCTTTCCATCCTGCTGTAATGCGGTGCTTCGTGTGTCTGTGCTAGGACACTATTTAGAAAATGGACTATCAAACAAGGGATCGACATAGTCACAGGAATGAGCAACTGCAAATCTGCAATATTCATCTTGTTTACTGCCAAGAGTGTCATCATGGCTGTAACTTTTTTTATGGAGCAAGAAGTGCTTGTTGTTGACATTCTTCAATGGCCTAATAGGCAAGTAACTCCAAAGGTAAACAGATTTATGACACCCGAGCCAACTCATTCCTTGGCATTGCTTCAAAACCATTTGCTGATTAGGCTGTTGTCATGGTAACATTTCTACAGTCCAGTAGTCCCCTTAATGTCCAGTGAGAGTGAATGGCTGGATGGACTGACTGGACTGACAGACTGAGTGGACTGGCTCTAAATAAATAGATGATTGGCACCCTGACTGACTGATTGATCAATACCAGAGCACCATGCGCCCAATGAAAACAATAAACTACTAAATGTGAGATAACATGAAATTATGTCACCTGATGTGTACTGTATTCACCTGAGGTGACACTTCCTGTATATGACTTTACTGAAAAAAGCTAACTAGCTAAATAGTATAGCTCCAGTAGCTGGCTTGCTTTAAGTTTAAAGCATACCACCCCTCAAAAATGGGCTATTGTAATCGAATACCAGTCTGTCAGTATGTTTTCTCTGCCATAGCTTCTTTCGATCACAATTGAGTGTAGCTGACAGGAATCATGGAAGGAAACAACTGCTTTGTGAAAGTTAGGCATATGGTCACTAACTCAGCAACAGCAGCTAGCTAGCTTATGGTACAACATAATCAACTTTATATGTGCTACACTGGTTAGCAGCATTCCTATTCCCTTACTGTTTCATGTGAAGTTTGACAGCAGGCATAGCTATGTTAGCTAGCTAAACTGGGATTTGCTTGATAGCTAGCTAGCTAATTTTGGCATGTTTGTTTACACTGGAAATGCTGCCCATTGGTCCACAAACTAGATGTAAAATGGTACTATAAACCTCTTGCTAGGCTTATTTAATAATGAATAAGGATAGTGTGGAAATTAATTCTTATATCTGTATGAAGATCATATTTTGGCAAAGTTATATTAACATATTATTTAAATGTAATATTATTTAAGTTGTATTATTGTAAATGTTATTTAAATTGAAATCAAACCGATCACTCTAACTGTCCGGGCTTATGGTTTTTATTTAAAACGTGCATAAAGCCCCGGCTTGTAATTTCACCCACCTAAAGTAAGAGGACTACAGTGGGGAGACATCAGAGGGCTCCTTCATAGTCAGGGTACACCGGACACGTCACTAGACTAGTTCTTCTCCTGCATGTAACCTGTCACTTCCTTGTTGTCTGCATACTAAAAATTCAGATTTTAGCTGCTTGCATAGTCTTACTAACGCACAAAATCCTTGATACACTTTATGTACGTGGTGTTGCTATGCTTACAGTGTGTCCCCCTGGGTTCTGCGCTGGGTCTTTTGGCAAAGGGTCACATGTAATGCCACTGGCCCTCCACGCCCATACCCATGCCCATCCCACCCATGGGCCCTGTGGAAAGAAGAGGCACAAATGAGACCGGTGCGAGGAAGGAGAGGGCAGAAGAAAGGGACAAGGGGACAGAAAAAACAACACATTTGTGCACATGGAGATTCGGGTCAGTGAGGTGAGGCGATGCAAATCTTGCAATGTGACCAACCACACCTGGTCCAGAAAAGGGGGTGGATGAAGAGGGTGGGCAGGGGAAGTAAATCAAGACTGCAACACTTTGGGGGAGTGGGGTGTACACTGGGAAGTGGTCAGGTCTGCATTGATGGTCGGGCAACTTGATAGCGTATGTGTGTGTGTGTGTGTGTGTGTGTGTCTGGGCCGCAGGAGTTTGGAGATAAGGGCCTTTACCAGGTGGTCTGATTCCCATGTGTGTCTGGCCGTCCATGACGAAGCCTCCCATTGGTTGACCATCTGGGGTGTAGGGTCCTCCTCCAGTCACTGGCGAAGATACACAGGCCGGGACAGAAGGAGATGCTAATTAGAAGCTTGCATATGTTTTAATTACACCCTATACCCATAACCCTGACTCTGCTGGTCTGTACTCATTAGTGTCCCTCTATTGTCCTCGATTAGACGATTTTTCCAGATTATTTGGAAGGCAATTATCTTGATCAAATGGGTTCATTACTAACAAAACATGGCTTAGGTTGTGTATTGACGATTCATTTCAAGTTGTCCTTAAGGTGTAGAATGTTCCATAACATATCAACAAGTTTTTTAAAAGGGTGTGCAGAATATATATATATATATAGCTGTATATATATCACATATATACACAGCTCCGGAAAAGGAAGTTGAAAAGGAAGGTTTTGAGTGAGGAACAGAAGTGTTAAAATTAAGAGACCACAGCAATTTTGAACACTTCTGTTCCTCACCCAAAAAAGTTAAGGTGCAGTCGTCTCTTAATTTTTTCCGGAGCTGCATATTCAGGTGGAATGTATAGGTGTCCAATTAATGCATTAATTACATATGGCAATTCTAAATGTGCAGTGGAAAATTTACAAATTTACAGAAAATGTACAGGTATTAAGTATAATGTAAAGTGAGATAAGTAGTTGTGGAAATTCTCAATGGCATTCTGAATTTGCAATCGAGGCAAATGGAAGTAGTTGGGAGGCATGTGCAAATGAAACTGAAATGCAGACTATTCACTCCTAGGATGATATTTTTTTACTTATATCAGCAGTTTATCTAGTTTATTCGTTTGCTTAATGTTGGTAGGTCATTCTACTCTGTTCTAATGTTCCAAAGAGGTGACATAATGGTGAAAGGTAGAGACAGGAATTGAACACTTCTTTCCGTCAGGGAGCCACATACACACGTACGTAAAGCCGGGAGTGTTAGCACTGGACCACAACTCCGCATACAACGAATAATGTTTGATAACGCCAGATAGCTTACTGTTCTGGCAACACGAAGGCAATTCCCCCGAATTACACAGTGGCACTATAAACGGCAAATAAGTAACTTATAACAACACTTAGACTCGTTAAGCACGTGTTTGAGCAAACCGCTTAACCATGATTACTATACGTCATTAAAGAACTACTTTGCCATCGGGATACTATTTAATCCATCCACCATTGCTTATGGAACAATTAGTGGCAAAGGAAGGATAGGGCAGAGCGGGCTGTGATTGGGCATTTTGTCTCGCTCATATCATAAAAGCGTAGGCAGCATCAGGTATAGAAGCTGGTTCTGGTTACATGAGTCGGAGCAACAGTTCAAGCTCGTCAGTTTGTCTTTGAACTTAACAGAGTCCCCCTAACGCAACCCTCACCCCTAACCCTGATCACAGGTCATAAATTTTACAGCAGCTCCAAAACAAGCCATGCGCCTGGGTACTCCTCAATCTTTAGCAGAGAGAAAGAGGAAGAGATAGAAAGAGAGAGAGACTAATGGAGTAAACCAGGGAACAACGTTTTGTCTATATTGTTTAAACAATTCTGTTGTGGCCATGTGCTATTAACCAAAACATCACTCTGAAATTAAAATTACATTTTTTTAAAACAGCAAGGTCAAATGAGTGGTCACATTCTAGCGTCAGATTCACTTGCTACTTATTTGTTTTTAATCCAAGGTCAAACTTTCAGCGGACAGGCCAGTCAAAGCGATTAGCATCTTTGTCTGGACTAATCCACTGGGTTTGAGAGGCCATTCACTGCCAGAGTTGAATCCGTCCGTTCACTTAACCACATTGAACACCCGAAGGCGCCTGGCTAGAATAGCAGGAGAAGTGCAACCATTTAAGGCCTTCAGCTTTTTTGTTTGATGGTTTTTAAATAATTAAAAAAGTGTACATGTAAGTTGATCTTTCTGTGAGTTGGATGACATTTTATTCAAACCATGAAACATTTTTTACGCTGACCTATTTTTCCTTAAAAAAAAAAAAGCCCATTTAGAAAATTGTTTACTTGTCTTTTGAAAATTGACAGGGTCATATTCATGTGTTCTTCAATTGTCTAAAATTGAAACAATTTGTGAGCTTGAATTGAAAAAAACTCAAACATGACGGAAGACTTGCCTGCTCTGTTGGACTGGTCGATCATGGGCTGCACTATTCTCCGTCTCGCATTGATGAACCTGAAAGAGTGTCAAAGAGGGGGTGGAAGAGAGAGAAGACAGCAACACGTTATAGATGTGGTCTGGCGAGCAGCATATGATTTCAATGTACTGTTTCGGGACGACAGAGAAAAAACATTCATTCACTTTGGCGTTGTGAGGAGAAAAAAATAGACTTGCTGTCAGCAATGGTTGCCTGACGCTTTCCAGGCATCTGGTCTACACTTTGCTAAAGGAACGTGGAAACCTCAACTTCCTCTCAAATGGAGGTTTTCCAAGAAGAAGAAGAAAAAAAAATCACACCTTAATATCATTTCAATAGCAAATGGACATTGCTGTTGCAAACATATGCATCCCTTTTCTCCACCAACTCAATATAAACTTTGTACCTGCACTCTAAATGTGTTTTAGTGTTGGTCTATGTCCAAAAGAAATGTAATGAGCTTTTCATGACATAAAATGCAACAAAGCGATGCTAGTAACAGGTTCAGGTACTGTACCAGTGCTCTTTTCAGAGTACCATCCCTTAGCACACATGCAAACAAAGCACATGCAAGGTTACACCTAAACCTGTCAGCACCAGAATAGCCTAGTTGTATTATGGAATGGCTGTTTGAAGAGATACATTCACGCACGTCCGCTCTAAGTATGCTTGTGCTCTTGAAAGCCATGATCCTGGTATGCATGACCCCCAACCTTTGACCCTGGGCGGCCTTGTGACCCACCGCCCTCGGCAGAGGAGCACTCTGGTCTTGCTCAGGCTAAAGCCTTGTGAACCCTCCCCGCGACCCCTGCCGACCCCGGGGAGTGAAAGCTCAGTGGTTCCCACTTGATTTATGTCCTCCTGTGTCTTTACCCCTGGCGGGATGGTTCCATTTCATCTTTTCTCCGAAGGGGAAGAAAAAAAGAGAAAAGGGGAGGAACTGGGTTTCCTTTTCAGGGAAACAAAAGCCACGCCACCTCCTTTCAACAGGGCCCGAAAAAGGCAGAAGTAGGGGGCGGGAGGATGGCGGGGGTGGGGGTGAGCTTGAGAGGGAGAGGAAGACACTGGGGAGGAGAGGCGGCAGAGGGCGAGCTGAACGACGACCAAGCTCCGCTACGTATCGACTCTGATGCATGTGTCTCTATCGGCCCAATGGAAACATGGCCATCGGGGTGATGTTTTGGAGGGCCCGACCACAAAGGCAAAGGGGGACCAATTACTTTCAAATCAACGCCGGTTCAAAACAATCCCGGCTCAATCCTTTAGCCCTGAGAGCTGCCACAAAAACCCACAAATCCTTGATGCCACTGTGACGAACGGCATTCGGGGAGCCCAAGGGGGAGGTGTGCGTAGTGTTTAGGGTCTCAAAGGAGAGAAAGTTGGAGGGGTGGAGGAGCTGCGGGGCGCTCCGTTTGGAGAGAGGCGGAGGGGTGGAGGAGCCACGTTTGTGTGGGAGCCCGCGCGCCACCGCTAGCTCCGCCTGCTAAGCGGCCAATGAAAGGCAGAACACAGCGCCATGCGGCGCTGTCTAGGCCGCGCCCCTCCGTCAGGGAGTTAAAAAGTTTCACCCCTGTGCGACCCCTTTGCACCATGGGACTGCGTTTATGGCCCTGCTCCAGCCTCACCCGCCCCCGCCCCCCCCCCAGTTTCCAACGTACAATAAGCATGACTATCCATCTCTGTGGCTCCTGCCCTCACAATGGAGGCCTATTCTACACACTGGGCGCATCATAAAAACCCTGCGCCTTGGAAGACATGTTGTCTCCCCTGATAAAGCTGTGCGCTTAGCATGTAGTGTAGAACGAGAAGCACCTCCCTCAAAACGTAGATATTAGTGGCCCCTAAACAGGGTTGGCATCTGATAAATTTTTTGGTTTTCAGCCAACATAGGCGTTGAAAAAGAACATTTGAATTTTGAGTTCCACTCCCTCAATTGGAAAGGGATCAATCTCAACCCTGATCCACAGCGAATGCAATCAAGTTCCGTGCAAAAGCAGCGGCCCCAGAAAATACTTTCAAGAACTGCCCCCAGTAAAGAGCAGCCTCACAGAAATATCCTCCGTTAGCTAATTTGGTGCGGTGGCATCTGTTCTTGTCTGCAGGCACACACCTCTCCTGTGAGGATTAAAACAAACGAGCGCTCCCCTCCAGACTGGGCCCCCCTGGTCGTAAAATGGCCCCTAAACCCCGCCTCCCTGAGTGTCATTCTCAGGTCAGCCTACAACTCCACCCCACTCTACAGCACCCGACTCCCCCACTTGCACGCCCACCCCTGGGTGTGTTTAAATAAACCAGTCCAGCTGTTTGCCGTGAAAACGCCATTTACACCGACGACCCCCCCCCCCCACAATCCCCCCCACACACTCCCTACCCTGTCCTCTCCCGCTCTCCCCCGCTCTCCCCCCGCTCTCCCCCGCTCTCCCTTTTCTCACTCCCTCTTTGCTATTCGTTTTGCTCCCCTCTCCTTCCCTCTCTCTCCCCCTCCCCTCTTTCCTCTCACTCCTCTCAATCCCCCCCGACACCCCCTTCCCCCTTTTCTCACCTGTTCCGTTCTGCACATGGCCCAGGGTGGTGAGGGGAGCGAAAACGGTTCCGCAACCTCCCCGCAACTGATCCTACTGCACTTACATTGCCATGTGGCTGGGCAGGCTAGCCCATGCATGTGCAAGATATTCAATGCAGTAACACCATTGTCCATGAAACAATGACTATGCATTGACTGTGTGAGAGTTTCAGGACCCAGAGAAAAACAGGGAAGAATAAAAAAGTGGTCGGTGTAAAGTGTGTGTTCAAAGACACACTACTGTATTACTGTACCCAAAACGTTAACGCTGACGGCGATCAAGAGGAGTGTGTGTGTGTGTGTGTGTGTGATGGCACAAAGGCACGCGTCGATAAAAGTACATGTGTGTGTATGTCGGGGCACATTGGTGCATCTGCGCAGGATTCAAAGGTTGCTTTTAGGAAGGGGGACATTTGCAAGCCCCCCCCAGCATCAAGCTGTGTTGTCGAACAGTGGGTGGCCATTACTTCATCCCGTAACCCCCACCAAACCCCCCCACGCCCGTAGACACCTCTCGCCCAACGCAGGGGTGTTTTTCCATTAACTAAAACGGGAGCCCCCTGCCCCCTAAGCATTACACACACACACATTCACAATGACTGACGTGGACACAAACATACAGGTAGAACACGCATACACACAGATACGAGAGAAATGCTCCGTTTGCACACGCAGAAGTGCTCACGCACGCACAGGGATTTGAAGCAGGTATAGGCGGAGACAATGAAAGCACATTTGCCGTTTCCTGAAGGCAAAGTTGTGGGAACTGGCTAAAGCCTTTTCTGAACGTTCTGCAGGAGAACATCGTGGCCTGGAATCGAAAAATGGCTCGTCAGCCGAGTTACCACGGCAACAGACAAAATAACAGTTGACACACAGTACGAGTCAAAACCGTTACACCAGTATGGCCGCAATAAGAGCAGAACAAAACGCTCATCTCCATAAAAGAAACCGACGTTTTCTGTCAAGATATTTCACTTGAATGCATTTCACGAAGCCCGTTTCACATAAGCAGTTGTCGTAAAGTGTCGTCTCCTGTCCTTCACACCCCTGTGGCCCAGTCCAGAACGGGTCTGCATCCTTCCCCTGCCTCACCCGCCTTCCCTACACCTCAGATTCCTTTCAGGGCCCAAGTGCTGCAACCAGCGTGCTGGGTCGAGAGGCGAACGGATGACGCCCCCTCAGAGCCATCTCCGCCCACGCCCCAAAACCGCCAGGCATCCCCTACGCAGCACACCACTTCCCACCAGGCTGCGTTCGGGGGGAAAAACCTCACAGGATACGGGGGTGTCATTTGGGGTGCGCGTCACGACTTCCGCCGTCAGCGAAAGAAGAATCGCCGAGCGGGCATCAGAGACACACCGGGCACTCCCGCCAACCTGGCAACGGCACCGGCCGTCTGTGTGAAAAAAGCAAAAATAAATAACACTCTGAAATGGAACAAAACAATCTGGTACCGCGTCCAATTGTCCAACAAGAGCGCAGGTTCGCGGTTTGCGTTGATAAGCAGAATTATAATTATACGGCGCCTGACTGAACAGGGCCCAGGCAGGTGCTCGGTGCTGATTGCAGCCGAGTGTGCAGTGACACGCTGGGTGCTCCTCTCTACCTGACTTCGGCACCTGTTCCCTCCATGAGGGGGCCATTACCTTCCGCCCTAATAACCGCTGAAGGGCGGCAGGATGCATAGCCACCCTTGCCGGTTTCTCACCCTCGTCGTAACCGCGCAACTCGGGGAATTGTTTTTTTTTATATTTCAGACCTCAAATGTCCTGTTCTGAGGGTATACGTTTTGGCACAGAGAGAAATGGTGTGCATGGTACAACAAGGCCTTGTAGTTGGATTCGTGTATATGAACAGAGAGATCTCATCTGTGGAACAGAGCCATTGAAGCCGTCTCCATGTTAAAGTCTGTACACAAACATTATCAGTTGTGAATATTGTATTTCTCATCGAGTGACTGAATCACCATTCTCATCGAGTGACTGAATCACCATTCTCATCGAGTGACTGAATCACCATTCTCATCGAGTGACTGAATCACCATTCTCATCGAGTGACTGAATCACCATTCTCAACGAGTGACTGAATCACCATTCTCCTCTGTGTTTTCCCTCCACAAACACACTGAATGAAACACCTTGCAGGCTTTTACCTCACACCTCGTTAATGACTGTCAATATTTCTCCTTAAAATAGATCAAAGTGCAGCAACATTGTCCTTTCATTTGGATTTCATTCTAGAAGCTTCCTCTCATTCCAATTAACCGAATCCTACAAACTGTAAGGGGCGGAGGGGTTTTAGTCGGGTTGTTCCCAGAGGAATTAATCATTCAAATCATTAGACCCAGGCAGCCTGGGGGACGGTGGGGGGCTAAATTAGACTGAATCCTAAATGCAACCCTGTTGGCTATATAGTGCACCTCATTTAACTAGAGCCTGGAGGTCTAAAGTAGTGCACTATATATATAATAAGTGTGCCATTCGGGATGCAGGCTTGTTGTTGCTTCCATGTAAACGCACAGAGATGCCAAAGAAACCCAAACCAACTCACCAATTGTTTACTTGTAGGATTGTCAGGCCTGTGTCCTGAGCCAGCTGTTTCTTCTGCTCTTCTGAAGGATACGGGTGCTGTTGTAATAAGACAGATACAAAGACAGAACGAGAGAGAGAGAGACAGAGAGACAGAGAGAGAGAGAGAAAGAGAGAGTGTGTTAATATAAAGGAATGGAGGAGCTGAATAACAAGAAAAACTAAAAAAGGCTTTTTTGTTGTGTCGGCGCTAGCCTAAAAGCAGAGTTGCCTAATGAGCGTGAACAAACGGAGGTGTGGCTCGGAAGACTCATTAGGGCAATATGAAATGGAGCATAATTAATGGTGTGTGTGTGTGTGTGTGAGCCAATTAGAGAGTTTAGCCGAGTGGAAAAACAGCTACATTAATTAGAGGTGGTACGGGTGCTATACACACACACACAGAGAAGGAGAGAGACACCCAGAGACACACATACACACACAGAGACACACAATCTCCTGATACAGCCTAGAGTAGACTGATCTGGGTACCTTAGCAGTGGGTGGATACAGATACAGGCTTGAGGCTTGACAACGTGTGTGCGATTTGTGTGGTGTATGTGTGGTGTGTGTATTACTATTGTTGTGAGAACCAAATGTCCCTACAAGTATGGTAACCGTAGTGAGGACTTTTAGAAATGGCTTTTTTAGCCTTTTGGTTAAAGTTAGGGTTAGGCTTCTAATGAGATTTAGATTACTATTAGGGTTAAGGTTAGGAATTGAATATTAGGTTCAGGGTTATGTTTAGGAGTTTGAGTTAGGTTTAGATCTGGGGGTTGTTTGAGGGTTATGGTTAGTGTTAAAAAATATTAAAAAAAGATATTCCAATGGTAAATTTTTATCAAAAAAAATCCTCAAAAGAATTGTAAAACAAGTGTATGTATTTGGAGTGTGTGTTTGGTGTGTGTGTTTGGTGTGTGTGTTTGGTGTGTGTGTTTGGTGTGTGTGTTTGGTGTGTGTGTTTGGTGTGTGTGTTTGGTGTGTGTGTTTGGTGTGTGTGTTTGGTATGTGTGCAATGGCGGCTCCTGATTGTGCACTGTGCAGTAGGGGTGGTGCCAATTTTTTATATCAACAGACATGTATATTGCTCACATCAAGCAATTCATTATTGCTCTAATAAAACCAATAGCAAGTAATCTTTCGCTCTGTCAACATGCTTGGCAATAATAAGGAACACTGGCAGTAGCAAGCATGGGGTTAGTTCACAACATGACAACAGAGATTTCTCACCGAACCAGAAGTAACCGTACACATGAAGATTATCAAGACTAATCTAACAATCCCTCCTCCAACATTGTTGCCAAGGTTGCCTTTTTAGTTAGCTACAGACATGAGGTTTTTTAGCAGTAGCTAGCAATGAAAACAAAATGATAAATCTTTCTAATAATAGTTTCATGCTGATGGCCAATGCTAAACATGAGCCAACTGGTTATTCCAGCTAACCATGATTACACATCTGGCAACAACACTTGTAGCAAAATTGGCCTGGCTTGCAGTAGCTTTGACAGCAACAAAAGTAACTAGATATTAGCTAATCTTTAGTTATGAAAGGTTCCGTAGCCTGACAAATATTTATTACAGCGAAAATCATAAG
The DNA here is from genome assembly GCF_011004845.1 of Esox lucius. Lineage (NCBI taxonomy): Eukaryota > Metazoa > Chordata > Actinopteri > Esociformes > Esocidae > Esox > Esox lucius. Next base: position 18,647,303 of record NC_047577.1, read on the forward strand.
GAATCTGCAAAAACATAGTTCTCCTCAACAAAGGCATGTGTAGAAACTCTAGGACTTAACTCACTGTCCAGGTGTTTTAAATTGATCTTCACTATTAACACTTTTTTTCCCCCCAGATGTAATTAACCTTCTGTGAGGCGGTGGAACATGAATTAGCTAAAATCTAGCTACTAGTTCCAGCTGAAGATTCATTAACCAATGCTCCCACCATACTAGACACGAGAGCAAGCCTACCTGTTGGCCTTTGAGTGGCCCTCCTTAAATCATTGAAATTAGGGCACATGAAAGGATATATGAACGGAGGATACAGGAAGGAGGACAAATTGAAACAATTTATCAAACCAAGGCACAGTGTCAAACCCTCTGCATCGAATGCCACACTTCTCGGCGCACTTGGATGGTGTTTGATGTTAATGAGGGTTTTTTCTTCAGTGCTGAACCAATCGGTAATGGCCGCCTCGCCCTCTTGTTTTCGCTTGATCTGATTGTAGGTAATTGGCCTAAACTTAGTCTAATTCGGCGTAGAACGGGATAATCGCGATGTCGCCTCATCAAATTCTCTGTCGCTGTCTGACAGATATGTTCTAAGTTTCTCCCAGTGGCCTTTGTTCCTGAAAAAATTGTGGATAATTCTATCAACCACAAGATGGAAAATAGCTACTACAAATTAGGAAGAAAGTGATAAAAATACCCGGGGCCAAAAACTCTTATCTTCACAATGCTCTGTTGTATTGAGCTGGAACATAGTACAATTTCGATGACCACTTGAAAGAATTCTAACAGAACGTTTGAGTCAAAATGCTCCCACAGTCAGGACACACAGTGAAATAACCTAGACACAAGCAACTTTAACTTGACTTGAACTAGCTCTACAATTACATGAATTAGGGGAAAACCAGCTAAGATGTATCATCTTTGCGGAGCACAAAAGCAAAAACTGTCTCTCACTCATACACAGAAAAGGCTGAAAACCTCAAACCTAATTTCAGAGTTTCCACTCTGGGATCTAATCCCGACCCACCCGCTCATTATGAATTATAATCCTATTAGTGAAGACTAGCGGCTCCATGGGTAACCCCAGAATTAAGGCCAGGCCTGGGCCCAGCAACATCCCCAACCCTGTAATCAGCACTGAGGCCTGGGTCCTGTTCAATAGCACACAAAAAAGGAAACATTTTTCAACAGAAAACTAAAACACGTGTTTCTGATGGATGTGTTTAGTTCATTTTTCTAAACAAATTCTCCCTACTGGACATAACCCTTAGAGCTGACACAAGGAAGCTAAACTTGCATCTCAATGCAAATCCTAAGTTGTTGTTTCCTTCATTATATAAAGGTATGGTTAGCATCCTCGGATTTAGAGCTGAGTCTAGATCGGGGCGTATGTGGATATTTTGCTCAGAGAATTCACATCAAAACTGATCTGCCGCCAGCGAGCAGCCACTCCATGCTCAGGCAAGGACTGTGCTCCTGCATGGTTGGATAGAACAAAACCCTGCCCTCTGGGAGAATGGCTAGCTGACGCCACCTGAGTGTGTCAAATCACAAAAGAGACAGAGGACCTCAACAAAAACCAAGTGGAGAAGATACCTTGGGGTGCTCTGTGCCAAGGCTTATCTTACAATCAAGCAACCTGAATATGAGCTTAAGGTGGCTTCCGTTTCCATTTTCCAAAGCCACTGACCCCCCATCAAACTGAAGTGAGCCGTTAGAAAGTCAGAAGGTTGTGTCACAGTCCCCTGGATGTACTAAGGACCTCCCCGAGGTTGCTTCTTAAAAATTAATGTTGCTTGTCTTTTATTTTCATTCATGTTTTTCCTTTATTTTATCAGGTAAGTTGACTGAGAACACAATCTCACTTACAGATGCTCTAACCACTAGGCTACCCGAATCTTGTCTTGTCTCAGACTTCAAAACAACTGACACTAACACTAAACGGGAAAAAAATTGTCTTAGCTTCTACACAGCTAACTTCTCCAAACCAACTGACTCAGCAAATTTCCGAATTGGGACTCTACCTGAAAGTGAAATATCGCTAGCGTTTAGCTGGGATACTGGAACTGTTAACAGTCAACAGGTCCGTAACAACAGGCCTTTGTTCCCCTCCCTCTCCACTTCAATCCAGCCTGACCACTCAGAGGGGAACACTCCCATCGCCATGCCTTTCAGCACCACATTAACAGGAACGTAGAGAAGCATTGTCAACCAGGCCGATCCTAGCAGGCAGGTCTGAACACATCAAATGGGAAGGGGCCCTTTCTCTCCCAGACCTAGAAAGTGCTGGTTGGAGGCCAGTAAACACAAGTGTGTGCATGTGTATTTGCACACACACACACCCACACATCACCTGGACATAGGCATGCCCACACACCCACCTACACACACACACACACACACATATATACATTCGGGAAAAAACATCACACATCCACACTACATTATAGCTGGAGATAGTGGACCCTGCCTGGCGTCAACCACTAAGTGGCGTCCGCTGGGCTGTGGGTTGTGAGATGGCTGAGGTGGTGACAGACCAGCTGAACCAGTCTCCAACCAGCCTCCCACACAGCCGGCCAGCCAGTAAAGCAGGCAGACAGGCCAGTCAAGGCTCTAAACGAGGACCCAAAGCCTCGGGCCACATTCCTCTCCTGCCAGCCCCAGAGAGGGAGCGTGTCACCCCCAGCAAAAACGTCTAATAAGGGGTACTACCTACCTTCCGACCATCTCATTAGTAAACGGCAGTAACAAAATACGATGCATTTCACAGCTATGAGGGAGAAGGCGAGGCACAGGGAGGTTCCACACCTGCTGGTTGAAGGAAAGCTGTGAGCTAACGTGGGGTCGGGGGGGGGGGGTTCTTGAGCAGCGAGCTCTTTGAGTTCACGACTGAGTGATCAGCCGGGGCCAATTCAGGAGGAGTTTGGGGAGGGTGATTATGTCATTTACTGGACCAGTAAACCTGTTAGGTGGTTGTAATTACTGCTCATTTGGAGGGAGGAGGCGCTCCGATGGCGGGCGGTCTGCCCCGCCTCCAACCTGACACAGTTGAAGAGGACGGGCTGGAGGTGAGAGGATCAGCTATGTAGCAAAGGGTAGGCATACCTAAAAAGAATGTACACACCTATTCCTTCATAGTTTCTGTTTCTTTTATTAACCTGCACTCACTTTTAGATTTTTTTTTAAACAATGAATCCATGGAGAAATCCTAGATGGGATGATTCAACCACAGTAACGCTAAACTCTAAACTGCCCAACATATTTAATTACCAGCGCTCTTAACAACTTATTTTACGATTTCACAATTGTGCAATTTACAAGAATATATAATGTTTATTTAAAGAGTTAAGAGAAGGATACACTCCAAAAAAGGCTATAAGCTGAACACATCCAATGTGGGTCTGGCTACTACAGAAAAGCAATCATAGCATTAGACACAGAAAGATTCCTGTACAAAGCCACAGTACTTCCACTCAGAACGACACCACAAAGAACCAACAAGTCTATCTGTAAAGGTCATCCTATTTCCCACATAAAACAGTTTTAGTGACCAATTTTTTTTTTATTTAATTCCTCAAAATTTGAGAAAATTGTATTATCTGCTCACACGCAGCCTTCTACTGTTTGATATGGTCCAGTCTACAGAGTAACAGCTCAAATGGAGAATATATATTAAAAAAATGACCAGGTAAGTATACTGACAACATAGAGCAATTAGTGTTAACGGTTGTGCCCAGGACATAACGTCTGGGCTGAGAGTACTAGTTAGCCAACATTTGTTAGCTAAGCTAACGTTAACATAAGCTTTAAGTGCTACTGTAACCTTATGAAACATTAGCATGCTAAGTAACCATAGCTAACAATAGCAAACATTAGAACCTGTATCACAAGTAGCATTGCTATTTAACTAAATATCTAGCACGTTTCACTGCTAGATCACACTGCTAACCTGGATAAATCAAGGAGGGCACAAAGCACGGGATGCATTAGTACTGAGCAGCTAACTGATGTCATCCTATCTGAGGATAATAATAATAAATAATTTGTACTCTAGTCAGGTCATTGGATTTCACCCTAGAACCTCTTTAACTTAAAACCCTAACCTGTGTCCCCTTTCCCCAATCTCTGTGTGCTGCCATCTGCCATCTACTTCCTTCTCCATCGGCCTCTTTCTCCTTATTTAATTATCTGTTCGGGTCTAAACACTGGCCATTTACCTTGTCAGAGACAAAAAAAGACCTGGCTTGTGATGTATGTGACCGCATGCTGGATTTCTGGGGAGGTCAATAAAGGCGACCCCCGCCAGGCGTTGAGTCCGGGGCCCCCCGGGGGTCCCTGGGGGCCTGTCAAAAAGGTAATGGATGATGTTTTCACTGCAGGGTGAGGGACCTAGAGAAAGAGCGAAGACTGTCCCCTGGCACAATGGGGCGCCAGCGTTGGATAAATGAACTCAGATGCCCCACCGCTCTCCTAAAAAGACCTTGTTTGGCTGCCCCTTCTTTTTGCCCCTTCCCTCTTTGTGTGTGTCCCAAATGACACCAACCATAGTACATAGTGCATTCCTTTTGTCCAGAGCCCTATGGGCTTATAGTGCACTAGGGTACCACAGGGGAAGCCCCTCGAACACTGACTTCAATCCTTGTCTTCTCATTAGCCCCAAATGTTTCCCTGGAACTGAACTAACTCTGCATTGAGTACAAAGAGGAACCCAAAGAAAGGTTTAAAAACAGTGGCCATAAGCATTTAGATATTGCGGCCATCAACAAAGGGCAGCATTCAGCTAAAAAGGGAGGTTAATATTTTTAGTCAGAAAGACTGAGACGCGATTATACACCATGTGCAATGGTCTTTATTCTTTAATTGGGTGGCGCCAATGATTCTGAATGCTTGCTCAGATAGAATTAAGGATTAATCAGGAACCATAGGTCCCAGGACTAAATTGAATTTACAAATATGAATATGGATGGACAGATCTGTAGATACGTTGAATGTACGTGGGCAAGTTCAGTCTGGCCACAGTAACTTATTAATTTGTATCATTTCATGTTCCAGATCTAATGACATCAGTGCAAGGCTGCATTATAAATGTGACTCCGGGCAGATGAACGAGGAGGGGGTTGGCTGGCGGCAGCCGCTGGCATGGGATGGCAATTCCCTCCCAGGGTATAGAATGCTGTGTTGCACGTCACGGGTTGCCATGGGTGACTGCCGCATCAACATCCAAGGGTTCTCTGGCAATAAACAACCAATGACGAATGGGTTCAGATGACCCGCTGAACTTTGACTTTTGATGATCCCAGGGTGAGAGGGGATGAGGTCATTTCAGGGCCTTCCTGTAAAACACTAGCCAGACTTATTTTTTTCTGCTTAGGGGGGGCATTCCTTTTCTCCAAAGACAGGAAACCAGGATGGAAAATGTTTCTGCATTGCATTCTAAGGTTCAAGAATCAGACCACCTCTGCTCTTATGATCTGCTCAGTTTGCCAGTTCAGAAGAACTCCTCACCCTCGTGTTTCATCAAAGCATTCCGTAACCCAGAGATTTGGGAGTTTCTTTAATTACAGGTAACTTGTAACTAATTCAAACCCAACTTCAACAAACAAAGTTACAGTACGCTAAGGGACCCAGTGCAACTCATTTCCCAGCTGTTTCTGATCAGATTTGGATAGAATGCGCTTGAGTTGGAACCTGCGTTATTATTACAGCACATCTGTGAGCAAGAGGGTGGCAAATTAGCCTCTAATTGCATTAACGAGGATTATGCCTTCCAGTTGATTTTTTGCGTTTTACATGAAACACTTTGTAAAAAGAGAAGGGGAAAAAATAAGTGAAAAAAACAGCATGTTCTGCTGTGGTTTCACTTTACGAGCTGTGGCTCTCCTCTCGCTCGCAGGCTCGAATAATGCAGAGTGCAACGAAAAGGGGGGAGGTAGTTACACCCATCCCGCCCCCTACCCCCCTCACTGTGGTAACGACCCGCCAATCCCTGCAGAACCTCCCACAATGCAGTGCAATGGCAACTATCTGTACGCCTGGATTTTGTCCCATTAGCCTATCACTTAATTACCTTTTCATTGGGGAGCCCTTCATGTAGAAAAACAGCAAAAGGCCCAAATGGCACCCCATTCACTATCTACTGCACTTCTTTTGACCAGAACCCTGGTTAAATGCAGTGCACTATATAGGGAACAGGGTGGCCTTTAGGATGAGACCAGGGCCTACATCGGAGCGATTGCTTTCGTTTACCACCCTTTACTTGATTAATTAAAAAAAGACCATGTGTGACTGTACTGAGAGGCAGACGAAAAGAGGACGAAAGGAACAGTGGTTCCATGCGTGCACGGTCACACTTGCACACACACGGCTCACTAGACATGTTCAAACCTCTACTAACTCCTTTATAGCAGAATCAATATGGTTGAAATAGAAGATACTGCTCTAAATACAAGTTCACTGAGCACACACACACACACACACACAACCCAAAAGAAATGAACACACTACGGAGAACCTGGGAATGTCTATGGTCAACCCTCCTTCTCTTTCCCTCTCTGCTTCTTTCTCCCTCTCTACCTGGTTTCTTTCTCTTCCCCTCACTGCTTTAGCCTGCAGCCACCCCCAGGTTTAGTGGTAGGTCCTGGCAGCCACCCTGACCCCCATCGAGACATCCCGATTTAGCCTCTCCTTGGAGCCTGGACAAAAAAAGGGAAGGAATGCCTGCATAGCATACTTCTCTAAGTAATTCCCTCTCTCTCAGTGTCTGGTGCAGGCCAGTTGGTGGTGGATAGGTCTCTATCTCTATTTCTATTTCTCCCTTTAACGTTCTGCGAGAGGAAAGGCTCTGTTATGGACAACGAGAACATGGCCTAGAATTTTATTCTAGTTCTACTGGAAGGCTTGAAGGGTTAACGAAGTCCAGCATAGCTCTTTTGTAGTGATTGGTATGTAAATAGGAGATTTGACATTCCTCGTCAAACACCTGCATGGATCGTCCCTTCTGATTACCTCGGTAGAGTCATCTGAACAGTAGTTTCCTCAAAAACCTGCCCGGCAACAGTGGAAATGTCTCCTCCCTCATTGCACCATTTCGGTCTTGTCACAACGATCACAAACACCCGTGAACAGGCTTTGAGGTAATGTGACGTACCTGAGGCATGACTGAGGTCAAAGAGCATGTCCAAGAGCTAAAAATGTCAGGCGGTATCACGTTGTTCTCACTACTGGCTCTAGGCTTCGAAACAAGAGCGGGATGGCGATCTGCTGCCTTGCTTTGCTCACCGTCAAGTGCTGGAAGAGCCATGCCCTCATGATGTTGGTGGCCACTTTGGGGAAGATGCCTCGTTTCTTGTTGTGACGATCCCTCTTGTCCTTGTCGGGGTCGTCATCGTCCCCCGTGCTGGGAGAGGCCGCCCCGTTGTCCAGGCAGTCACCTGTCCAAACAAATGGAACAGTCAAAGTGGGCGGGTTGGAAGGGTGGGGGGTCGGGACATTTCAGTACCAATTTGGCAATCCACAACCTTGGACTAATGGACAGAACCGCTCATTTAACATTGGACATGCTAACTCTCTGAGTAAAATGGAATGTATTTCTTCGTGATCAGCCATTCTGCTTTCCTGGTAATTGCTAGCTTAATGTGTTTAGTTGGTGCATTCAAATGAATTGTTTTTCAACTGTAGGACCAGAAAACTGGTCCTGCTATTATCCATTTTTACTTTTTTTTTTTTTTACACAGCTTCTTCAAAAACAACTGCTATGAAGTGATTAATCAAACTACACAATGGCATAGTAGAGGCTCTGCTTCACAGACTTTTAAGAGAATTCTGAAATGGATGATGTAGAGAGAACTAAAGGTCGCTCTAGACATCTCTACCGATTGACTCATCCAAATCTTCATCCAAGAATCTGATTTACATTGAGCAACAGAATAGCGCGGACAAACAGTGCGAGTCTTCAACACTACATGCAAAACACTTCTACTGTAAACACTCAGTGACGCATTTACCCTGGTGAAGAATGTAACACACACCATTGTTTATGTTCTTCACCAGAAAGACTTATGAATATACATCGCAGAAAGCTCTTAAGCCAGGGGTTGAGCTCTCTGACACCCACAGCACCCATCATTCACCCCCAAAATCCATGCAGTACATCTCTGAGAAATCACAGACCTATGGTCCCTTTCAAGTGGTACCCTGTTCCAGTGTCCTACTTCAGAACAGGGTTTGTAGTGTTTCACTCTATAAGAGTTAGGGAGCCATTTGGAACACTGGCAGAGTCCTACTTAATAAGCATTTTCTTTCCGCTTTTTAACTGTTGAAGTTTGTCTTTTATGTTTACATAGCTCCCATCTGGTCGGGAGAGCTACACTGCTGACCCTGGCTTCGTAATCCAAGGTGTCTCATTGGAAGTGAATGCTCCTTTGATCCAGTCTGGTCTGCGATCTGTATGTGCTGTCTTGCCAACTACCAGCAGAGGCTTGCTAAAGATGAAGTAGGGGAAAGTAGCCTGGACACAGTTCATGGTAGCCGGCATAAGAGCAGCGTTAGATTGGAGACAGGGTACCTTCAATACAACATTATATCCAGTTGATCTGTGGCAAAGCCTCAAACTGCTAAACTCTCATCCACCAAATGAAACTATTAATCATGGCCATATTTTCATTAAGAGAGAAACATCTGCGCTGGTCCTTTTAATTCACCTCTTCTGCAATTTTGATAAGAATAAAATAACACTAAACGGTTAACATTATGATAATGGCCTATTTATGTGAGAGTGGTTTGGAGAAAAAAAATGGAATTTCAGCCTGGAGGGAGGTGGTATATTTGGCCATGTGCATGATATCACAAGGTTGATTTGATTATAATCGACCAATGATTGTTCAGCTGGTTAAGGAGGTGGGATCTAAACCAGCCAATCTGGTTGGTGGTCACACAAATCTTCCAATTGGTTTCCCATCGCTCACCCCCAATCAGTCTGAGCATTTCAAGGTCCAAAGGAAGCTCAGGGAATACACTTATTAGGACTTATAAAACCAGATACAGTGATTTATTAGATATGAAGTGACGATTGAAAAAATATATTCAAAAGACTGCACAGGGACTTTAAAGCCTTCCAGGCATATGGCAGCAACTACTGACCATATTAGTATAATACCAGTGGTGACTTCACCTCACCACAGTAGCTTGGAGGTTGATTTCACTTCGTCTTCGCCTGTGTTTGCCTGCCCTTACCTCAGCAGCCAAAACTGAGATTCTATGGGGACCGGCGAGAGTCTGAAAAGGTGGAAATAATCATAAAAATTATGCTCAAGTCCATAAACAAGCTCTCAGCCTCATTAGGGGGACGCCAGCGGGCTCCCTCCGGCTGATTTACGCACAACACTGAGCCGCGGCACGGCAGCACTCTCTAGCCCAACGCCGACGATGGGGGGGAAAAACGCAGACATCGGTGTGACATCGGGCCAGACCTACTGATTTGTGACAGGTCGGCTTCGCTGCGGTTTCGCCCGTGTTTGCGGTGGCGGGGGCTTGGTAGATGCAGTACAGTGACTAAAAGCTTTGAATGTCAAATTCTGCCCTTCCGCAGCCAGCTACTGTGCGGGGGGAGGAGAGGGGAGTGAAAAGCGATGGGGTGACAAGGAGAGTTCCGGAAAAAGTGGCGGCTGCGCGGGAAGCCACTGCTGCTCTCAGCTTTCCTGTCTGGCTTCCAGCGAAGACAGCGAGGGTACACAGAGGAAAGCTCAGTACCGAAACAACACCGATCGCGAGGCTCAGCAGCAGTTATCCGGCCTTTACTGTCCTCCCCGCCAAAAAGCGGAGGAATTAACGGCTCATCCTTGTACTCCTTCTTCTTTTGCTTTCACTCGCTTTGACCTTGTTCTGTTCTCACCCTCTTTTCTTGTAACGTTCAATATCGTTGCTGGCTCCTTCCCTTTCTCTGCCATGTAAGAGGCCCAAGAATCTCCTTGCCGAACGTTATAAGTCAAGCTGTCAAACCCTCCGTGCTCGCAGCAGCTGCTGGCTTGCTCCATTGCTGAACTTTTTCAAAGTGTTCGCACAAAATGTTATTGGCCATGGTCTGGTGCAAGGGGCCTGGGAGGAGAGAAGACCTTTTATTTTGCACAACGCTTCCACCATGGGCCATTTGTTGCAAGGCCTACTTCCGGACGGGAGTTAGGCACGTCGCGTCAGCCAATCCAGGAGTTGGGGAAGAACGGCCTCGGTCAGGCTTGTGAAATTTTCATGGACCATGCACAAAGGTAAAATTGAGGTGAATTGACTACTTGTCTTGGAGGACATTTCTCTAGGCCTCATTAAAGCTCAAATGAACAATAGCTAAAATTTTTTACAAACTGCAGACATCCCCATAGCGATAGACTGTCCGGCTGAAACTATTTGCCTTTTTGGGGACATTATTTACCAGCTTGCACTGTTCTCTTTCTTTTATGGATCTCTGTTCCCGGCACTTACGCTACAGGTGTAAGATTTTTTCTTTCTTTGCCAGTGGTTCACATTCATAAAAATATTGGCAAATATCTTTCAAAGGTATGTCAGGTCTTTTCTTCCAAGTATTGTTAACATGGTCGCCTTCGCTCATCAAAGGGACCCAAGAAATCAGTGTAAATGTCTAAAAAGTCTACAACACCCAAAATGGATCATCCAGAAATCCACTCACCAACAACTCAACCGATACGTTTCTGCCCAGTACATCCTTGAAGGAGCCACAATTCCTCAAACATCCGAAGGGGAAATAAAAAGGGCATTAGCAGTGTTTGTGTTCTGGGCCTTTTGTTCTGGCTGCGTCTGACCGTGTTTGTGTTTGGGAGTTATCCCTGAAGCCGTCCACCCGTGGCGGTGCTAAACTGCAAATGTATGCAGGAGATAACAAAACCCAGAGCGCTTGTTGCACTTGGCACACAAAGCGCACGTTGCAAATGGCCCTGGTAATAGGTGATACACATCTGACTGCAACTACTGGGACAGTGAGGCAGGGGTCCACGAACCAAGAGCCCTGCAAATAAAGACGGCCAATAGGAAAGGAGAGAGAGTTCTTCTTCTACCTCAACTATTAGGAGCGAGCCTAGCATTTAATGTGTGTGCAGGGTCTGGTGTGTGTGTGTGTGTGTGCGCGTGCGTGTATACAGCCCTCTGTTATTTTTCTTTCCCCATGTCCAAATAAAAGAGGCGCAGAGGCTGCTATATAAATCGTCGCTCAGTCGTCTAGAACATAATGCGCCCTTTCTTCCAGCTCGGCGTTCGCTTTTTTCTGTCCACCCTCATCATTCACTCTCTCTTTCTCTCGGCTGTCTCCCTGTCTATTCAGCATCACATCCAATCCATCCTGACCAACACGTGACACTCGCTTGACATCGGATATGTCCCGATACTTTCGAATACTTTAGTTTGCCCGTTTCCACCGTTCTCGCTTGACGGTACGTGACGGGCCAAAACAACCCAGTCATGGTGGACCCAGTCATTTTTTTTCTTTCGCTTTTTTTTTTTTAAATCCTTTTAATTTCAGCCCATTTTTCTCGCCCAGGCATTTCACACTTAATTGAATCTGATCAGTGGCAATTCTCCAGAATAGTTTGACGTTCACGGCCCCTCCTACTGACCAGGAAGTAAAATGCGTCTGTTGGAGAGCCCTCACCTTGTTCACTGCTATTGTCTCCGCTGTGTGACGTGTGTCCCCCGCTGGAGGGTCCTGGCGTCCCCGACGAGCGAATGGATGCTGTGTCGTCGTGGTCCCTGTTCCACGAGATCTGATCGGACAACAAATGCACAGTGAGCTGACAGGCAGAAGTACAGTAAGGCAGGGAAGAACATTCATAGAACATACTGGCTAGACACCCTCCTTGGCTTGTGCGTCGTGGCTAAACTTAAGGTCAGAATGCAAACGCTATTATTTGTAATTGTCTTTGAACGATGAACGAATGACAACAAGTCGGCTTCGGGGGGAAAGGGGATAAGGGGAAAAATAGACAGTATATCATGTATTGCGCTGCATACCAAAAGAATGCTGTCAGGGTGGGGTAATATAAAACATATGCTCCGAACGCAAATGGTTAAAGCAGCGATGGCCAAGTCCAACAAGAGGATTTCCCAACGCAACGGGCAACGGGAATGGAATAGAGGCAATGGAAATAGCGCTGAAAAGATTTGTTCAATCAGAATCAAACCGCACCCGAGAGACAGAGGGTGGCAAGTGCCGAGACCCGAACATGCATACGCACAAACTTGCACGCATGCACACACACACACACACACACACACAGACACACACGCAACACTGCCACAACCCATTATTCACCCACTTGAGAGAAGAAATTAAGTGTGGAATTAAGTGTGAAAATGACATGCTAGTGGGCTTGCGATACAGGACCCAAGTGCTTGCGAGCTGGGGTGGTTATTGTGGGTGTTGTTCCATGGGCTTACTGGGAGAGTGGGGGCTGGTTGGACTGGTTGTTGGGCTGACCTCCAGATCTAGTTCTACAGTTTATGGGGCTACATTATGTATGCACTTTCTGCAGGCTCTTTTATCCTATGCGACTTGCATTTTAGTATGACCCTGAATAGGAATCGAACCCATGACAGTGCCACACACAATTTGTTTATTCAATGGTATAAAATGTATTGAGTACTCATGGAGCATGCCTTATCATTGATCACACTTTGATCATAACAGTAAGACACTGGCACGTGACAGCACAATCATAACTGACAATCCCAGTGCAGATCAGCCCACGTGACTAACTAGGCTGCCAGTACACAGAAGTGTGAACTGAAAGAGATGGGCATACATTTACGACATTGTTTTTGTATTACAGAGCTTGGAAACATCTAGTAAAGTAAATGGGACACTCTGGACGTCTCAACAACTGCCTGATATTGAGAGGGTGTTTGAAACTTAATACTGAGACATTTAAGTTGTGCGCCAACAGCGCCATTTGACACACCACTAAGCTGCCTGAATTTATGCTCGCTGCTGTGGTAAATAAAGGGTTAAATGGTTAACAAGTCGCTGTGGTTCATGATGACATGGCACAAGAAAGAAGGGATTCCATATTCTTAAAGCCTTGCTTGAAGGGTGGGTGCAAGTTGATCTAAACTTACTGGCTTGGTTGGTTGCATTCAAGTGAAGTAAAGGGCTTGACTTTAAACCTCTTGTGGCTTTTTTCGAACAAATGCAGCACAATCAACACGTAAAAACATTAGGTGTTAAAATGTTTTCTATCACAGCTAAGTAATATAACCATAATTAATCAATTGTTATCCAGATTCAATAAACAATTTGCGCAAATATCAAAATAAAGACATATTAGGAGAAGTATACTTGAAATGTAAAAACAACTGACGGCATTAAGGAATACATTTGGATATGCCACTTCTACACGGTTTGAACATCGATGCGTAGTTTAGCTACAACCACGAATTGAAGTTAGCCTATATTGTTCTTACTGTTTTATGGCTTACAGGTGAGATTTGAATTCTTTTTAAGTCACTTAACAATTTTTTTCAAAAGATTTACTAAAATCTATTTTTCATTATCTATTTGGACAAAATTATGAGTCAACATAAATTGAGCTACAAGTATTCTCAGCAGGCCAACTAGAATTGTAGTAATCCCTATGTGATAGTTTACCTGATCAAGAGGCCCAGACGATCTTGTAAAATCTTCACTGTCAGATTTATTTCCACCGTCCCTGTCGTCTATGACCAAATCAATAGGCATTTTTCCTTTCAAGCAGCTGATATATCGATGACAAAAATTATCACATAGCTCGTGTACCTGCAAACACAGAGGACAAAAAAGATAGGCTATTAAAAGCTAGTGAACTGCTGCAAACTCCTAAAAAGGTCTAATTGATGTTCTGGTATAAGTGACAAAAGTGCTATCTCTCGCCTTAACGTAATTACAATTAAAGCAAATTGTCTTTAAAAATATCAGAACTGTAGGCATTTATTCGATTTCAATTAACATCACTTTTAGAAATACAACTCATTACTTTCTTGTACTTTATTTTACAGATACTAAATGAAGAGACATAAATGGTTGACTTAAGTTATTTTTCTAACCTGATCTCATTAATAAAAGTTGCAAAAGATCTATGACAATATGGCGATCATTATATACATACTCGTCTTCGCCTCATATGCTGTAACCATTATCAACTCCATACATTTTTTATTTATTTTGGCAACCAATATTCTACCACAATTATAACACCGCTACTACGAATGTATAGCCTAGACTAAAACATCAGATTTTGCGGCAATACGCAGCAATATCAGTCACACGTGGAATCAGAGGATTGGGTAAATCTACCTTCTCCAGCTCGAGCAGATGAAACCGTAATACCTGAATTGCCTGAATCATCTAGGAGAGGGAAAGTTAGCATTAAAGACATTAAATCGCATTTCTATATGTATATAAAGATATATATTGTGTGTTAGCGTGGTCACGCCTATTAAAAACGTGTAGGCAATATGCCTAAAATCAGGATAAACAGAGATCAAAATAATTATCATAAAGGCAAACAAACTTCATGACAAGAAAATCGTTTTGACAGATTACCATTAACACAAACGTTTAGTGTCTGTAACTACACTAATAATAACGAGGACTGAGACGAAGTCAAATTCACACTAAAGTGTCAGCTACTCCAGGTTATATAACTGGGGCATGTATTCATAGGCCAACTGTTCGATGTAGGCTACTGGTGAACGGTCTGAAAAATGTGAGTTCTTACCAAATTATCCAGTTCTGGATTTGACGAAAATAAAGGCTTCTCTGATCTAATCTGAAAAAAACGGATAAAGCAAATTCACTTTTTGGGCGTCATATATCATTGATAACCTAATCATGGTGTTTCCGTACATTGGCCAGATTGTTCCTTACAAAGTTTTTATACGCAGAATGACAAAATATGCTAACATTCATAACGGTTAAACATTGAATATAACAGTTAAATCGAATAGGCGTATAATGGCTTGAAACAAAAAGTTAATGTATATGTCTAACCTGTTTTGAAAATACAGCTATATCTTCATTGAACGACTCAGAGGAACACACGTCGCCTCCAGCCACCCCAGTTTCTCTCGGCGTGCAAGTTGCTAATTCACATTTTTCAAAAATCAGTGCTAGAAGTGGGAAAAGGGGATGCCTGAAGAGAAGAAATATGATATTAATTTCATTAGCTTCATTAACCACGACAAACTAGCAAAGTTTGACAACACCTTATTTTGAACACATTTAAGGACAACAAATATATTCAGTGACTACGGTGAAAAAATAACATTGTGAATTTTATTGTAGTTTTAGACTATTAAATCTGTGACTAGGCGTATAATATGGCACACAAATATGCCTATAAAGTAGCCAAGTTAGTTTGAGAATTTGTCTGACGAAGCCTATATTTGGCTTTACAAACATCTTGGGGTAATGTTTTCTGAATCAGCCATGGATCCCAAAACAACAGGATACATGCAGATCTTGAAAAACTTTCAATGCTAATTAATAATGTATTAAAACTGAGAGACATATAAACGAAGCCATATGCAATTGCTTTGACCACAACAACTTCAGAAAAAAAACAGATTTTAAGGAGTTTTCAACAAGTAGCAAATTACATCATACGTAATAACCAACAACAAGGACGCAAATAACCTCTGAATGCCTTTAAATATAGATCTTTCTAGGGTAGATGAAGGGGTAATATATGTTGTAATATTATTCTTTTGGGCCATTCTCCTGAACATTTATAACAAAGAGCATCAACACTATTTGGCTAGAGAGAGTTTTCCGAAAGTCTCTTAAACTTTCCTCGCTCACAATTATCTGTTGGTTAATATCCCCAATGACCATCCATTTTACATTGGCAGTAAAGAAACCGTACCCATAAATGGCATCTTTGTCTCTTTTTATAGCGTCGTTGACGGAGGAGCCCATACTGGGCGGTATAGCATTGGCGTGTGTTGAGTGCGGGTACTGGTGCGAGTGGAACTGGGGCCCGTGGTTCAGGTGAACCGCTTGCATGGAGCGACCTGCGTGAGGGTCCCCGTATATGGTCGAGGGCAGCCCTACCCCGTCCATTCCGTAATGGGGAAGGTCTTCATACTGTTAAAAGTGCAGAGAATACAATATTATCAAATACTCAGTGGCACTGTTGTACTGCCTTTCCTAATGTTGAATTAAGGCCTATAGCCTACAAACAGGCGTATTACTAAAGGTAACTAAATATTGATAATAATGATAATGAAACGAATTATAAGTATTAATAATCATCCATTTGATAACAATAACGGGTAAAATAGATTAAATGAAGTTGTAAAACTGTAACTAAATGCAAATACGTTGAGGCCTACTAAAGGAGTGTATGAAAAAAGTGCTAATGTGTTAGGTATATGGTGGTAATAGAAGTCTATCATACGTTCACTGGTAGGAATAATATTTGTGGCAATAAAATAATACGCTGATTGTCTAATTGAAAATAATAAACAGACAATATAAAAAATGTAAAAAGTTAACTTTTATGTGTTTAAAACTTTCAAAGGTTTTGGAAGGCCAACTATACAATAGGGAGTAGTTTAGACAAAAAAATAGCGCAAGTATCTACATGTTCCAATCTGCGTTCTTGCTAATATTTCAAAGAAATAAATTGTCTTGTTTATCTTTATCAAACTAATAGCTTAGAGAAACGTTAAATAAAACATTTGTTTTTATTTTAAATAGGAGTAGCCATGCATAAACGCTATCTGAAATAATCACATATTTATGACTGTAAATGTTGGATTGATTTAAATATGAGACACATTAGCTACACATTTGAAAATAATATGATTTTTTGAAAAATATATCTCAACCCACAGCAAATATTATGTAAATAATTTATAATTGTTAATTAAATTCCATAACACATTTGTGAAATGTAGTCAATGCTCTTGTTGTCAAACTTACAGAAGTTTGATGTAAATATTTTAAGTTAATGTGTTACAAATTGGTTATAGCCTAGATTAAACATGGACACTGAAAGATGGAGACAGCTTCTACAAAATGCAGAATATAAAAACATGTCAAAATGGGGATGTTGAAATAAATTAGGCCTATCAGGTGGTCAAGTTTGCAGTCTAGAGTATCTAGCTCTTAATACAATATAAAACGCAATCATTTATTCCTCACACACACACTCTCTCTCTCTCTCATACACACACACACACTCGTTAAAATGCTGAGTAGTAGCCAAGTATGTAGCAGAAGTAGGCTACCAATAACAACTTAGACCTGCAGTCTACCGAAGGGTTAGAGGTGTCGGTTTGTAATGCCATATAAATTAAAATGTGCGCACTGTAAGCCACGTCTCAATTTTAGCTTAATAGTAATTGCTAAAAGTTCTGTTATACTCACACGTTGCGCCATCGGCCTGTCACTCTAGCCGACTCTCTTGGACTCCAAGCGTCTTCTACGAGGCCAGGGCTGTATATAAACACTTAACTCCAAATGCAAGATTATGAATCCCGTGCGCGTCTCTCCAGAGGATGATTGCCAGACTGAGCGTAAGTCCAGCAAAAGACAAAAACACCACAATCCAGTACCGTGCTCCTTTGCTTTCTTCTGTAGACGGTTCACAACAAGCTACACAATGTTACGACTTCACGCTGGAGACTGCTGTTAAATGCCCATTGCCGAAAAAACATTGAGACTATCTCTTAACAAGCAAG
Organism: Esox lucius; assembly: GCF_011004845.1. Taxonomy (NCBI): domain Eukaryota; kingdom Metazoa; phylum Chordata; class Actinopteri; order Esociformes; family Esocidae; genus Esox; species Esox lucius. The sequence goes on from NC_047577.1 coordinate 18,665,015, forward strand.
CTGTCAATCAATATTGGGGTTGTCAAGTTCCTTAATTAATGAGGACTCCTCTTGCGCTTCTCTCACTTGGAATGCTTCATATATTCATGTAGATGTTCAAAAACAGTCCCCATCGTCTCCTCGATCACTTGCAACTCCAGTGAAGGTTTCTTTGATGCAATAGCCTACCATCCAAGTGGGGATCTGAAGAAGGAGGGGTGATCTTTCCTGACTTAGTTTCTCTTAAAGGAGCCGTGGCTTGTCCGCCTGTTTTGGAGGCTCGCGATCTGCAGTGCTGTGTGACTGCGGTGCCTGGCTCTCGGAATGTGTGTATGTTGTATCAGTGTGCAGAACGCATAGCTCTGAACCATTAGAAACCCGGAAGTAGTGGTGGCCATAGCTGATCAAGTAATAGAGTGGGAATATAACTGTATAGATGGTGCTCAGCTGTAAGTTTCTAATAATAGAAACAGCTATGTATTTTTTCACATAAAAGTAGTCTATTTAAATAACCCATTCAAATTCATATTTAAGTGTGTCTGATAAGACTATCCGGTTAATTTTAGCATTCTTGAACATTTATTGGAGGTGGTGTGAAATAATTTGAAGCTGGCTCCCAGGATTGCCTGACAGACATTTTGTCCAGTTTGACAGTAGAAGTGAGAAGAAAATTACAAAAGACAATACGTTTAAACAGAGATATTGACAAAAAATTCCAATATGGCCTATTCACTATCGGTGATATGCGGACCCGTTTCAGTATGAACAGATTGAAGTTTTAAAAAACTTTTAAATATTTTGAGTAAGTTAAGCATTTCACAACAATTGCTATTGCATTATAGACCCACTTAGAAATTGGACGACCTTGGGTAGGCCTACACTAAACCTCTAACATTTCTATAATTGGTTGTAAGTATAAGATGTTATCTATTTAATAACCTTTCAAGAAATGTTATAACTAATTTAATGGAGAAACGTAATGAATCATATACAAAAACTGTAGGAAAGGCAAATAGCGTTTATTATAGCTTTTGCAATGAAATAATAATAATAATTCAGTTAAATGTATGAATGTATTTGTTTGGTATTCACATTTTCAGTCATTATTAACATTACCTTAATTTAAAACACACCACAATCCGCAGTGAAAATAATGTTTAACCTAAACAAAACTTGAACTGGACCCACCTTTATATTTTGGTCAAGTAAATCTACCAGGAGGGAGTTAACAATATTTGAGGCATACATATGAAAGTTCTCCATCTTCAGAATGTCTCATCAAATGTTTGTAACCGATCCAACTATAATTTTCTACTGTGTGGCCATAATTTAGCGTGTGAAACCATTGGTCCGAAATGTTTTTACACAAAGGCCGAAGATATTTTCTACTTCAATTAAATTCAAAAGTAATTTAAGTTAAAGAATGTTACAACTAAAAGTAGCAACGGAAAGACGTGCTCTTACTGTCTTTACATTTTTCCAGTTATGTTTTCGAACAATATTTTATATGCACAAACTGACAATAATCTGTTTTCAACATTTCTATAATGAAATGAAGGGATTGTATGTTGCAACATTGATTTATATTATTTTTGGCTTGCAATCGTCTCAAACAAGTATTTTAATTAACGACGGATAAACACGTTTTCAAGGTTTTTAATTAATACTGTTTCACTATGAAGTTTGATTTGTCGTTACTGGACCATTTGCGCCATCTAGTGCAAGTTCAATCATTACGTGTTAAAGTTGTTGTATACACTTAGAGCAGGGGTGTCAAACCGGTTCCACGGAGGGCCGAGTGTCTGCAGGTCTTTGGGTTTTCCTTTAAATTGGTTCCCAGGTCAGACCTGAACAACCAGGTGGGGGTAGAAATTAACCAATTAGTGAACTAATTAATCAATCAGGTACAAGGTGAGAGCGAAAACCTGCAGACACTCGGCCCTCCGTGGAACCGGTTTGACACCTGTGACTTAGAGTAAGAGAACATATTTCACTATGCATTAACATAGGTTATATTGCATTTGTATTGGACTCATTTGTGGAATTTAACAAGCAGTATACTTTTCTGGCTCTAGCAAAACTAGGTACGTTCCCTTTAAAAATAAGGAAGTTATTGTGTTAGACAACAGTGTCTACTTCCAAAAGTCTGTTCTGGGTTAAAAAAAAAAGGATTCACTGTTACATGATGTGCTTTACCAGGGACGTCACTAGAAAATCATGGATGGGGGTCTGGGCATACTTCCCAAAACATATTTTCCTAATGTATTTTTAAAGTAACAAAGGGTGTGAAATATATCAAAAGAAGGTTATTTTTGGTCAAGGTTGGCTAAAAGTATACCTGTCTCATAGTTTGTGTTAGACACTGATCTAATATGACTTAAATTCTATCAAAATAAAGAAATTAGTCCACTCTGTCTTCATCCATCCAACACCAACAAAAGTCACAAAAACGGCTGTACTATGTAGACAAAATACTCATGTCAACTATAGTTTGTAGTAAATTAACATTGACATACAGTATATTCTGTTTCTAAGCTAGTTTCTCATAATCATTCTGAATCATTTAAAAAACAGATTTAGCCATTAGCCCATTCACCTCGGTATAAAGTAATTAAAAAAGATATCATAATTAAAAAAGAAAAATTTAACAACACTTCCTCTGAACAGAATATGTTGCAACAAAAACAAACATGAATCTGTGAAATGCACAGTTTTGCAACTGTGTTCCTGATGATTATTAGCCAAGTGACATATAAATGTTAGCTAGCATGTGATTAATGGTAAATTCATATTTTCAGTAGTTCATTAGTGTTGTCGCTAAAAATTACAACCCCCTATTATCGGCCACCACATTTTTTACGATCTCCCAAAAAAATATAACCTCCATACATTTCTATAAAAAAAAATTGGGGGGCTAGCTGAAATCTTATAGTGATTAACAAAACGTACCATTGCTTTCCAGTGCATTTACATTTTGAACTTGAGAGGATTTACTTCTCTGACCAGTAGAAAGGTTAGCTATCATTTACACAAGACAGCTAGCTTCAGATGAGCAAGTTACGTTCAAAGCATCAAACTCAACCGAACATGCTGCCAAATGAACACGATTCTATACAATTTGTAAGAAGTTTGTATGTGATGGAAAGGTTGACGAAAAAAATGTATGACAGAGAAAATATATTTACTGATATTGATTTATTTAGGGGGGGCTAATTAATATTTGAGGGGGGCAAAATGCCTAGCGACGTCCCTGTTCTTCACTCATTCCAAATGTAAGCACACTAAATTTGAAATTACTTTGGTTCATGAGCAATGCAATTCATGCATGCGAATATCAAAATCAAATGGATGCTTTTTGCATGGACTGCTCTCTGATCAGAAACTGAGGCATATCTTTTTCATTCTGACATACATCTCATTATTATATATGTATGGATACATAATACTGCAAATATTATGCAAATGTATGTAATACAATATATGATTAATAGGAAGGAAATGCAATCCTCTAATGTACCAATCAACTTACTTTTTGCCTTCAATAACCATTTAATATTAAGTATGTGCTTGGGTTTACATACCCAATTCATTCCCCCGACCCCCCCAGGACCATCCCAAAATAACAAGACCCAAGGGCTGGATAATGACAGTGGGATATTTTGGGGATGACTGGGGACATTTTCAGTCATGGTATTGTTATTATTATTACAGGATGGTCACAAATCCCAAATGGCACTCTATTCCCTGCATAGAATGCTACTTGGTGCAATTTGGGGCCCAAAGCGTGGGACATTTCAGATTGCACTGGAATGTGAAAAGAGCGAGGTAATGGCCACCGGAAAAGGTCACGGCTGCAATTATCTTTGGCCTCAGACGACAGAGACAGCTGAGAAGGCCTGGTATTCTTCCTGTTGTAGCTTGCTGTTGCTGTTTTGGGGGCCAAAGGGACAATGATTCTTAAACCCTGTGGGCCCACTTGGTTGCTATTCTCATACTTTCAAAGAATCACAAAAATGTGATACGATTCAAATAGACTACCTGGAACAGGCATCTGCCAGGGATGAGAACAGTTTGTGTAATAGTTACTAAGAAACATTATATTGTAGATGCACACACACAGTAAGACAATCACACACACGACACATAAACAAACACACAGTTGTGACATGAGTCCACAGACGCACAGACATAACAATCTGGTTTTTTATCTGAATTGTGAAACAAAAAAAAGCATTGGATTGGTGAAAGACTTCCTCACACCAGTTCATTCCTTTAAAATCTATTAAAGGTGGCCTGGCTGGTGTAGTGTTCTAGTCAGCTGTCTCAAGAGCACATGCAGTGCCTATTGAAAGTCCACAACCCCCAGAACCTTTTAAAAAAAAATTCTCAGAACGTCATGCATTTAAAGTAGCGTGTTCCTGTTTTTCTACACACCATACTACACACTTAAAAACATTGGAAATAAAACTTTTCTTTAAAATAGGAAACCAAATCATATTTGGATAAGTCAGTACCCCTCTGAGTTAATACTTGGTGGAAGCACCATTGGCAATAATCGCAACAAAACTGGTCAAACTCTGTCAAGTTCCTTGGGTAGCACCGATGGACAATTATCTTCAAGTTACGCCACACATTTTCGATTGGATTTAGGTCAGGGCTCTATCTTGGCCACTCATGAACACAATGTACATTTCATTGCTAATTTATGGTCCTGCGTGTCCTTTAAATGTTGAATGGTTTGCTTTGGGAAACGAGACATGACGCGCCAACCGTAAAACCTTGTCATCAATACATCTTGCTACAGAGCAATAGAATCTCCTCCATCAAATGGGATTAAAGTTTTGACTTGCCCCCCACCAGGCAGGCCAGGTTCCTGTGCATTTGATATTCCTGTCCCATGCACACTTTAACCAGTCTTGGTCATACAAGCTGTAACCGTGTCAAAGTAGCCATGGGTGCTCTGATTAGTCTCCTACTTGCTTGGTTGTCCAGTTTGGAGGGAATGTCTGAGCTTGGAATATCTGCGCTAAAACTTCTTAGTAATTGTCTTGAATGTTTTCCAAGGAATATTCAAAGCCTTGGAAAGTTTTTCATATATGTCCCTGCATATATTACTGCAAATTTGTCCCTAAGTTCTTTTGAAAGCTCCTTTGGTAGTAATGGTTGAGCATTGACCTTGCAATTCACTACCCAAGAGACGGAACCTACAGATATTGCTGAATTCCCCTGTAATCAAATAAACCAATACAATTTAACACAGGTGGAGATCTGTTCTGATGCAAATTTTGCCAAGTCTATCCGTTTTTTTAATCTTGGTTCTCCCTCAACCAAGGAGTATTGGCCAGGACATAACCGCTGTTAGGATAGGGCAGACCCAACAACCACAATTGGACCTGTAGGCGCCAGCCCTACCACAAGGAGACACTAGAGGGCGTTGAGACAAGGCTCCCCTGTCCAGCATCTACTCGACCAACCGCCAGACTGTGCTGAGCCAATTTGCACTGTCTTATGCAAGACCCCTGGGCACTGTTGATATCCTGAGACACAGATTCAAACTGATGAAATGAAGCAGCTGTGAAGTCAGGCAGTGAGTTTTGGGGTTTATCTCTCTGTCGATAAAAAAATGCCAAAAATCGTTTCCGTTTATGTACAAGAAAACAGGCACACCTTAGGAAGAGGTTCGAAAATATTCAGACAAAACAAATATTGAATAGCCTTTATGTGATATTTGATACAGGTTTTAGGAATCAAAGAAGAGACATTTGCAGAATGTAGTACAATAAAATCAATGATTGGGCTATACTGATGTTAAACTAGAAGTGTTACCTGATAATAACCCAATGCAATATGTCTTAATACAATGCGTGAGAAGCTCATTTCATACTTAATTATCATATCATGAGATTTAATTCAATATTTATTTACGTTTAAAAGAAAAAGCACTGCAATAGAGTGAAAGGCATGGAGTTGGCCAGACATACAAAATATATTTTTCTTAAAAACAGCTTAATGACTACACCAGACTACATCTGCCCCCTTCGCTGTTCTTGTGTTGTTCCGGTCAACTGAATGTAATGTGGACATGCAAGAGTTAGAAAATTAATGAATAGCGTAGACTGACCAGAAGGTGGTGGAAGAACACAACTATTATATTGTACTTTGGTCAATGGCTCCTTGATGCGCATGTTAGCAAATTTCATTCATTGATACAGCCATTTTCGTTTTTACTTTGGCAGAAACAACTGTGATTGAGATGAGTTGAACATTACTGAAAATTATATAATACAACTGCTCAATGTGATAAATCCTTGATATATGCAGCTCCGGAAAAAATTAAGAGACCACTGCACCTTTTTCTTTCCTTTCCAAAAAAGTCGAAAAGAATGGTTAAAATCAAGAGACCACTGCAAATTTAAAGCTTCTGTTCTTCACTCAAAACTTTCCTTTTCAACTTTTTGGAAAGAAAAAGGTGCAGTGGGCTCTCAATTTTTTCCGGAGCTGTATATTTTTCCTTCAAATATTTTTAGTGAAGGACCATAGAGATTGATAGAGGGAAATCCATATGCTGCAGTCATTATGGCATCTGAGTGCAGAAGCACAGATCGTAATGGACCCAGATAGCCTATCGGACATATACATCTAAACCATCAGGTTATCATTTACAATACTAATAACAGAAGGAAAAAAGCAATTTTTTAATGCATTATGGGACTAATTGAGTTATTGCACACATACACGCACTTCTCAGAATATGTATTTTTGCTAGAAGAACACCTAAAGAGGAATAAACTAGCTCTGCCAACCTCCTTTCCTATGTCTTGCCCACTCCGCATCAATAGTCTCTCATTGGAAATGACAGCTCGTGATTCATCTTGGTTTAGTTACAAATCTTTGGCAGGAACATTATTTAGGCCATCCCCATTTAAAATGTATCAATATTATTTTGTATTGGCTTTTTGCTGATGACCTTGTTGACATCCACTTGCATAACCTTCCTGATCAAGATTGTCTAAAGTGCATTACTAAGGCCTGACAATACGATACCCCCTCTAAAGGTAAATCATTTGTAGCTAAATGTGTTGGTGTCATCCTGATGTCATTCCATTTATTTTAGATACAGTATAACATGAAGTAGCTATTTAATATTGTGGGAAGTATTCATTCCAAATGTTGTTGCCCTACCAAAAAAATTACTGCGTCACAATGGGATTCTAGTACTTCTAATGTCCATTATTAAGGCAGTTGCTATAACCTGCCAAATTCTGACCAAAACGTTGTGCTGTTGCTACAGTGGTTGCTTTGTTCAGTATTCCCTAGTAGAGTTTGTTCAGGGCTAGGATGGCGGACAGTTTATCTCATAAGTGCTTGCTCTCTTTGCGCAAGTAAATCACTCTCCAAGGACAGTGCAATTTACAGTTGTTAGCTAGCTAGTTTGGCTTTTTTAAAGTAAACACATTATATTTTCAAGTTATAAGTTAAACCAAAATTGCTATAGAAGCACAACTGTCACAGAAATAAGCTTAAACAGCATAATTGTTAAACAACATAGGGGGATGTTTTGTACCAGATGGACACTATTGGGCATGAAAGGGTCTGTATTTTAGCAAGCTAACATAGGGCATCATTAGCTATTCTTGAAAGACTGGCATCATTGTTTTCTATTAAATATTCGACAACATTAGCAATTTTGTCATATTTCCAAGCCCCTAGTGTAACAAAACAAAAGAGTAATTATCCCCAGTTTAAAGTCATTAGCCATTGTTTAACCTCCAGGTATCAATATGGCTGTAGTGTCTATGGAATGTTAGTGACCATGGCAACAACACGACCAAGTGATGGAGGTGCAATCCATGAAAAATTTAATTTTCAGTCCAATGCAACTAAACAAAGTAGAAAGTCATTATGGTATTGGAATCCACAGGCTACTTCCTGCCATTTTCCACTGTGTCTGGACATTGAAAAACAAATGAGAAATCATATATCAACATGGTCTTTGGCATATGTCCAGATTAAAATGTACACAGAAATGTAACTACGACTTTAAGGTCCTGGTCTTTGAAAACTTTGCATTTGTTTGGGATAACTGCAATTCCTCAAACTGTAGACATCCCACAAGGAACAGATGACCGACTCTTGCAGCTTTCCCCTGGGAATATAGAACCATGTTACGCTCATTGCCAATAGAACTCATTGCCAATAGAACTCATTGTAAATAGAACTCATTGCAATAAGCGTAATGTGATTGAAATGAGCGTAATTGTGATATTGGCTCATTGCCAATATCACAGTTTAACATATATTATAATCAACCAACATAAACATAACATTGCTAGTTAGCTATTGTTATAGCTGATTAAATGCTATTTTTATAGCTGAGCTGATGAAGACAGCATGTTGTGCTTACCCATTGCCAAGAAGAATAGCGCTGACCTGAGTTGTACCACTATTTTGCAAGAGATCCTCCAGCTCCATCTTTGGAAGTAACATCTGCCTCTTGCTGGTCTGGGGAACTTTATATTTTTGCACATGCGCAAAACATATTGTCTACAAGTGTTCCCTTCAGAGACCAGCCCAGGATGAACACAAGAAACGCTAATCGTGACTCACTGAGAGAGGTGTTAATTATACCACGTATATGTGCCCAAGCATTAACATCCAAATTGTATCCTCTACCCTTCTCTATGTGAATGACTAATCTCATGAACAGATTCTGGAAGTGACAAACTTTTGTGAGAATTTGATCTGTTTGGCAAAGAATGAAGGATGATGCCATCAAAAAGCTGTTGTAGTTGTAGTATTTCATACTATTTTATAAATAGGCTACATTTGGTATCATTAACCCTGTGTCCATATCTGCATAATAAAATACAGCACAATGTAATTAAGAGGAATACTGTGTGATGAATAGGCAAAACTGTGATATAAATGCAATGTAACCCTAATGGATGTGTCCACATTGGGTGAACTAGCGGAAATTGGGCAACATTTGGCTTTCTGTACTGTTTTTTGAAAAACATTTGATACAAAATGGGCAGGCAAATATCAATATTTTAATATTAGCTATCACTTCACCGAAAGTTATACTAAATCTACCTACTTATTTATTGCATAATCTAAAGTTACAGTATATTCTCTAGCGAAACAAATCGAGGCTACCCCAAAAACACACACACACAAAAAAAAACGATCCTACATAAGGCTTCCGTTTTGAACAAACTGAAATTGCTTTCACACTGTCAAGTCTACATTCATGAACTAAACAGGGAGTCTTATATAACCACACATCACTCGCTGGCTGGTTGATAGGATATTGTCCAGACCCCCACCCCCGTCCACTGCTGTCTTTGGACATCCCTAAATCCGGTCTGCAGTCCTTCGGGCCTGACGTCATTGCTTCCGCAAGGCCCCCTCCCTCTACTCTCCCCTTCACCTCTAGTGTCGGCAGCGTTGGCTTCTGCCTACAGAATCCAACATGGAGTAACTAGAGATGGGGCTCGTACGGGGCCATCCTCACCGACATCAACGCACGATTTCAATTACCGCATTTCAGCACGGGGCGCGACAGGATTAAATCGGTGGAGGTATTCCAGAAGGATTTACACTCTCGTGGATGCGCTCGAATAATCGTAGTGAAGCGCTGCGAGACGAAGAGAGGCGAAAAAGAACGCAAACACAGGAAAAAAACACACGGAAAACTCGACTGCTACAGCGTGTGAACGAGGTGTGTTGGACGAGAAGGGCAAGACAAAAATGAAGACACCACACCATGTAACCTCGGTCGGATATTATCGTAGGTGAAACTAAAAAAATGACAGAGGAAACACACCCAGACGAGTAAGTATAACTCTTTCATAAAGTAGTATATTAATATTGTGCATGTGATAGTCAATATTTTGTGCAATCATGTCTGTGTTTACGTCTGTACCATGCGATAGAGATGATGGGTATGGATCCTGGCCCTAAAGTTTTCCTCAAGTTGAAAATGCTTTGTTACAATGTAACGTCAGTGGAAAGAGGAGCGGGCTGCAGTGGACAGAGGAACGGGGTGGTTGGGCCCCCTCGTCCTCCTTGTTGAACGACTCAAGTCTTGAGAGAGAGAGGGAGGGACTAGGTGGGGGGGCTGGTTGGATCGGAAACATTTTGTAAAGGGATTTACAGTGAATAGACTTTCCAAAAACGACTTAATATTACAATTCGCCGTACAATTAATGTTAGAAGTGTAACAAACGCTATATGATGGTCGCAGTGTAAATCATGTGGGTGCACGGTTACGAAAAGTAGAATTCTCCAGCAGAGTGACGCTGCTGGAGAAAGTCTTTCTTTGTGGAGGACTGATATGCAATATCCGCCATTTCTTTTCTTGAATCGCTCTAATTTGCATACTGTCCTTCATTCATAAAAATACCAACGGCAAAGGCCGTGGGGTTGCGTGCGGCATTGGTAAAGCGACTCAAACAGTTGAACGTTTTATTTCTGAATAAGATAAACATGTCTGTCTATATCGCAAATTAATTCCGTTTAACCTTTAGCGTTAATGTCGCATTACGCTGCAGTCACTGAATAGCCTAGTAGTTAAGCTTTAATTAGGGGTTTAGCAAAACTATCGATTTTGTGAAAGTTATATTTTATTTTATACCTTGTATATAAAGCTATTAATTGATGATTTGAGGCTTCTCTCGTGACGAGAATGCATAGGCCTTGATAAGCAATATCTTACAAATGCGCACATTCTAAAATGTTCTGCTTCTTCCTTTCTTTTAGTACGCCTATTTTGAGCGATTTTCCCATACACATTCCAAATATCTTATTAATAGCTACTAATTTCAGTTTTTCCCCTAGAGTTTTTTTCAGCAGTTGGCGGTTGAATAGGGGGGTGTGATAGAAGCTCTGGTCGATGGCATGGTCTTCCAACCAAACTTGTTTGCAGAGATAACATTTTGTACATTTAGCTGTTTTGCACATTTTAGCATGGCCTGAGACAGCAAAAACCGTCTTGAAAAACACATTTCTTGCTATTCTACTCATTTTGCCATGTGCCATGGCTTATCAGGGCATGGTAAAATATAAAAAATACCATATTAAATGCATTAGTTTTTACACATTATTTTGCAGCGACGTCTGTAGCTGAGTAGATTTACTCAAATATTAACACTGATGAAGCCCAAGTTCACCATACAACCGATAGCTCCAACAACACTGAGTTAAGGCTTGTTTACATTACTCTACTTTTTCTGAGATGTATGGAAGAAGACGTGCGACTTTATTTTGTTGTGCAAACTTGCAGATGTCAAAGTTTATTCGCACGAATATTGCTTGATTTTCCCGCCATTGATGGCCACGACCCTGCATTGCACGTCTCAAACATTCCAATGTAAATTCAAAGGCTACGGAAATTGTTGTGCGGTCTATTTAGTGTTTTATTCTCTCTCGTATAGTAAACACGCTCTTCGATAGAGGTGGCAGATAGCCTAGTGGTCAAGAGCATTGGGCCAGTAAATGAAAAAATACTGGTTCCAATCAGCCCCCCGACAAGATAAACAGATCTGTCATTGTGCCCCTAAGCAAGGCACTTGACATAATTGCATTTGTAAGAGCAACTGCTAAATTACTAGAATGTAAATGTACAGATATATTTATGATACAGAAGGTCATAGTGTTCAATGATGACCGTATTTTTCATACCAACTCAGGGCTCTACACTGATTTTTTTTGTTGTTGTTGCAAGGAGCATATGTGCTCCTAAGCTGAGAAATGTAGATGTCTGGAAATACATTTAGGAGCACAATACAATTTTGTCTTGTGTAGTGCTGACAATTACCCACAACAATTATGCAAAATAACGGAGAGCTTTAACAAGAATTAACGTGCAATGTACCACAAAGTAATGTCAATATTCCTAGGTATTTAAATCCAAAGGTGGCCCTATAACTTATGTTTTGGATTTTAGCAAATTCAGTTGTCTCAGATGTATTTTTCTGGATCATATTTTGGTATTTTTATCAATGAATATTATAAATACTCAATTTCAATGATTCAGTCACGGCAGAATAAAAATGTAGGTTTTCCTTCAATAGCAAATGTCCCTTTGGTTGCACTTGTAGCAAGAGGAATATGTGGTATTTGATACATGTAGACTACTGCAGCTGCACATTTTTCAACAAATAACAAATTATTTCAAATTATGTAATAACTCTGTACGTGATGTAGCTGTTACAATTGCTGTATTAATGTGACGTTTAGGGATTGTACATTGGCATGCACTGTAGCTCCTATCACCTTATAATCAAATGCGCGAACAACAGAATGCAAGCAACATGCTGAAAATGAATTTGCCAGACATCGTGTTAGGTTTTGCTTTTAAGACAATAATGGCTAAACAGAGTTGGGATAGTTTCAATGATGCACTGATTAGATAGTAGCTGGGAGCCTGCAGTGTCTGATATGTGAGATTTATGAAGTATTTATGAAACACACGTTCCCTGCATTTACTTCTGAATTGTTTCTACATGAAGAGTGCACTAAAAGTAGATGAGAGCTTTCGTTTCTATGGTGCGTGATTTGACTTCTCATGCTCTTCATGACTTTAATCAATTAACATAATTTTGTTTGAATTAAACATAGAATTCTGTTGACAACCCAAAGTAGTTCCAGCCTCTGACCAAGCTTGACTACAATTGGCTTGTTGAGTTGCGGGGGACATTATAGTATCAATCAATTTATTTTTGTGGTTACCAACTATGAATTTAAACAGCAGAAACCCTACAACCATGGGATTATGGTTTTCTGGGTAGAAATTGGTAATCGCACAAATAAAAAAACAGCAACTTCATTTTGTACATTTGCAATTGAAGTTGTCATATTGTAGAGCCCCGCATCCTAAAATATTTCATTGAAAATTTACTAATTAAGTCAATGCCTGCCCTATCCATCAGGAAGTGTACACCAATTGATTTTAATGAATTTCAATGAACGGAAAGCTAGGCACTGCATATGGCGATCGGTAATTCAGAGCTAGTGCCACTCTTCAACATTTTTTGTTCTAAAGGCGTACTTTCCCACCCTCCGTCCCACTGCTTGCTTGTGAAGTGAAGCAGGGTTGGTCCTGTTTGCCTTCAGGATGGGAGACCAGAAATTGCTCCAGTTGGTGGCGGCACTCTCCTTTTGTCTGAGAGGTTCCCGATGTCCCAAATGTAGTTGCTTTTATGCTTTACTGGATGGAGAAATTAGGAGGGATACATGAGTTGCTGAAAGAGCATTGAGCTGGATTGCAAACCATGCTGCAGCAGAACATGTGCTGCGGAGTAGACCTCTGGACAACCCTAGGGGCCACAGTCATTTGTTCGTATGTTTTCTTGTATATATGTAGTAGGCCCTCCACCTTTTGGCAATAAATTGTTCTATTGCTCATAAGTTAGTGCTTTATCCTGGGTGTAGAGATTTGTCAGTAACTCATGAACTAAAGAAGGCTATGTTTTCTTACTATGATTTATAGTATGCTCACACACCCCTACAGGTAAACACGTGACTCAGACTGTAATGTGAAAGGAAATATAATAGTTTGAATTTGTGAAATGTTTACCCAAACTGAAAGAGTGCAAACAAAATAGAGGTTGTAACTTCAATCCATAACCGTTGGCGTTGACTTTTCTTCAGCAATTGAAAATGATTGCAAGGTGGGCATGTTGAATGTTGGAACAAACTCATCTTGGCAACTGTCCATATGTGCACAAAAGGATATGTGGGATGCCTCAAGTTCTCTAGGAATGATACTGCTAAGTGTTCGTACTCCCGAGAAACAAGCCGGGTTCTTACGCAACAGAATGTTCCGGCAAATTCCAACCACATACAGTAAACAATTGTTAAAGGCTGTTTTATTGTATCCAAATGGCTAATGGTGGTCCAGTTTTATTGGTTTAAGTGCAATAAAATTCAGCTGTACTGCTCAACACAGCAACTTTGTGAGGTGTTGCCTTGCCTTGCATTCCCCCAGTTCTAGGTTAGCTAGAATTGTATTGATTACGGTAATGACCCCCAGAACAAGCCAACCCAGAGTTGTCAATGATGCCATCGAGGGGAGAAAATTGAAAAGGACATAGAGGAAAGGTCAATGCAACTATCCTTGGTTTTCCAGCCCCAGTACTGCCCTTGATCGATTTCATATCAACTTTCTCCTTCCACAAGCTGGGCTGGCAGGGTTCAGCTCCAAAACGCCAAACTGTAGCAGGGATGAAAAGAAATGACTGGAGCCAAGTAGCTGCTCTTAGCTTTATTTCCTTCTCCTAAATGGTTGCAGGAATGCCAACACGGAGATTCCTTATTGGCACAAGATTTGTCTTCATACTGCCAATGACATGAAGCTTGTAATTATCTGAGGAATTCACCCCTACTCTTGCCTAACTTATAGGTGGGCTGTTCGATTCTGTGGTCTTGCTCTTGCCTGTCCTCAATGGGAGACAACTGGGACACACTGCAGAAACCATTGGGGCTTTTGTCTGTAGTAACTGGGAAAGTCACACACTAACAGGGCAGACATTGCGTTGGCCCGTAGCCCAAATGGCAACGTGACATGGCTAATGGAAGATGGATTTCCTTTACATCAGCTCAATATTGGCATCGCACTGGTCCACGTTCAGCCTCTCTATCGACCTTGCCACACAGACCCGCTCACATTTCAGATATCGGTCAATGGGGGAGCCTGCACGAAAGCACCACACAAGGTCAAATAGTACCCCTTTCCTTCTTTCTGTTTTGTTGACTTGGTTATAGGGGACAGTAACTCTTCGCGACGATGAGGGAACTAATTCTCAATGTTTTGGCAATTACCAAGTAATTGCATTCTTACTATGATTTATTGTATGCTCACACACCCCTACAGGTAAACACATGACTCACTTTTATGTGAAAGGAGATGTAATAGTTTGAGTTTGTGAAATGTTTACCCAAACTGAAAGAGTGCAAACAAAATAGAGGTTGTAACTTCAATCCATAACCGTTGGCGTTGACTTTTCTTCAGCAATTGAAAATGATTGCAAGGTGGGCATGTTGAATGTTGGAACAAACTCATCTTGGCAACTGTCCATATGTGCACAAAAGGATATGTGGGATGCCTCAAGTTCTCTAGCAATGATACTGCTAAGTGTTCGTACTCCCGAGAAACAAGCCGGGTTCTTACGCAACAGAATGTTCCGGCAAATTCCAACCACATACAGTAAACAATTGTTAAAGGCTGTTTTATTGTATCCAAATGGCTAATGGTGGTCCAGTTTTAATGGTCTAAATGCAATAAAATTCAGCTGTGCTGCTCAACACAGCAACTTTGTGAGGTGTTGCCTTGCCTTGCATTCCCCCAATTCTAGGTTAGCTAGAATTGTATTGATTACGGTAATGACCCCCAGAACAAGCCAACCCAGAGTTGTCAATGATGCCATCGAGGGGAGAAAATTGAAAAGGACATAGAGGAAAGGTCAATGCAACTATCCCTGGTTTTCCAGCCCCAGTACTGCCCTTGATCGATTTCATATCAACTTTCTCCTTCCACAAGCTGGGCAGGCAGGGTTCAGCTCCAAAACGCCAAACTAGCAGGGATGAAAAGAAATGACTGGAGCCAAGTAGCTGCTCTTAGCTTTATTTCCCTCTGCTAAATGGTTGCAGGAATGCCAACATGGAGATTCCTTATTGGCACAAGATTTGTCTTCATACTGCCAATGACATGAAACTTGTAATTATCTGAGGAATTCACCCGTACTCTTGCCTAAATTATAGGTGGGCTGTTCGATTCTGTGGTCTTGCTCTTGCCTGTCCTCAATGGGAGACACTGCAGAAACCATTGGGGCTTTTGTCTGTAGTAACTGGGAAAGTCACACACTAACAGGGCAGACATTGCATTGGCCCGTAGCCCAAATGGCAACGTGACATGGCTAATGGAAGATGGATTTCCTTTACATCAGCTCAATATTGGCATCACACGGGTCCACGTTCAGCCTCTTGTTTCGACCTTGCCACACAGACCTGCTCACAT
The DNA here is from genome assembly GCF_011004845.1 of Esox lucius. Taxonomy (NCBI): domain Eukaryota; kingdom Metazoa; phylum Chordata; class Actinopteri; order Esociformes; family Esocidae; genus Esox; species Esox lucius. The sequence goes on from NC_047577.1 coordinate 18,681,012, forward strand.
TTCAGATATCGGTCAATGGGGGAGCCTGCACGAAAGCACCGTACAAGATCAAATAGTACTCCTTTCCTATTTTGTCTGTTTTGTTGACTTGGTTAAAGGGGACAGTAACTCTTTGGGACGATGAGGGAACTAATTCTCAATGTTACCAAGTGATGCACCATCTGCTCCCTGCTGATAGGGGAACTGAGAACCGACCATAAGCATGTGAGGAGTTTGCATGTGTTTCAGTTGATGACCTGAGCCCACAGTGAGTTTAGCTCAATGGATAGGCTGAACAGGAACATCCCGGTGGAACTTTGGCACAAGATTCCCTCTACCAGCATCATTGGAATTTGCTCCTCTTTTGCTTGTGAACATCCAGGCTAGTTTTGCAGGTATTATATTTTGGCAGGTAAAATTGACATCTTCAATTTACTGTTGCAAACTAGAAATTCTAGTAATTCCGGGACCAGTGTACATTTACTCAAATTGTGAGGTAAAAAGTATATCCAGTGTCTCCACAACACATTTTTCCTAGTGGGGGGGAGGCGTTTGATGTGTGAAATGCTACAAATGTGTTTTTAATGTTAATGATTGTCAAATGATGTTAGAAGTATATGCTCAATCACTCAGTAGATCCACAAACGGTCGCATTCCCAGTCTGGAGGCCCTATTTGAGGACCTACCAAACTTAGCCAGTGGGTTTCTTAGCTAAGAGATTATTAGATTTGATATGGTTGTGTGTTTTGGGGTTTATAAGTAGGCCCAGTAAGATAAGGAATGTGTTATCACTTCCTTTATCAGCAGTAAAGGTGGAAGCAATTTGAGCTGAAACATTTTGGATCCCGTGTGTTGCATTTTAATTCCTTCATTTTGGCAGTATGTTTGGCAGTGTGGTTTTGGAACCGCTGCTTGAGTAACACTTGTGCAAAGCAAGGTACATGTCTTCCGTAATGCAAAAGCGTTGATGTCCCTACACACGTTTGAGGAGACTTTCTTATCCAGAGTGTCTTACAGCAGCAATTAGGGTTAAGTGCCCTAGGGCACAAGACAGATTTTCTTCACCTTTTTGGCTTGGGAATTCAAACAGGCAATCTTTCAGTCACAATGCTCTAACCACTATGCCATCTACACAATTTAGATGTTACTCCTCTTCCTAATGATCTCATATTTTGTTATGAGATCTGTTTTGCTAGTCCAAAGAGGTGAATCCTAGAGGAGTATCCTGTAGTAGTAGTAGTAGTAGTAGTAGTAGTAGTAGTAGTAGTAGTAGTAGTAGTAGTAGTAGTAGTAGTAGTAGTAGTAGTAGTAGTAGTAGTAGTAGTAGTAGTAGTAGTAGTAGTAGTAGTAGTAGTAGTAGTAGTAGTAGTAGTAGTAGTAGTAGTAGTAGTAGTAGGGGGAGTAGGGGGAGTAGGGGGAGTAGGGGGAGTAGGGGGAGTAGGGGGAGTAGGGGGAGTAGGGGGAGTAGGGGGAGTAGGAAGAGAAGTAGGAGTAGTGGCGATGGTGGTGTCTGGAGTATATTAATAAAGTGCAATGCTGCCCTTCGTCTGCACTGCAACCACTAGGTATGTGTGCTGGAGCCACAGATTACATGCCTCTTATTTTTGTTCTACTTTCGGCTGCCATCCACACTGTGACATCTTCATTCTGAAATTAGTATAGCTTCCACATAAAGGTCCTCGTAAAAACTATAACATACTGGTCTAGAGAGAAATATATTGGATTGAGTTGGATGCCGCCACTAGCAACTTGAGTTTCAGCTCTGGTAGTGCCTGACCGACCCTATTTTAGCCAAGAAAAGGACTGTTCAATGTCTGTCCTGGGTGGCTGAAACACTTCTGGTTTTCATTCTCTCCTAATAAGGGTCTAATATAAATACCAGGTGAGTGCAGCTTAAGTCTGACTTGTTCATTTGTTTTTACCTTCATTGGTGGGAAATCTGCTAATATCATGTCCAGTTATGAACTTTACCCATAGATGCTGTGCTTGTCCATTTGCTGTGCTTGTCCATTTGATAAATAAACGGACAGGACTAAGGCCAGTAGTTCTCAAACCACTTTTCAGGGCCCTCTCCTTCAACCAAATGGGTAACCCAGAATAAACTCACCTGATTCATCTCGTCAAGATCTGATTGATTAGCATAGGAGCTGAATCAGTTATCATACCCCTCTAGAATAAGTGAAAAGAATGGCTGAAGGTCCCTATGGAGTGGTTTGAGATCCACTGTCATTGGCTACAGGAAACTCACTCTCCTCCAATTCAAACTCTATATAATCCCTGGCCTAATCAAATGCCTGTCATTTCTGTTGACCTGTGATAAAGAATGGTGGTGGGGGGCTGATAAGCTATCCTGGAACAGAGCTGCCGTAAGTAGTGTGACCGAGAGAAGGAAAAAAATCGGACTATTGATCAATCCCCTATGTTCTTGTTTTCTGAGCCATGGATGACAGGTCTCTTTTAAAACCTGGCTGTGGGTTGGGTCTGTATGGGTGGAAACCTTTGTCCTTCCTTTATGGGCCTGATGAAGTTGGGACACCTTGCACAGGCGCTACTGATAAGGACGAACTCCGGTCAGAGTTATATTCAGCCCACGTTAAGATGAACTCCGGTCAGAGTTATATTCAGCCCACGTTAAGATGAACTCTGGTCAGAGTTCTATTCAGCCCACGTAAAGACCAACTCCGGCAGTTCTATTCAACCCACATATTCTCATCACTTGCCTGCAAGTTACGAATGTAGCGTGCGCCGTGCTCACGGCATTACACAACGGGCACTTTTACTGATAGGCGGGTTGTTCCAGTTGCTGCGGATGCCTTTTGCCGAGGCTCCAGCTTGCAAGAATTGGCAGGGGCTGGTTTTGGAATGGATGAAAGCCCCCCATCTCCATTCTGTGTTTCGGTAGTGGTGGGGCTCAGGCTAGCCCCCAACCCCACCCCCCCCCACACCCCCCGTGTGCCACTGCAGGCTGCCGGCAAATGCGGAATGGCTGCCGGGCGATGACTCATGCTCTACACACACACACATACATACTCTCTCTCTCACACACACACAAGCACCATCTGTTTGTCAAGGAGACTGAATCATACAGTAGACGAGGAAGCACTTTTTGAGCAAACAGCCCAGAAATCAGACGCGGTTGCCGCCAGGTTTCGAGGATGGTCCGGCCAGCGGCTGGGGTGCCGTGTGGTCTGCCGACGGAGGCCACGAGGAATTTGTGACCGGGGCCGCGGGGATGTAGGAGAGATGTCCGACTACAAAAGGTTTTGTCTTTCTGCTGCTCCCTTTTGTTTTTTGGCTAGCCCTGTTTTCCTCTTGTGTCTGCACTGCGATGTCCTCCTCCTCGCTCGGACTCTTGTGGACGTTGCTGAAGGGACTGCCGCCCGTGACTGCTGACGGGTTAGGATAAGGTTTTCATTTTGGCTGTTGCACCTTTTTCACAGAGGAGATTTCAGTCTTTATAGAAAGCTTTTGCACCTAGGGCTTTAGGTTTGCAGTCATAGGTGAGCACAACCGCTGGCACTCAGAGAGATTATGAATCATCCATGTGGGCTCCGTGTTCATGTATCCCCAGGAAGGCTCGACTGCCTTATTCGCGGAGATTGGCTTTAATCCAACTGATTCTTCTTTCTTTAGAAGGTTTATCTGTAAAAAGAACAACAATTTATATGTTTATATATGTAAGTAGCACCCGGGTATAATCATGTCCTGGCAAGTAGCCACGCATGCGTGCATGTGTCTGACTGACTGACTGACTGACTGGGTACCTAATTGTCTGTCTGACTGACTGTCTGTCTGTCTGTCCATGACAGAAGATGAGGAAAAAAAGAGAGGGGTGACCTCTGAGGAGGGAGAGGTATTATTCCTGTTCTTTAGTTTGTACTACCATGGCCACTGCATTCCAGGGGTATCAACAAAACCTGAGCTTATCGTGCTGTGGAGGAGGGCAGGCTGTGGAATCGTCTTCCCTCGTATGATATCAAACATCGCCTGTCCGACAGGATTTGATACACCCAATTAAAATGTGCGGTATATGCCCCCCCCCACCCCCAAGACTGAATACTATTGAGTCTGTACGCTCCCCCTTTTGCCTTCTCATATCCATCAAGGTGAGTGTACTTGGCAATGGTTTGTGCATGTCAGTGTTAGGCCTAACTTGTCCATGTGTGGGTGAGTGTGAGTGGAGGTGTACCGTAACTCATGCTCTCTTCAAACGCCAGATGGACAGTTAGTTTACTGCTCTAAATGCCAAGGACACATAAGCATATCTATCAACAGACATGGATGCAAAATTCCCTACAGTCTCATTGTGAAATAATGTAATCTTAGGTAATGCATACAGTTGTGCTGACTCTTACATTGATATGTAGTAGTAAAGTCAAATGCAATTGGACATCTTTATTTTAAAGTGTCTGGAGATTTAGGGACTTGACAGGTTTTTGAAAAAGAATGGAGGTTGTAGGGGACAGTACGTTCTGTAACTACGCTACGCATTTGGTTTCCATATCTGGTTTCAGGTTTTCGTTGCAGTACACCTTTAGGGGGTTACTTACCCCAAGAAGTTAATTTTGAAATATTAGGATTTTTGAGGGATACGCTTTATAAGATGTGTTATGGATGTTGGATAAAATGTATGTGAATATATTATCAAAAAGTGTGAATTGGTAAGTCTTTGGTCAAAAAAACTGAGACTGCCATTATAAAGAAAAGGCTGAAGAACACCAATTCAAAATGTATTGTAATTGTTCATTAGTATACATCCAAGTATAATTAACCATTGTGGGGGTTTTGAAAACAGTTTTTTTTTCCTCCATAATGTTAGCATTTGTAATACAATACACTTTCGGATCACATCACTACAGGAAGCCTGAATGCTATTTAAAGTCCGGCAACCAAACATATTGAACTGCCATCTTGGAGGGCCAAAACTCTTTTCATCCTCTTGTTATCAGGGACTTATGTAGATACAGAAGACTGAGTGAGTTCAATTAACAGCCAGATAGAGTGTAGTGTTTAGTATCCCTGATATGTACTATATATATATATATATATATATATATATATATATATATATATATATATATATATATATATATATATATATATATATATATATATATATATATATATATATATATATATATATATATATATATATATATATATTTAGTTAACATCTCTATTGTCTGTCATGAATGTGGGTAATTGTCAGTGTATTTAATTTTGAAAATTAAGGCCCAGCTTCAGAAGTTCAGTACATGATAAGAATTGAAGATTGAGACATTTCCTCCAATGCTAATCTGACCAAGCTTTTTGTCCCACTTTTTGTGGAACCTGGAAGTATTTACCAACACGTGTGCTTGGAGGACTGTAAATTAAGTGGCCAATCTCCACAACCGAGCTTGCAGGCCCCTGGCCTACTAAACCCTTTTGTCAATCACTTATATTTGTGCCTATACTGCCAGTCCACTTTTCTGGACATTGGTTGTAGAATATTATATGAGGATTTTACTTGAAGAAGTGTAAAAAAATTATTATATTTACAGATGGGGAAATCTATGTACCTAAAAAAAAGAAGTTGCATACTTTTAAAGAGAACTTTAACAAGTGTAGGGTCTAGATGCAGTCAACAATATATAGCAGAACAAGCAAACCCAATGTTCTGAACATGTGGGCCTCTGAAGCGAAGATATGATACATTATTATCCATCACACCCTTAAAAACTATACAGAAAATAAGTAACCTATTTCAGATTATGTATAATGTTATTTTTAATGTTAGATTATGTATAAAAAATCGTTCACCTTTGTTTTACCAAGTAAGCAGACAGAACCAATTCTAATTTGCAATGACTACCTGGCCAAAGGCATAACGATGCAAGACAGCACAATGTTACACAGAGTACTCAAAAGAAAATGGGGGAAGAAATCAAAAAAGCTTATCTGAAGTCCTGTGTGATCTGGATCAGGTGATTTTTAAGGATCTTTCTGTATTTGGCTCTGTTTATCTGTCCCTCAATTCTGACCATTCTCCTAGCCCCTGCTGCTGAGAATCATCCCCATAGCATTATGCTCCCACCACGTTTCATTGTAGTGGCAGTATTAGCAATGTGCATTACCTTGTTATTGCCATATGTAGCGCTTGGCATTCAGGCTTAATAGTTTGATTTTGGCCTAATCAGGCTGCTTTTTACTGAGGAGTGGCATTCATCTAGACACTGCAATAGGGGCCTGATTGATAGAGTGCTGCAGAGATGGTTGTCCTTCTGGCAGATTCTTGCAGAAGACCAGTAAAGCTTTTTCAGGGTTGCCACTGGGTTCTAGGTTATCTCTAAGAAGAGTCTTGGTGGACACCAGTTAAGTTCTAGAAACATCTACAATACTAGAGGTCTGAATACTTGTGGACAGATTTCTGTTTTTTTCAATACATTTGCACATGTTATTATGGGGTATTGTGTGTAGTTTCATGGCAATTAATGTACATTCAATCAATTATAAATTGATTGTAACACACCACATTTTGGAGAAAGTGAAGGGGTCTGAATACTTTTTCGAATGCATTTTACAGTACCCTGGTAGAAGCTCAGATAATAGTTTTTAAAGGAATGTATGGAGAGATGAATGTGACATTTTTGTTTCTGGGTCTTTTGCAGTTCATTTCAGTCATTGGCTGCAGAGAACTGAAAATAATGACGGTTGAAGGAAGGATTGACTTTAGAAATGATAAGGTACCTTTTGGAGTGTAGATTTCTGTTGGTTGGAAAGATGTTAAGGAGTGAGCTGAGAGTACATTTTGTGGACGTTTTGGACTTTTAAATAAGCTGGTATTATAGAGTTTGGCATTGCATGTGCACTGATGTCCCTTTAACTACAGTGCAAAGATCACGATGAGTGTTGTATTGGGTAGTGGTGATAAAGCCGATGTCATTGTGGAAAACAATGTCCAATTTGTTAAGGTGACTACTGTCAGCAAGTTTAAATTATGCTGCCACAGTCTAGGACTGGTAAAAACGTCATTTAAAAGGTTGCAACATGGGTGAACAAAGCCTTGTCATGACATAGAAAACCAAGACTGGATTGAATTTTAGACCGATAATGGTCTAACCAAATGCCAAGACAGCTAGGTATCGATATTCAGAATCCGAATTGAGATCCATTTTAAGTGACAATCTTTGTCAAGGATACAGGTAATTTCGGATTGAAAAACATACATTTTGCATTATTGGAATTTAGGAGTAGTTGAAATTTATGCAGTTGAAGCTGGGATGAAGAGTGGTTAGCACAGTTTAATAAGGGATCCAATGTTTACAAAACAATGTAATCTGCACAAAGGTGGATAAAAGAATCACCGTCGGCAAGTGCAGCACTGTTGATGTATGCTGAGAACAAGGTTGGCCTGACTACCAAACCCTGAGGAATACCGGCAATCACAACTAGTGCTTGGGAGTCAAAATGGCATAGTCTGTTTTTTCATATCAGACTTTCAAACATCTTAAATTGGCAGAGCAGGAGGGAAATCAGCCTATAGCAATTTGAGTCAACTTTGTCAACTCCTTTGTGATAGGTTAAACGGGCAAAAAAAGTGAATTCTTTATATTAAAATAAAACTTGCTTACCCAATTGACTGCGTACAGTGGTTTCTAATTTCCCTAAAGAGATGTCTGTCATGGGGAATATTGGTAGCTATTGCTATATGCCATAGCTGGTGTTTATGTTGGATAAGAAGTAGCCAGGTTAGTAGTGAACCAGAGGCTGTATTAAGTCTTTGATCACAGTTTTCTGAACCAGGCATGTTTATTAAGGACTGTAAGAAAAGCATTTTTAAAATTAGACCAGGCAGAGGGGTTAATGTTAATTCTGTGTCCGTGTACAAAAGTTACATAGGAAGGCATAGGAAGGCCCGCTTGTTAAAGTGTTTTAGAAAACATTTGACAATGAGGCGGACGTTTGATCTAGGTAATGTTGCATACACAGGCAATGATACGGTGATCACTAAGGTCTTTGTGAAGAACTGCAGAAGTGTCTTTCTCTGTCATGTTAGCAAGGATAACATCAATGAGAGTGCTGTTATTCATGGATTTAAGGATGAATCTGAGGGGTTCTTGAATGATTTGATAGAGATTTAGGTCATTCCAGTTGTGATCATATAGAAGGTGTTTTAAGCATGTCCCAATTTAAGTCACCTAATAACATAAACTCAGGTTAGGTACGATACAGAGGGTGTCCAGGACACAACTGGGTGCAGATGGAGGTTTATAGGAGGCAACCACATTAAGAGACTTGTTTCTAGATAATGTGATTTTTTTTTATATATATACATATGAGCAATATCACTACCAATGAGAGTTATTTTTAGAGGCTGTGTTAATTGGTGCCAGTTTGTGCACATTCAAAATGGCAGAAGGTGAGGGGGTGATGCAGTGAGCATTCACAGCTAATTTTCAAAGCGCAGATGTATGCTTGACTCATATTTCAGGTTTTTTTTTTCTCAGCAGGTAGCAATCCTCTATACATTCCACTTGTTTAAGGAGAGTGGACACACTTTTTACATAAAGTCTGTATGCGCGATACATTCTACATTTGCTAATTTTAATAGAGTCTACAGATGCTAATTTTAATAGAGTCTGCAGATTTAATTTGAATATACAGAACTTTCTCACTGTCCCCCTTTGCCATGCTGACTGACTCACCCCAACCTTTTGCCCCTCTTGCTAATGCAGTGACAGCTACATTGTGCGCGTCAAAGCAGTGGTCATGACCCGGGACGACTCGAGTGGCGGCTGGCTGGCCCAGGACGGGGGGTGCCTTAGCCGAGTGGGCGTGTGCAAGGTGTTGTCAACCGAGCTGCTGGGTCGAAGCAGCTTCCTCATCTACGGAGAGCGCCTTAAAGACAAACAGGTAAAGCTAATCTCAAAGATTCCAGAGCAGAGCTGCAGAGTTTAGGGCATGGGTGGGCAAATTAAGGCTTGGGGCCAAAAATGCCACGGCCCTTGAGCCATTTGAATCTGGCCCCATGGTACGTTTGGGAAGTAAACATATATTTTGTGGTTAATAAAAACACTCCAGCAATTGCATTTCAAGTCCCTATGTGGCCCTGGAACTGAAAAGGTTGCCCACCCTAGATACTGGCTTCTCGTTTCTTCTTTGGTCTTTCCTAGAAGAAAATGCAGGTAGTAGAATTGCTTGTTTTAAAGAGGACTGCGCACAACATGGCTCCCATCCCTCTGTGCTCTTAGTCAGGGCCATGGTTTAACTCATAGTCAGCTCAAACGTATATCTTCTGCCAGGTGATTCTGGAATGCTTTCTGAAGAAGGATCTGGTGTATACCAAGGCCACACCCACATTTCACCACTGGAAAGTGGACAACAAGAAGTGTGGCTTGACGTTCCAGAGCCCGGCTGATGCACGCGCCTTTGACCGCGGTGTCAGGAAAGCCATGGAGGACCTGACTGAAGGTACGGGAGGGAAAGGCGAGGACTACGACAGCTGTATCTCAATTCTGTTGGATGGTATACCTGACTAGTTTCCATTATAGCCACAGATAGGTGAAATAGGTGGTTAGAAAATTATGTTTAGAAAAGTAGGATGTTTGATGATATGTGGTTGAAGACCAGCCGAAGGTGGTTCAAAACAACACCCCCAACCTCCTTTGTTGCCGGTTTACTCACTATTGCTTGCTCTGCCATCTTTGTCTTCCAGGATCTACGACCTCTTCTTCAACCATACAAAACGAGGCAGAATTAGGTGATGATGACGTTTTCACAGTGAGTCTGCTTTTCCACGATTGTGGTTTCAAACACTAGTAAGTTCAGGGACTATAAACTCCTGAGAGACGTTAGTGTGTTTGGGTTTGGTATAACTCTGCACCCAAAATGGCTGGTCTGGATGTCAGTAGAACGATATACTATTCTCCATCTATTGTTAACACTGTCTACTTCCATGTCAGACACCATAATAGTTTGTGCTAGGTCATCTCTTGGTCAGGCTTTTCTCTTGGCTCGTCTTAGATAACTTCATTTTCTTTACCTTAGATTTTTGCCAAAAAATAACACATTTATTTTGGCCAAGCCAACGCGGTTTTGGTAAGAGATGGACCTTTTTAGCAGGATACGGCTGGTGTGATAGTAACAAGCTGCTGCTGCTGATGTGTGTGTGAAGTGACTGAGGGGGGCTAGGGATGAGGTTACAAAGAGGGTAGGGTTGAGAGGGCAGGTATCCAGCAGTGTTTCAACCAGACTCCTCCTGCTTGACATTTGGTTTGTTGCCGTCACAGGAGATAAGGAGCTGCATGTATGGGTCGTAAGGTCTCTCACTGCCTCCCCCTTACCCCTTATGACACCTTGGCACCTTTCCCTCCCCAGTCCCCTCCTGTAAAACTATCATTAACAGCTGCTTCCTAGCAAACTGCCTTAACAGAGGGGGTCTGAGAGAAGGGAAAGCCTTGTGTTCTTTCTCTCTTGCCTCATGTTGAACAGTCTGGAGGCAGATAGATTTTTTTTGGCCAGCACTTGTGGAGGAGTGGATTGCTGTGTGTGTCCTTGCACACGCACTGATGCTGCTTTCAACTGTGTTTTGACTTGCCTCCATTTCTGCAGATAGAGGTTTTGGTGATAGTGGGTGTTCAAGAGCACGTTTCGTGGCAAACTCTTAAATATTGTAATTTCATTGACAATGGTAGAGATTGAGTATCTCAAGTGCAGACATTGTGAATTGGTATGTGGTTAGCACAGTTTCCTTTTTCAAGCTGATTACTTTAATGTGTCAAACAAGATGTCCGCTTCCATCTCTTCTCTGGCTGTCCATTTGGCATACTCACACCACGTCTGCAGTCAAACTCTTGTAAACTAGGTGCAAACACATGTAGATAAAAGACAGGCTAAAACAAACAGGAGAAAGTGAAACCATTAGTCAATTGCCTATTTCATCCCTTATTAAGCGCTCTGCCGTTTGCACAAGACAGCTGTAACCTCAACTGGTTTGCAAACTCGCCAAGAGACAATTGCTAAGACCCCAGACCGAGGTGGAATGTGGCCACCTCCAGCAGTTTACCAGACCACTGACCAAAATGCCAGTTCTGTTCCATCTTGACATGTTTAACGGATAAAATGGAGACCTCACAAAGCAGGTAATTAGTCCGGTAAGTATACATACTTTTCTGCAGTGCTATTACTCAGCTGCTGTGTGACACTATTATGTCAGTGTTGCTGTTATATCACAGGGTTTTGAATAGGCCTAATTTTTTCAGGGAGGGAAACATACATGAGTCATAATGGTGCATCTGCCGTGGAGGCCTCAGCCTGGCAGCCCCCACTACTGCTGCCTGACCCAGTGTACTTTACCCAGTGTACTTTACCCAGTGTACTTTACCCAGTGTACTTTACCCAGCCTAAACACGGCTAGCTAGCCTAGCAAACGTGCTAAACACTTATTACCATGTATTCCGGCTGGACACCGTTTGCTAGCCTACAGGACATGCTAAACCGTACTACCCCTGTACGCACCCAAAATTAACCTAATTTCAAAATGACAAGGGGAAAAACACAACACAAGGACGCAGATGGTAGTCCTGTAGAAATGCGTACTACATTGCTGCAGTTAGAAAAGCCTTAATTTTGAAACTCCACTAAAGTAGTATTTGCAGACAACTACAAAATTACTGCAGTTAGTGTTATTTTGGATGCAATTAACCTATAGCAAACAAGCAAGTTTATTTATATAGCACAATTCATATACAGAAGCAGTTCAATGTGCTTTACAAAGAAAAAGAGAAATATAAAATACAATTGAATAGAAACAAATACTAGAAAAAAAACAATAAACAACAATAAAACATCATAATAATAAAACATTAAATTAATAGGTGATAGGTGGTTTAGCAAAACAAATCTTTGACTTGATCTTTATTTACATTTATTTATTTACACAAACATGCTAACCAGCAGATGCTAATTTACTAGTGTAGGAAGCAGACAATAGAATACTTAGCTAGACACGCTAGCTAACTGCTAAAAAGCGATGCTGACCATGCTAAATAGAAAAGACGCTACTAAACCACTAAAACAATGATTAAGTACTATGCACCTTCCTACTTGGCATACCTACTCTTCATCCGGAATGTGATGGTGATTAGAAGCCCAGGTCCCAGCACTTGCTTTCCCTCTTTCTGTTTTTCTTTTCTTTCTTCCGATGCCATCAAAGAGTGAAACGGCCTAGCGTGCCGTTTCCAGAGGAGGGAAGAAGGGCTGTCAGGGAAGAGTCCGGGCGTAGAGGACCCGGCAGTAATCCGTCACTGCCTCCATGTTTACATAGCTGGCCCTACTTAGAAAAAACAGGTCCGCTTTAGGGAACACTCTAATTCACCTCGGTTGCAGATCCTCTTATTTTGGAATCGAGCTGCATTCCCCTGTGGCCCTGAGAACTGGTCTGAAGGGGGAAGGTCACATTGTAGGACATAGGATCCGTCCTTTTTGAAAAGCCTGAGGGAACTTGAGTCCTGGCTCAGGGAGAAGAGAGGACAATGACGAATGACCTTTACCCCTGTCTGCCTCTCTCTCGCTGCCTCTCTCAACCCCACCAAGGAGCTATAACAATATTTGTCAAGAGTAAATAAGGCACTCCTTGAGATGACGCAACACTTCCTCCTCTTTTTTAGAAGGTCCGGGGTGACTTGGACATACTGTTGGAATGTCTTCCTTTGGGGAGTTCAGGGGGAACATTGGACAAGGGTGCAGGAGGCTCAAACACCTCACAGTGTGTGTGTGTATGACTAGACGACTGAAAGAGTAGTCACACAGTCAATCACAAAAACACTTATACACCAGGGTCTCTGTGAATGGGTTGCTGGCGTGCAGACTTGTTCACTCTGTAATGTTGACGAGGCCAAGTGTAGTTTTTAGAACTGCCAGCTGCTGTGAGTTCCATTCGTGTCTGGTCTGGCGGCTAAATTGATAATTAGCTCAGCCCCAAATACAACCCCCTCCCCAGTTGCAGCAATTATTATGAACACAGGAAAATACACACCCGCTCAAAAATATATCTCTTTAGTATGCACGCGCACACACACACACACACACACACACACACACACCAATTACACTTAGCAAAAGAATGCACATGCTCACACACAAAGTCCCGGATTACTAACCTTGAGGGGACGCAAGAATTCCATGTTCCATAAACTTAACCATAACCCTTATCCTAACCTTAACCTAACCACCCTAACTTCAACCTCGATAAACTAACCTTTATACCTAAACCTTTGCTGTGCTCAAGGGCACAGTGGCAAGTTGCTGGTGTTTATGTACACTACCGTTCAAAAGTGTGGGGTCACTTTGACATTTTCTTGTTTTCCATGAAAACATGCATGAAATGAGTTTGAATAGCAAATTTAATAGGAAATATAGTAATTGACAAGGTTAGAATTAACGATATACAGCTGAAATAATTGTGTCCTTCAAACTTTGCTTTTGTCAAAGAATTCTCCATTTGCAGCAATTACAGCCTTGCAGACCTTTGGCCTTCTAGTTGTCGGTTTGAGATTATCAGAAGAGATTTCACCTCATGCTTCCTGAAACACCTCCCACAAGTTGGATTGGCATGATGAACACTTCTTACACGGTCAAGCTGCTCCCACAACAGCTCAATAGGGTTGAGATCTGGTGACTGTGCTGGCCACTCCATTATAGACAGAATACCAGCTGACTGCTTCTTCCCTAAATACAGCTCTTAGACAGTCTGTGGCGCTACTTGGTGGCGTCAGATGCCCCAACACATAACATCCCAGAGGTTCTCAATTGGATTGTGAGGGCCAATCAATGGCATCAATACCTTCGTCATCCAGGAACTGCCTACACACTCTGGCCACATGAGGCCAGGCATTGTCCTGCACCAGGAGGGACCTAAGGCACACAGATCCTTCGTAAGGTCTGACGATGTGTTTCGTCTTGGTACGTAACAGCAGTCAGGGTACCGTTGGCTAGCATGTGGAGGTCTGTGCGACCTTCCAAGGATATGCCTCCCCAGACCATCACTGACCCACTGCCAACCGGTCATGCTAGATGATGTTGCAGTTAGCATAATGTTCACAACGGCATCTCCAGGCTATTTCACATATGTCCAGTATCTGTGTTATTTTGTTTATCTTAATCTTTTCATTTTATTGACCAGTCCGAGAGATGGCTTTTTCCTTGCAACTCTGCCTAGAAAGACAGCAGTGAAGAGGCGACTCCAGGATGTTGAGAATGGTGGTTTGCAGGTACTATTTAATGAAGCTGCCAGTTGTGGACCTGTGAGGTGTCGGTTTTTCAAACTAGACACTAATATATTCTCCTCTTGCTCAGTTGTGCACTGGGGCTTTCCACTCCTCTTTCTGTTCTGGTTTGAGCCAGTTTAAGCTGTTCTGTGAAGGGAGTAGTGCACAGCATTGTACAGGATTTCTTGGCAATTCCTCGCATGGAGTAGCCTTAATTTCTCAAGAATAGACTGACGAGTCTCAGAATAGAGTTCTTTGTTTCTGGCCATTTTGAGCCTGTAATCGAATCCACGATTGCTGATGCTCCAGATATTCAACTAGTATTTTAGAAGGACAGTGTTATTGTGTCTTTAATCAGAACAACAGTTATCAGCTGTGCAAAGGTAATTGCAAAAGTGTTTTCTAATGATCAATTAGCCTTTTAAAATTATAAACCTGGATTAGCAAACACAGTGTGCCATTGGAACACAGGATTAATGGAATTTTTTATTCCATTAAAATTCTGACTTTTCCAGCTACAGTAGTAATTTAAAACAGTAACACTGTATTTCTGATCTATTTTATTTTAATAAACAAAAAATAGCTTTTCATTTGAAAACAAGAAAATTTCAAACTGGCCCCAACATTTTGAATGGTGGTGTATGTGTGTTTTACTCTGTAATTACCTCAAAGGGCTCCTACCCTCCCCCAGATGCAGGCCCCTGCCTTAATCTGCAATCTTAATTTGCCCCCATTCACTCCCAAACCAAGAGATGATGAAAATCTCCAAACAAGCCTGAGGTATGCCTTTGAAACGAAAGGCTTCACCACACACATCCCATCTACCCCCAGTCAACATGCCAGCTGGACTACTGTGGCCTTTGTGATGAACATGGGCAATTTAGCCCTTTTTACATTCCATGGACCTTCAAGGGAGCACTGCATTTTATTTTGTTCTTTTTTTAATTATTATTTTCTCCTTTAAGAAGACATGATGTTGGAGTGAATATCTTTGTAATTATCGGCAAGAGACATGGGACCCCGGTTTGCCTCCTTAAGTCTTTCTCTACCCAAATGTGGCTCTTGGCATCATTGTCTTAGGAAGTGGCATAACAATAGGTTTTGTCTGTGCTCGCTGAATCTCCAGATATAATCCAAAGTGAATGATTGTGTATGAGAGATGTGCAAACCCGATTCCAAAAAAGTTGGGACACTGTATAATTGTGAATTAAAACAGAAAGCAATGATGTGGAAGTTCACATCCCCTCTTCTTTTTATAACAGACTGCAAACGTCTGGGGACTGAGGAGACAAGTTGCTCAAGTTTATGAATAGGAATGTTGTCACATTCTTGTCTAATACAGTTGCTCAGCTGTCTTAGGTCTTCTTTGTCGCACCTTCCTCTTTATGATGCGCCAAATGTTTTCTATGGGTGAAAGATCTGGACTGCAGGCTGGCCATTTCAATACCCGGATCCTTCTTCTATGCAGCCATGACATTGTAATTGATGCAGTATGTGGTCTGGTATTGTCATGTTGGAAAATGCAAGGTCTTCCCTGAAAGAGACAACGTCAGGATGGGAGCGTATGTTGTTGTAGAACTTGGATATAACTTTCAGCATTGATGGTGCCTTTCCAGATGTGTAGGCTGCCCATGCCACAAGCACTCATGCAACCCCATACCATCAGAGATGCAGACTTCTGATCTGAGCGCTGATAACAACTTGGGTTGTCCTTGTCCTCTTTAGTCCGGATGACATGGCGTCCCAGTTTTCCAAAATGAACTTCAAATTTTGATTTGTCTGAACACAGAACACTTTTCCACTTTGCCACAGTCCATTTTGAATGATCCTTGGCTCAGAGAAATGCCTGCGCTTCTGGATCCTGTTTAGATACGGCTTCTTTTTTGACCTATAGAGTTTTAGCCGGCAACGGCGAATGGCACAGTGGATTGTGTTCACGACAATGTTTTCTGGAAGTATTCCTGAGCCCATGTTGTGATTTCCATTACAGTATCATTCCTGTATGTGATGCAGTGCCGTCTGAGGGCCCGAAGATTAGGGACATCCAGTATGGTTTTCAGGCCTTGACCCTTACGCACAGAGATTGTTCCAGATTCTCTGAATCTTTGGATGATATTATGCACTGTAGATGATGATAACTTCAAACTCTTTGCAATTTTTCTCTGAGAAACTCGTTTCTGATATTGCTCCACTATTTTTCTCCGCAGCATTGGGGGAATTGGTGATCCTCTGCCCATCATGACTTCTGAGGGACACTGCCACTCTGAGAGGCTCTTTTTATACCCAATCAAGTTGCCAATTGACATAATAAGTTGCAAATTGGTCCTCCAGCTGTTCCTTATCTTTACACTTAACTTTTTTATTGCTACCTGTCCCAACTTTTTTAGAATGTGTAGCTCTCATGAAATCCAAAATGAGCCAATATTTGGCATGACATTACAAAATGTCTCACTTTCAACATTCAATATTTTATCTATATTCTATTGTGAATTAAATGTATGTTTATGAGATTTGTAAATTATTCCATTCCTTTTTTACTCACAATTTGTACAGTGTCCCAACTTTTTTGGAATCGGGTTTGTAGTTCACTCATTTTAAAGTACCAAAGCCAGATTCCCTTTCGTTTGATTAGGGGACCCTGGCCGTCCTCTGATGCACGCTTTTGCATTGCAGTGTTCTGGTAAAGAGCACAGGGGATTCAATTAAGTTCACATATCTCACCCACCACATGAAAGCGGCGTCCTGCACCAGCATCACCTGGTGAAACAATCTACCACACATCTGGTCTCACTTGACGCAAAAGGGCTGTAAGTCGGAGGCTTCTTAGATGGAATATGTTTAACCTTCCCTCAGTTAAATACATCTTAAAAAACTTCTTAAAGCCATTCCTTTCCTGGGGGAGTGGGGGGGGGGGTGTTGGTGCGATTTGGACTTGAACCCATACCATACTCTTACCTAAGTGACGGCCCACAGCGCATGCAATATGCCGGACGCTCTGTCTGATTTCATGGTGCAACGGCAGGTGGGAATCGGCTCCCTGCATGGGTTCTTGTGCCCAATTGAGGGCTTTATCTCCCACACACCGGATAACTCAACTGCTCCCCCACTGCCCTCCAGTACTGCATTTTTTGGGCTGTTTGGGCCATTTTAATCACTTCAGACAGGCTGTCAGAATTTTGGAGTATTTGTTTGGCTCCAAAGGTAGTGGTATCTGTCATTACATTGCTGTGATTGCCAAAACGCCTCTGAAACCTTGAAGTTTTTCTTCAAGAGCGTGATTGTCCTGTAAACGTAGCCAAAGCCAATGTGTCAGAAAGCTGTGATGATCTCTAGTATGAACCTATAACCCACCTATATTTTCAATCAGAATTATTAATTTCCAGTGGAGGAAAAACAAAACATCCGCCCAAATGAACGGAATCCTGTCTTCTTGACTATTGTTTGGTCTGATTTTTTTCTATCAGAACGCCACTGACAGCTCATCCAACTCATCCCAGAAGAAGGAGCCAATCCCTCCGCCCCTCCAGCTGGCGACCCTGGCCCCGCCCAGCTTCTGCGAGCCCCGCCGGCACCATTGCATTCTGGGCCACTTCTATGACCAGCACCGACCCTCGGACCACTACTTCCTGGATCAGGTGGGTGGCTGGGGGACGATGGTGGCCAAGGGGGGTAATCTGAATGTTGTTCATTCAATGCAATATCACACGTTGCAGCTGGGAGTTTGCAACCACATTCTTTACTAGCACAGGTAGGTGGTAGAAAGTCCTGTGTAGCTCACTTGGCGAGTGTATGGTTCTCGTAACGCCAGAGTTTCCAACAGGGGGCCTCGATTCTAACAGGGGCCTGTAAGAAATTGTAACACTAAGTTGATCTTGATAAAAGCGCTCGCTAAATGTCTTGTACAATGTGGAGATACTGGGAATGTGCCACTAAACTAAATTGCATTAAATTGTGTTTATGTTGACAATTATTCCACATTTTGGCTGCTAGTTGGAAGACATTGTAAGCTGGATGCACAAATCTGTGTAAATGTCTTTTTATTTTTAAACTGTTGTTTTGTCTCTGCAGTCAGGGCCCATATTTCCACGCCACGTCAGCTTTCAGGTGGAGGAGGAAGAGATTGTTCGCATCAATCCCCGCGAGCGGACCTGGCTGACGGGCTACGAGGACTACCGACACGCCACCGCCACTCGCGACAAGCTCATCCAGCAGCCTGAGGATGGCGACACTTATGTGCACTTCGCAAAGAGAGAGCCTCCCAAACACGACTACACCTACCCTTACCCCTTAGGCCTTGACCCACACTCACGGGACCCCAAGATGGGCTGCATAGGACGACTGGGCGGGGGCGGTGGCCTCAGCGGTGGACAACGAGCGGTGGTCACGGCCCAGCCTCGCGCCCTCCATCCCAAGGGCAAGCGGCGGAAGGAGGACGGCGAGCGCTCACGCTGCGTCTACTGCCGGGACATGTTCAACCACGAGGAGAACGGGCGTGGGCGCTGCCAGGAGGCACCGGACCCCATCCAGACGTGCATCCACCGGGTCAGCTTCATGTGGTGCGCGGACAGCCTGCTCTACCACTGCATGTCGGACCCGGAGGGCGACTACACAGACCCGTGCTCGTGCGACACCAGCGACGAGCGCTTCTGCCTGCGATGGCTGGCCTTGGTGGGTTTGTCGCTGCTGGCCCCCTGCATGTGCTGCTACGCCCCCTTGCGCGCCTGCTACCGCTGCGGGGTGGCCTGCCACTGCTGCGGAGGCAAGCACAAAGCCGTGGGCTGAGGGCACCGCCATGCAGCCTTTTCTGGCAGGCGGTGGGGTGACGACTAGAACAAAGACACATGGAATTGACCGGAAAAGGGTGGCCCCCGTTATTGTTTTGTTTCTGTTGTTGTTGTTGTTGCGTCTCTCTGCCAAGTCCCAGACAGGAAAACAATTGGCTCTCCTGATTTTTATTGTATTTTTCTAAATCATGGTCTTTCTCTGTGAAAAGAAAGGTTAAAAAAAGTTCCCTGTTGTTTTCCCATTCATTGTTTTATTGTGTGTGTGTGGGGGGTACCCAACCTACGGCTTCCATCTCTTGCATTACAAAGACTAGAACGATGAATATTCATTTATAAATATATATAAACAGGTACTTTTATATTTTTACACTCATGTGTTTTAAAGGCTTGAATATTTTTCTTTCAGTGTTTTGTGCAAGAGGTCCGTGTGAGAGTTGTTCTCTGAAGGTGGTGTGGTGGTGGTGGTGGGTGGGGGGGGTGGCGTCCTCTTACTCAATGTTCTCTCACTACTAATCCAAGATCAAGCTTGTTCCATTCTGTAAACCAGAGGCACTTAAATCAACATTGTGTTCTAAACAGCACTGTATTCCCACAGAGCATTTCTTATTGCCAGAGCATAGTCGAAAGGAGGGCACTATATCGGGAATAGAGGGCCATTTGGGATACGCAGCAACTGTGATCACATTAGCCCTTCCCCAGCCAATGAAACAAAAGCGAAGCCAAACTTTGACCTGAAACCAATGTTTCCTCATTCTGCCCTTGACCTGGCCTCGTTCCTGGTCTGCACTGTCTTGTCAACTCTCTTGCGGTTGTCTGTGACTACAGCAGTTGGCTAATCCAGGGTAGTCGCACCTTGGACGAGGCTACTCTTGAGCTTAAAGCTTGTTGTTAAAACAAATGATACTTTATGAACATCAATGCAAACAAACCTGATAAGGCCATGACAATGGCATTCTACCACTCAAGACAAATTAGACTGAATACATTGTATGGTGGATTTGGCCCAGAATAAAAGATGAAATTGGTCAGTAGTGCTTAAGGATCAGATAGGGAAACTCTGCTTTAGACACAATCTACAGGATAGGTGTCTACTTGTGGGTGTGTGCAAGTGTTTGACTTTGTGCAAAGGTCTGGAAAACAAAATGGGCAAAAATTTATATCTAATTACTATTGTTGTGAATCTAACTAAAAGCCAAAATGACAAAATAAGCTGAAGCCTTTACATAGAGAATCTTTAAATTGCTTATTTGATAGAAAATTTTAATATGATAATGCTTAGTCAACCTTTTTCTTACGGTGAAGGAGAACAACGCAAGCCTTCGCTGACTTTTCATTTAGTTAATGTACTATGTCATGTTTTGATAAATCTTTTGATAAAGTTTTTTTTTAATTTATTTTCCTTGCTAAATTTAGACCCCAGTCTAAGAGGAATGGGTGGCAAGGAGGAGCTGATCAGTCCCATTGAAAACTAAACACAGCCAGGAGGGAGAAGAGGGTGTTTTTATTTTGTTTGCGTTATGAGATAGATGAGATCATTGTCCAGTCTACTCTCATTGTCAGTGGTGCTTTCTTTTGCAATTACTTTTCTTTTGTCTTTTAAAATGATGCTAAATGTTGTCAGAGAATCTAAAGATGTTTGCTAAATTTTGGCTTGAGAGAGTGCGGGTCAAACCATTTGAACCCAATTGCTCATGTTTACCAAAACACACAGTTGCTCCCCAAGGCTGAAGATGGAAGACATTCTTCTGAAGTCCAATAACGCCCACTTCCTGGTCTTTTACTCACAATTGCGTTACAGCTAATGGCAAGAGAGAATGCTAATGTTTGTTAGCCAGTCTAATCGTGCAGGTGGTATGAAAGAAAATGAACGGTATAGTATGCGTGTGTATATATGTGGATGGATGAATGCATGTATGTGGATGGATGGACTGATGGTATGTACTGAAACAAAAACCAGCCTCAAATTGAAACCACCCTGTAACCTTAAAGGTTTAAACTTTCTATGTATGAAGCACAACACTAATCAGAAAACCTAATGAACAATGTGTGAATTGCTATGAGAAGTGCCCGATCTTGAGTCACATCGACATGGTAAAAAGGCATCTTATGTTATATATCCCAGTCACACATTACCTAATTGTCGTAATCATTTGAGTACCAAGCAACGTCTGGGGTTCTATAGGTGACTACCATGGGAACAAGGGTTGCAGGTTCTGTTCAAAAGCTGCTGTTGTGTCCATGTCTTTGTCTTTCCTATCTTTCTCTCAAACTCCTTCCTTCCCTATTTCTGGTGTGTGTCTCTGTCAGCTTTGCAATACTGTTGCCATTCATTGTAGAGAAGATCCAAGTTTTATTTTTCTATCTGTGGTAAAAGAAAAGTTAACCAAAAACAGTTTGTCTGTTTGGTGCAGTGTCTAGTTCCTGCACACATTTAACTATTAAAGGAAAGTGCCTGAAGCCTCCTCTTCATCTATCTTCTCTTATATAATATAAATACATAAAAAAAACATTTACTGTTTAAATGTTCCAGTCGTTGGGGTTGTCCTTTTTTTTTTTTTTTTTTTTACAATATGCATTTTTACCTCTGTAAAAAAAGCTACAAATATATATATAAAGTGTATAATGTACATTTTAAGTTCTATTTTTTTATTGTTTCTAATAATGATGGATGCGACTCTTGAAAATGAAAGCTGACAAAAGAGAAATTGAGATCTGTATCAATGCTAATACATCTGATGGAAACGAACAGACGCATGGATAGTAAGTACTTTTCTGTGTGTCTGCGTGCGGGCATATTCATTTAAACGTTATTTTACACAAAAACTACTTTTAGAGATCAGAGCTGACGGCGGCCTCCGCATCAGTTCATGTACATACTGTGTATATCACACGTAGCGTGGCATCCGTTTAGCATTCCTATAGAACCTTTCAGCTGTAGTTACGCATTTCCTCCTGTGTTGCATCTGTCTTGGGATGAGGATTGACCTCATACTGCCTGGCCTGGTTCTATCCTCCCACACCACTGCACATAGCTGCATCGTACTTCTAGTAGGTGATTGTGTTTGAGCAAGATAGGGGTACGGGAAAACCGTCAGCAGCAAGATCCTGTCTTTGGTCCAGTTTCTTCCCCCATAGCTGTCAAGACTGTAGTATACTGTATGCTTTGGGAGCTAGACAGGTTTAGCAAGCTGTACAGCACTCTCCAGGTGTGTGTGTGTGTATATGAGGACACAAGATTGTTTTACTCTGTTGGTCTCTGGAAATCCATATGAAGAATGACAGAAAGAGTAAAATAATGCCCCTTTAGGCTCTGGTTGGCTACAGAACTCAGCAACTGCAAATAGTATCAAACTCAACATGTGCAAACATTTAGGGCATACTTTATACTAATGAGCTCACTGGTTCTCCCCCTCATTGACTCAGGGTTTGAAAGAAAGGAAACCAACACTTAAAATAATGTAGCCTTTGCTTTGCATATTTAAGATTTAGATGCTGTGATGTCATTTCCTTTCTGTTTTAAAATTGTAGATTTATATGAATTTCCATTTAAATATACCTTAAAATTTGCTGCGTTCAAAGGATGTGATGATGGAACATGAAATTCGTTCTTGAAAAACATTTTCACCTTATCTGCTGAGTTTGGCCCACGGTTGTTTCCATTTGTCAAAATTGTGACTTGTCAAGCCTTTTGCTCTTGCAAGCTAAAGAAAGTAATTCTGCAAACACAATTTAACCAATGTTTAACAACTCCGTAAGGTCTCTGACTTAATTCGACATAAGCTACAGAAAATTATTAAATTATCGATTGCAGGTTTAAAAGGGTTATCAGGGTGATAGCTCACTCTGTTTAGTTAGTCCTTTTGTTAGTAGACTGGTTGTATGCAATTACCTCAAACATTTAATTTATCAGTTTAGTTTTCCCATACACATTCAATATATTCAAGACTTTATTTGGAAATTAGGCCACATTTGCTAGTAGCTTTGATAAGATGTTTTATTAAATGTTTGTACAGGTTGCTAACTGACCAATCATATAGCTTAACTAAACACAGCTAATACTTTTTGCATTTCAAAAAACGTTTAATTTTTAGATGTGATGAGGAAATTACAATTGAAATACTGAAATGTTGTCAATTTCTGTTGAACAGGGAGAATATTTTTTAAGTTAATTGGTTTCAATTCAATCTTGTCAGTGATTGTAAGCCTATATTATGTGGCCTAATATGAACTCTACACAGAATTATACAGTAGACACCAAATGTTATTTTGTCTCGGGACAAAGTTTGAATGTGACACTTAGTATAATATTTCATCTACATCCAAGGTTAACTGTAGTCTTAAACTTTTCTCATTTTTTCATTTCCTTTAAACCTGTCACACCAATACTTATACTCAGGAACAAAAAAAGTACACTAATGTAAAAAAAAATTGGGGTCACTTAGAAATTTGGGGTCACTTCCTTGTTAACATTTTGTCTATTAAAATAACATCAAATTGATCAGAAATACAGTGTAGACATTGTTAATGTTGTGAATTACTATTGTAGCTAGAAACAGATTATATTGTTTGTTATGGAATGCCACGTCGTTTGCTAATCCAAGTTAATCATTTTAAAAGGCTAATTGATCATTAGAAAACCCTTTTGCAATTATGATAGCAGAGCTGCATTATTATTATTATTTTTGCTTCTTTAGAGTAGTTGAGTGTCTGGAGCATCAGCAATTGTGGGTTTGATTACAGGCTCAAAATTGTCAGAAACAACTAAATTATGAATCTCGTCACTATTCTTGTTCTGAGAAATGAAGGCTATTCCATGTGAGAAATTCACAAGAAATTGAAGATCTCATACAACATTGTGTACTACTCCACTTAACAGAAAAACACAAACTGGCTCTAACCAGAATAGAAAGCGGAGTGGGAAGTTTCAGTGTGCAACTGAGCAAGAGGAAAAAGGTGTATCTGAGCCTGGCCAATAAAATGAAAAGATTAAGCTGGGCAAAAGAACACTGGACAGAGGAAGATTGGAAAAAGGTGTTATGGACAGATTAATCTAAGTTTCAGGTGTTCAAATCACAAAGAACATTTGTGAGATGCGACCAAATGAAGAGATGCTAGAGGAGTGCTTGATGCTGTCTGTCAAGCATGGTGGAGGCAATGTGATGGTCTGGGGGTGCTTTGGTGGTGGTAAAGTGGGATATTTGTACAGTGTAAAGGGGATCTTGAAGAAAGAAGGCTATCACTCCATTTTACAATGCCATGCCATACATACCCTGTGGCCAGTGCTTGACTGGAGCCAATGTCCTCGTACAACAGGACAATAACCCAAAGCACAACTCCAATCTATACAATAACTATTTAGGGAAGAAACAGTCAGCTGGTATTCTATCTATAATGGAGTGGCCAGCACAGTCACCGGATCTCAAACCTATTGAGCTGTTGTGGGAGCAGCTTGACCATAAGGTACATAAGTGCCAATAAAGCCAATCCAACTTGTGGGAGGTGTTTCAGGAAGAATAGGGTGAAATCTCTTCAGATGACCTCAACAAGCAGATAACTAGAATGCCAAAGGTTTGCAAGGCTGTAATTGCTGCACATGGAGGATTCTTTGACAAAAGCAAAGTTTGAAGGACACATCAATTAAAAGTCATTATTTCTAACTATTTCAATGACTATATTTCCTATTCATGTTGCTATATTTCCTGTTCAAACTCATTTCATGTATGTTTTCATGGAAAACAAGGGCATTTCTATGTGACCCCACACTTTTGAACAGTAGTGTATCTTAAAGGGATACTTCAGGAAGTTGGAAATGCAGCCCTTTATGTACTTCCACCGAGTCAGATTTATTTCTAGAAACCATTATGTGCAATTTAAAAGTTAGGTGAAACCTACAGCCAATGCCAACAGTATTAGCGTAATGGCTGGCCTTGTATGGTATCTGTAAGCATGTGAGCAGATACCATAAACGCCAAGTCAATGCGCTAAAAATAATTAACATTTGCTCACAAAACTAGCTCGAACTTACTTCATACTGAAAGCTGAGACAATTTTTTTTCCCTACAAGTACGACTATGGAACTAAATGTGAGATATCACTTCATGTGAAATGGACAGCTTGACTTCTGTCAAATAGGCTGCCACTGCATCATTCTATCTGGAGTATTAGGGTAATCACGCATACTTTAAGTCTTTTATGGCAACACGTTAAGACAAGAAGAAGCTGCATATAGAAATGGGTTGAAAAAGTAGAAAAATAAATGGGATACAATATGTCTGAATTCATAATAACAAGCATGTCTAAATTGGGGTGAATGTAACCTAAGCCCGTATTTATCTGGTGTGGTGTACTGGTAAAATATCCTCTCAAACACTTTTACATACATGATTGTGTATCTTTTCTTTTTAAGTAAGTGACTTTTTAAGACTTTCACATGCCCAAGTATTCCAGCTAAGATCAGCAGTTCACAGGTCTCAGAACCAGGACATAAGATTTTTCAGTTCATAGTAAACAAGATTATATTTTTTATATGCGTTAACTGAAAAACAGTACTTGAGTATCCTTGATTCTAACAGGATATTGGTATGCATGTAAATCTACACAGTGTTGTAGACCAGGTGTATATGGTGCAAAAGGGGATTTATATGGTGCAGAAGGGTTCAAAGTTGGTCACAGCTTATAAGCCAGTTCATTTTTATGGCAACATTCACTAGAACCTGCTCCAGGGTAACAATCAAAATCACCTTTATTAGTTAAACACAGTCCATTTACACTTGGAATTTTACATGGTGTTAAATGTGCGGCTAGTGGTAGAGACAATATAAAGATTGCATCTAATACAAAATTACACAACATGTGCTAAGAAGTCAACATATATACACTCCATTAAATGATGATCATTTAAGATGAAGGGGTTATCAATCAAATGTATTTCTAAAGTCCTTTTACATCAGTTATCATTCATTTACAGTTGATGAACAGTTCGATCTAGATCTACCATCAAGGGGGCTGGGCTGAGTTGTAGGAGTAGTGTAGTGCAACTATTGGATTTGCTGTTAAGGTAGGCGGCTTGATGTGACTAGTCTCTGTGGGGAAGACGGACAACCACGGACGGCCAAAGCAGGAGGCAAGAAACCTATAAGGAGGCATGATTTTTCTTTTGCTCATGTTTAACAGTGGCGAACCGTGACTATTGGAGCTAGGCCCCCAGAAGCGGAAAAAGATCTGATGTCATACATATAGGTAGAGAACTCGGATGCCTGTATAGAGCTTGACTTGAGACCTTTGCAGACCAATGTAGGAGAAACAACTCTTTGATGATTGAGTCTAACGGTCCTATGTGTCACGGCTTCGGGGTTTGGACAAGGAGGAGCAGGAGAAGGCGTGGTGGAAGGATCTTTTTAATGGTATCCTCACGAACCAATGCAAAATAAGTATAAACAGGTGACGAAGCGTCGTACAGCTCTTAGTAGGTAGAGACAATCACACACAAAGACAGGGGGAGCAGAGGGAACATATATACCGGGGGAAACAGCGATGATGAGGAACAGGTGCACTAAACGAGACACAGGTGAAATGTATGATGAGACGGTGGTGTCAGAAGGCCGGTGACGTCGACCGCTGGGGCCCGCCCACTGCAGGGGGAGGTGAACCAGCAGAGGTCGCAGTTGTCACAGTACCCCCCCCCTGACGCGCGGCCCCAGCCGCGCGACGACGCCGGCCTCGGGGCCGACCCGGGGGGCGCGGAGCAGGGCGGTCCGGCCGACGCTGATGGAAGTCGCGGACAAGGACGGGAGCCAGGACGTCCTTCACCGGAACCCAGCTCCGCTCCTCCGGGCCGTACCCCTCCCACTCCACGAGGTACTGGAGGCCCCCCGCCCGGCGCCTCGAGTCGACGATGGAGCGGACAGAGTACGCCGGGGCCCCCTCGATGTCCAGAGGGGGAGGGGGCACCTCCCGCACCTCACACCCCTGGAGGGGACCATCCACCACCGGCCTGAGGAGAGACACATGAAACGAGGGGTTAATACGGTAGTCGGGGGGAAGGCGTAACCGATATGTTACCTCGTTGACTCTCCTCAGGACTTTAAAAGGCCCCACAAACCGCGGGGCCAGCTTCCGGCAGGGCAGGCGGAGGGGCAGGTCCCTGGACGAGAGCCAGACCCGGTCGCCCGGCCGATACACCGGGGCCTCCCCGCGGTGGCGGTCTGCGGAGGTCTTTTGACGGCGGACAGCGAGCCGGAGGCGGGATTGCACTGCCTCCCATGTGCCCGCTGCCCGCCGGAACCAGTCGTCCACCGCAGGGGTACCGGTCTGGCTCGGCGTCCACGGCGCCAGGACCGGCTGGTAGCCCAGGACGCACTGGAAAGGCGTCACTCCCGTGGAGGAGTGGTGCAGAGAATTCAGTGCGTATTCCGCCCACGGCAGAAACTCTGCCCACTCCCCCGGCCGGTCCTGGCAGTAGGACCGGAGGAACCTACCCACTTCTTGATTGACCCGTTCCACCTGCCCGTTGGACTGGGGATGGTAGCCCGAGGTCAGGCTGACCGAGATCCCCAGGTGCTGCATAAATGCCTTCCACACCCTAGACGTGAATTGGGGACCCCGGTCAGACACGATGTCCTCGGGCACCCCATAGTGCCGGAAGACGTGTGTAAACAGGGCCTCCGCGGTCTGTAGGGCAGTAGGAAGGCCGGGCAGGGGCAAGAGGCGGCAGGACTTCGAGAACCGATCCACAACGACCAGGATGGTGGTATGGCCCTGGGAAGGGGGGAGATCAGTCAAAAAATCAACAGAAAGGTGGGACCATGGTCGTTGTGGAATGGGCAAGGGGTGCAACTTGCCCACCGGTAGGTGCCGGGGTGCCTTACTCTGGGCGCACACCGAGCAGGAAGAGACGTATACCCTCGCGTCCTTGGCTAAAGTGGGCCACCAGTACTTACCGGCCAGGGCGCGCACTGTTGGCCCGATGCCAGGATGACCGGAGGAGGGAGATGTATGCGCCCAGTAGATGAGGCGGTCGCGGACAGACGCCGGCACATACGTACGGCCCTCAGGGCATGTGGGCGGAGAGGGCTCGTCGCGCTGCGCTCGGGCGATGTCCGCGTCCAGTTCCCATACCACCGGTGCCACGATGCATGACTCCGGGAGCACGGGAGCATCATCCACAGGCCTCTCCTCCGTGTCATGCTGGCGGGACAGCGCGTCAGCCCCGACGTTCTTACTCCCCGGCCTGTAAGTGAGAGTAAACACAAACCGGGTGAAGAACATAGCCCACCTTGCCTGGCGAGGGGTCAGCCTCCTCGCTGCCCGCATGTACTCCAGGTTCCGGTGGTCAGTCCAGACGAGGAAAGGGTGTTTAGCCCCCTCTAACCAGTGCCTCCACGCCGACAGAGCTCGAACCACGGCCAGCAGCTCACGATCACCGATGTCGTAGTTCCGCTCCGCCGCACTGAGCTTCTGGGAGAAGAAGGCACAGGGACGGAGCGTGTTACGACACCCCGTCCGCTGGGAGAGGATGGCACCGAGCCCACAATCGGACGCGTCCACCTCCACGATGAACTGGAGCGACGGGTCGGGATGGGCCAGGACCGGAGCGGTGGTGAAACGGTGTTTCAGTTCCACAAACGCCCGCTCCGCGTCCACGGTCCACCTCAACCGGGTCGCCCCCCCCCTTCAGAAGGGAGGTGATCGGAGCCGCGACCTGGCTAAAGCCCCGGATAAACCTCCTGTAGTAATTAGAGAAGCCTAAGAAACGTTGCACGTCCTTGACCGTGGTTGGGGTCGGCCAATTACGCACGGCGTCAATGTGAGGCTCCTCCATAGCCACACCTGTGCTGGAAAAGCGATATCCCAGGAAGGACACAGACGACTGGAAAAACAGACACTTCTCGGCTTTCACGTACAGGTCATGCTCCAGCAGTCGAGCCAGCACTCTGCGCACTAACGAGACATGTTTGGCGCGGGTAGCAGTGAATATCAAGATGTCATCAATATACACTACCACTCCTTCGCACAACAAGTCCCGGAATACGTCGTTGACGAAGGACTGGAAGACTGAAGGAGCATTCATCAACCCGTACGGCATCACTAAATACTCGTAATGGCCAGATGTGGTACTAAAAGCGGTTTTCCACTCGTCTCCTTCCCGGATACGCACCAGGTTATAGGCACTCCTGAGGTCTAATTTAGTGAAAAAGCGGGCCCCGTGCATCCTCTCCACCTCCGCAGAGATCAAAGGGAGAGGGTAGCGGAACGGAATGGTGATCTTGTTCAGCGCCCGGTAATCAATGCACGGGCGCAAACCACCGTCCTTCTTTTTCACAAAAAAGAAACTCGAGGAGACCTGTGACTTGGAGGGCCTAATGTATCCCTGTTCCAACGCTTCCGTAACGTAGGCGTTCATAGTCTCCGTTTCGGTGCGGGACAGTGGATACACGTGACCCTTCGGGAGTGCGGCTCCGTCAACGAGGTCTATCGCACAATCCCCCAGCCGGTGTGGTGGCAACACAGCAGCCTTGGCTTTGGAGAAAACCGTAGCCAAGTCCCTGTATTCGGGGGGAATGGGCACGGCTGGCGCACTGTCTGGACTCTCCACCGAGGTCGAGCCAACGGAAACACCCAAACACCTACCCTGGCACTTCCGCGACCACCCCGACAGACGTCGACTAGACCAGGAGATGACGGGGTCGTGTAGGGATAACCAGGGGAAACCTAAAACTATTGGGAAAGTGGGTGAGTCGATTATGTGAAAGGATATGGTTTCACTGTGTCGGTTGTCGGTAACCAGGAGGAGGGGAACAGTGCAACTCGTGACCAGACCTGACCCTAGTGGCCGGCTGTCTAGAGCTCTCACGGGCAGGGGGGTGTCGAGGGCCTGGAGGGGTATGCGTGACCGCAGGGCAAAAGACTTATCCATGAAATTTCCGGCTGCGCCTGAGTCTACCAGCGCCTTACACCGGGAGAGCCGCGGAAAGCCGGGGAACCTAACAGGGACAGTGCACATAGAGAGGGAAGAGGTTAGTGGTGAATGTGCATGTGCTACCTGGGGTGATGCGGAAGTGCCCTGCCTGTCACCTCTTGACTCGGGGAGGGAGGTGCGGTGCGGCGTGGTTGTACGGCCTTGTTTCCTCTTGGAGGCACTCCGCACCTCTCCTCCCCTACACCTGCCCGACAGCGCAGCCGTCCCCAGGTCCATGGGGACGGCGGCGTCTGGTTGGCAGGGTGGAACGGGCGGGCCTCTTCCGGGACGTCCTCGGGCAGCTAGCAGGTTGTCGAGACGGATGGACATGTCCGCCAGTTGGTCAAAGGAGAGGGACACGTCTCGACAAGCCAGCTCCCTCCGGACGTCCTCGCGAAGGCTACACCGGTAGTGGTCGATCTGAGCCCGCTCGTTCCACCCCGATCCCGCTGCCAGGGTCCGGAACTCCAGAGCGAACTCCTGCGCCGATCTCGTCTCCTGCCGTAAGTGGAACAGTCGTTCACCCGCCTCTCTCCCTTCGTGAGGATGGTCAAACACGACTCGGAAGCGGCGGGTGAACTCGGCGTAGCTGCCCTGGGTGGGCTGCTCGATGTTCCAAACGGCGGTGGCCCACTCCAGGGCTTTCCCAGACAGGCAGGAGACGAGTGAAGAGATCTTCTGGGCTTCGGTCGGCGCAGGATGCACCGCCTGGAGCGCGATGTCCAGTTGTAGCAGGAAACCCTGGCAGCGGTCCGCCGCCCCGTCGTAGGCCCTGGGCAGCGGAATGGGCATCGCTCCCATGCTGGGCGATGCGGCTTGGGGAGGTGGAGAGACGGCCGGTGCTGCGGGGTTCCACTGGCTCAGCTCTAGGCGCTGCACCGCTTTCAACACAGTGTCCATCGCGGCGCCTAGGCTGGCCAGCAAGGTTGAATGTACTTTTACCACCTCCGCAACACCGGCCTCGCCTGTGGCTCCTTGTTGCTCCATATCCTTGTTTGTAGTCTGGGTGTGTGATTCTGTCACGGCTTCGGGGTTTGGACAAGGAGGAGCAGGAGAAGGCGTGGTGGAAGGATCTTTTTAATGGTATCCTCACGAACCAATGCAAAATAAGTATAAACAGGTGACGAAGCGTCGTACAGCTCTTAGTAGGTAGAGACAATCACACACAAAGACAGGGGGAGCAGAGGGAACATATATACCGGGGGAAACAGCGATGATGAGGAACAGGTGCACTAAACGAGACACAGGTGAAATGTATGATGAGACGGTGGTGTCAGAAGGCCGGTGACGTCGACCGCTGGGGCCCGCCCACTGCAGGGGGAGGTGAACCAGCAGAGGTCGCAGTTGTCACACTATGCCACGCATCGGCATCGGCATCAGCAAACTTACACAACAGTTACAAATATCGCAGGAACCACGTTAGAAGAAAATACGGTTGTGTCGTTTCAAAGGAACATTTGCCAAAACAGTCACTCAAATAGTGGCGGAATACATACAACCATACAACTACTCGAATTGTTTCAAGACCACAGACAGTCAGTATGCTGTCAGGGAGAAAAAAGTTGCGCGATGTCCAGCATGCGGTAAAGAAAATGCACAACAAGAAATGTCATGTACCCAGTACTGTACTTACTATAACGTCATTACAGTTGTTTTTACCACACAACCAGTTATCAAAAGTTTAAATAATATTTTCCATATGGTATTAAAAATGATATGAACGAGATAGCAACAAAAAGCTGTAGATGAAAACAAAATGTCCACTCACCATTATGATAATCATCTAAAAACGAAGTCCATTCTCCGGTCCTTCTTTATGAAATAGATAATGGCAGGCTCATGTAGCTGGTCTTTTGATTTTTAATCCGAAATACGTTTTTTGATTGAGATCAAAGCCAGGGCTGACACCTGGGCCATCGCCATCCTTTTATACACTCACTGCAAAAAGCCAGCTAGCCATCTAGCTAGGCTCGTGGGCTCAAGCTTGGAAAAAAAGATAAGACTCGCTATTGGCTCTGAATTAGTGACGTATACTTAGGCCCTCTAGAGGGCCTTGCAGCATCTTACAATTGTCACACCTATTACAAGACAATTTGTGATTGGTTGATTCTACTGTTATTCCAAAATGCTGCACAAATTGAAGTCAATTTCAATGATGTTGGCTGGTGTCTTCTATTCAAAGCCTGAGGCCCAAGCCAATGATAGTTGAGCACAGCTAGATCATTTCTACCAAGATACTACCAAAGAAAATGTGTGGGACAGTTAAGCAATGATTTGCATCATTCCTACCTGAACTCCACATACCTGAATGAAATGACTGAGGCACAAAATGAGGCCAATAAAAATCAGACACCCTACTTTTTATCATCATCCCATATTTGTTTGGATGGAGAAAATGACATCTGATGAAGTATGATATTTATATATTATATTACTACAAAACCTACAATACATTCAACGTTTAACAATGTTCAGATGCATTTGAAAGTTAAAGGTGCTTTGTGGAATTGTTTCCTAATGTGGAAGATAGCTAAGACCATTGCAAGACCATTAAGCTTCATTCAAAACAAACTCCCAACTCACACAAGATTACTTTTTAAATATATGATTTGTTATAGAAAATATTTAATAGTGATTTAGATGGTTTTATAATTCCCTACATTTCAGTGTTTGTTTCCCACTTAAAGACAAATTCAGTGAACTGTGCAGATATTTAGCAACCATAAAACCATTAAAAAAAGTTCAACATTGTCCACTTGGGCCAACTACTAAATGAAAACAGCCCTCCCATTTCAACAGGAAATCAATAAATCAATAGGCAAATATCACAGCCAATTAAAATATAATCTATTATTAATGAAGACAGTATGGAGGTTTTCTGCAATTACAAAGTAAAAATACCATGTGTAGCACATCATTTCTATTCAGGCCTCAACTCAAATTCTGCATAGAGGAATGTGGCCATAATGTCTAAGTCATACATATGTATATAAAAAGTCTACACATCCCTGTTAAAATGCCAGGTTTTTGTGATGAACTTTTTCCACTTTTAATGTGACCTATAATGTGAACAACATAAATCAGAAACTTAAAAAAAAAACTGATGCAGAAAAACGAATCCATGCTTTTGTTATTTCTAGACTAGATTACTGCAATGCTCTTCTTTCCGCTTACCCTGATAAATCAATAAATACACTTAAATTAGTGCTGAACACAGCTGCTAGAATCCTAACTAGAACAAACAAATTTGAACACATTACTCCTGTACTAGCCTCTTTACGCTGGCTGCTTGTTAGTGTTAAGGCTGATTTTAAGGTTTTATTGTTAACCTATAAAGCAATACATGGACTTGCTTCTACTTACTTGGCTGAAATGATCCAGCCATACAGACCTACATGTAACCTTAGATCGCAAGACGCAGACTTCTAATTGTACCTAGAATTTCTAACCAAACAGCCAGAGGCAGGGCCTTCTCTCATAGAGCCCCACTACTGTGGAATGATCTGCCAACTAAGGTTCAATGTGCTGACTCGGTGCAAACTTTTAAGTGTCTCCTAAAGACTCATCTCTTCAGCAGGGTCTGGCCCAGGGGTGTGAAGGTGTCAGGAAAGGCTTGATACTGTCCACCCTTGCTGTCTTGCCAGGTGGCCTCTCATTGCCATTGGGATGCCCTCCCTCCAATGCCATCGGGGGCAAAGTCACTGGCTTGTTGTTGTCTCTCTGTTGTGTCCATTGTACAATTGGGTTGAACTCTGCTGGCAATACTCAGCCCTCATCTGCTATTATCAGCATGGCAATGTGGGTGGATTGATTGTCCTCCTCGGACAACGAGCTTAACGATTTCAGTTACCACTCTGCCACTCAGCCACTCAACCCCCACGGGTTGTCCTTGTCCATCTGGTCATGCTTCTGACCTGGATTAGGTTTAATATACTCTAGCCCACATGCATTTATTAATCATTACAACTTGTACTCTTAAAATGTTCACCCGGCACAGCCAGAAGAGGACTGGTCACCCGTTGGAGCCTGGTTCCTCTCTAGGTTTCTTCCTAAATGTTATCCTTCTTAGGGAGTTTTTCCTAGTCACTGAAATTCAACTCTGTTGTTGTTTGCTCTTTGGGGTTTCAGGCTGGGTGTTTTGTAAAAGCACTTTGTGACAACTGCTGTTGTAAAAAGGGTTTCATACAGCTCACTCAAAACTTTCCTTTTCAACTTTTTGGGAAAGGAAAGAAAAAGGTGCAGTGATCTCTTAATCTTTTCCAGAGCTTTAAATAAACTTGATTGATGGATTGATTGATTGCTGTGGTATCTGACACCAAGAAGTTAGCAGCAGATCCTTTACGTTCTGTTAGTTGTGAGGTGGGGCCTTGCATAGTCTATAATTTTAATGGTATGTTTATTTGAACAGTAAGAGACAGAATAACAACAAAAAAATCCAGAATTTTATACATTTATTTGCATTTTTGACCCCTTTATTTGACCCCTGTGCAAAACATTAATTAGTACTTGATGGCAAAACCATTGTTGGCAATCACAGAGGCCAGACGTTCCTTGTAGTTGGCCACCAGGTTTGCACACACCTCAGGAGGGATTTTGTCCCACTCCTCTTTGCAGATCTTCTCCAAGTCATTTTCTATGGGATTAAGTTCTGGAGACTGGCTAGGCTACTCCAGGACCTTAATGAGCTTGTTCTTGAGTCACTCCTTTGTTGCCTTGGCCATGTGTTTTGGGTCATTGTCATGCTGGAATATCCATCCACAAACATTTTTCAATGCCCTGGCTGAGGGAAGGAGGTTCTCACCCAAGATGTGACGGTACATAGCCCTGTCCATCATCCCTTTGATGCGGTGAAGTTGTCCTGTCCCCTCAGCAGAAAAACACCCCCAAAGCATAATGTTTCCACCTCCATGTTTGACAGTGGGGATGGTGTTCTTGGGGTCATAGGCAGCATTCCTCCTCCTCCAAACACGGTGAGTTGAGTTGATGCCAAAGAGCTTTTGGTCTTATCTGGCCACAATACTTTCACCCAGTTTCTCCTCTGAATCATTCAGATGTTCATTGGCAAACTTCAAACAGGCCTGTAGATGTGCTTTCTTGAGCAGGGCGCTGCAGGATTTTAGTCCTTCGCGGTGTAGTGTGTTACCAATTGTTTTCTTGGTGACTATGGTCCCAGCTGCCTTGAGATCATTGACAAGATTCTCCTGTGTAGTTTTGGGGTGATTCCTCACCTATCTCATGATCACTGCAACTCCACGAGGTGAGGTCTTGCAAGGAGCCCCAGACCGAGGGAGATTGACAGTTCTTTTGTGTATATTCCATTTGCGAATGGATGATTGGCGATGGTCTTGTAGCCCATTCCAGCCTTGTGACATCCTTGGACAGCTCTTTGGTCTTGGCCATGGTGGAGAGTTTGGAATCTGATTGATTGCTTCTGTGGACAGGTATCTTTTATACAGGTAACAAACCTAAGAGTGTGCTCCTAATCTCAGCTCGTAACCTGTATAAAAAACACCTGGGAGCCAGAAATCTTTCTGATTGAGAGGGGATCAAATACTCTTTTCACTCATTAAAATGCAAATCAATTTATTAAATTGTTGTTGTTATTCTGTATCTCACTGTTCAAATAAACTTACCATTAAAATTATAGACTGATCATTTCTTTGTCAGTGGGCAAACGTACAAAATCAGCAGGGGATAAAATAATTTTGTCCCTCACTTTACGTGTCAAAGTAACATCCACACGAACGGTAGGACCTAAGGTTTCCCACGAACATCACACTGCTTCTGTCGGCTTGCCTTCTTCCCATAGTGCATCTTGGTGCCATGTGTTCTCCAGGTAAGCGACGCACACTCACCCAGCCATCCACGTGATCTAAAATAAAATGTTATTCATCAGACCAGTCCACCTTCTTCCATTGCTCCGTGGTCCAGTTCTGATGCTCATGTGCCCTTTGTTGGCACTTTCGGCTGTGGACAGGGGTCAGCATGGGCACCATACGCTACACCTTTCTATCAGTACCAGCAATAACCTCTTAAGCAATTTGAGCTACATTAGCTCTTCTGTTGGAATCAGACCCATGGGACAGCCTTCGCTCCCCACGTGCATCAATGAGTTTTGACCATTGCTGGTTCACCATTTTTCCTTCCTTGGATCACTTTTAATCACTGCAGACCGGGAACACCCCACAAGGGCTGCAGTTTTGGAGATGCTCAGACCCAGTCGTCTAGCCATCACAATTTGGCCCTTGTCAAATTCGCTCAGATCCTTACGCTTGCCCATTGTTCCTGCTTCTAACACATCAACTCTGAGGACAGAATGTTCACTTGCTGCCTAATATATCCCACCAACTGACAGATGCCATGATAACAAGATTATCAGTGTTATTCACTTCACCTGTCAGTGGTCATAATGTTATGGCTGAAAGGTGCATATTGCAGCTGGGCTTTACTTTCCACCCGGGGGGTTGAATTTGTTCCTCGCTATCAACAAAGTTGTTAAAAATCGTTTTTTCTTAGGTAATGCTAGTCGGATAATAGTTGTCCATCTTTTATCAATGTCTGTAAGCATAGGCAATGGCATGAAACAATGAAAAGGCAGGGTTTACATAGGATCTCCATGGCCCATAAACAATGCCGCTGAGTCTGCCTTGGTTCCCGTAGTAACACAGTGGTCTGCATGGGTATGTTGTCTAAAAACTACATTACAGATATTCTATGTTAACCTATGACCAATATTATTATGTTATATTATGTTATGTTATAGTTATTTTAAGCTATATTTTTATAATTATAATTATTATTATACTTATTAGTTGAACAGAAGGCTGTACAGACTTGACAGAAGAACACCAGCCCTTTTGGAATCAACATCAGTAAACCATCATGTTCATGATGTTCAGGACTCTGGTTGACAACACATTTTGGAGGGAATTGAACAACAACGGTGGGAAATGCAGTCTACTTCATTAGCAGTGCATGTCAGTTCCATAGTCATGTTCCCCGGCTGTCACATGCAAATCCTGAAGCACCTTAAACAGTTACATGTTTTGCTGCTGATCAGTAACATAAGAAAGAAAATGTCATCTATGTGGGTGCACAACACCCTTTCTAGAAGGCAATGTATAGATCTATGGGATGCAGGCTACTGTATCTGATGTGCTTAGATGGGCGCTACAGTATCTCACAAAAGTGAGGACACCCCTCACATTTCTGCAAATATTTGATTATATCTTTTCATGTGACAACACTGAAGAAATGACACTTTGCTTCAATGTAAAGTAGTGAGTGTACAGCTTGTATAACTGTACATTTGCTGTCCCCTCAAAATAACTCAACACAGAGCCATTAATGTCTAAACCACTGGCAACAAAAGTAAGCAAACCCCTAAGGGAACATGTCCAAAGAGTTCACCAGAGCTAGATAGGTTGCCACTGGAAACCTTGCGCTCCTCCACCTCCCGATTGAGGATGCCCCACAGATGCTCAATAGGGTTTAGGTCTGGAGACATGCTTGGCCAGTCCATCACCTTTTCCCTCAGCTTCTTTAGCAAGGCAGTGGATGTCTTGGAGGTATGTTTGGGGTCGTTATCATGTTGGAATACCATCCTGCGGCCCAGTCTCCGAAGGGAGGGGATCATGCTTTGCGTCAGTATGTCACAGTACATGTTGGCATTCATGGTTCCCTCAATGAACTGTAGATCCCCAGTGCCGGCAGCACTCATGCAGCCCCAGACCATGACACTCCCACCACCATGCTTGACTGTAGGCAAGACACACTTGTCTTTGTACTCCTCACCTGGTTGCTACCACACACGATTGACACCATCTGAGCCAAATAAGTTTATCTTGGTCTTATCAAACCACAGGACATGGTTCCAGTAATCCATGTCCTTAGTCTGCTTGTCTTCAGCCAACTGTTAGCAGGCTTTCTAGTGCATCATCTTTAGAAGAGTTTTCCTTCTGGGACGACAGCCATGCAGACCAATTTAATGCAGTGTGCGGTGTATGGTCTGACCACTGATAGGCTGACCCCCCCATCCCTTCAACCTCTGCAGCAATGCTGGCAGCACTTATACATCTGTTTCCCAAAGACAACCTCTGGATATGACGCTGAGCACATGCACACAACTTCTTTGGTCGACCATAGCGAGGCCTGTTTTGAGTGGAACCCGTTCTGTTAAACTGCTTCTTATAGCCAAGGCCATCTTTATGAAGGGGTGTGAGAGCGATAACACCAAATATAACACACCTGCTCCCCATTCACACCTGAGACCTTGTAACACTAACAAGTCACATGACACCAGTGAGAGAAAATGGCTAATTGGGCGCTGTACTCACTTTTGTTGCCAGCGGTTTAGACATTAATGGCTGTGTGTTGTGTTATTTTGAGGGGACAGCAAATTTACACTTATATAAGCTGAACACTCAGTACTTTACATTGAAGCAATGTGTCATTTCTTCAGTGTTGTCACATGAAAAGATATAATCAAATATTTGCAGAAATGTGAGGGCTGTACTCACTTTTGTGAAATACTGTATATTTAAGATATATTTTACATATTTACAGATACAGCAGCACTTAATATATGACAAGTACTCTTCCGGACTATTCTCTTATTTTATCAGTACCTGGAGAATTGTACCACCTGGTAAAGGAGCTGCAGGAGTCAGACCCTGTTATGTTGAAGTCCTATTTCCAGCCACTAACCCTGAGCTTTTTGACCACGGATCAAGCAGATCCATATGAACATGAAAGAACTCTCCAGCTCAACAGAACGTCTCTCAGTCTCCAGTGAGCCCTGTGAAAAGTCTTCAATCTATACTTTACGTTGTTAGTGAGCGGGCATGAAATTGTTCATTAAGTTCAAGATTAATTTTATTTACAACATGAACAAAGTACTGAAATTATCTCTGAAACAAAACAGGGCACAGAATAGAAAACAAACCAACGAGTCATTAGATTGTTAGACTCTTTTCTTACAAGTAATATTTCTTTGTCTATTATTTATCTTGCACATTGTCATTTGAACTATTTGTTTGTGCCAAAGAACAATATAAAACAAAACCAGAAACAGGTTACACAGCCTATTGCTCTTCAAATTTCATGCCATTAAGAACTCTCAGGATCTCCATGCGAGCCATTTACATTTGGACGAGGTTGAACCATTTAAATGTATGGGAACACTAAGGACAAAGAGTTCATCCTCATTATCAATGATCTCCATTTGGGTTTTGATGTTATCAGTTTTGCCAATCATTTGGACTTCAAAGGGGCTCATGATTTATGATGGTAAATGTGAAAGATGGTGGTCCAATATTCCAGGATTATGAGGTCGATCCACAATTACTTTTCTGCGGGACAGTACCAAGTCTAAGGTATGATGGTGACAATGGGTAGGTCCTGAGACATGCTGGACAAAACCCATTGAGTCACTGAGAATATTCAAATTGCCAAAATTTGGAAAATGATCTTCCATGACATAAGAACTCTTGGAACTCTTTGAGGAACACTGTCACAGGTCTGTAAATAGTAGCTCAGAATTCTTTTTGAGTAGCCTGCCTAGCTTGACTAAAACCTAAAAAGAAGAAAACTATGCTAACTACCCTGACTATGCTATCAACAGATTCTATGCTAGCAGGGTGGTTACCACCTGCTGCCTGACCTGCACCCTATCTCATGGTGAGGCTACAGGAGTGAGCCTCCTGTCTATGTTCATAGATGAAAAAAGAGCAACGCTCCAGCTAGGATGGAGTCCATCGCTCTTAAGCAGGTCGGGCTTAGACGTTTTTATGGGCGGGTCCCAAAAAAACAGCCAGTTATCTACAAACTCTATCCCCCTGCGATGGCCAGATCTCTGTTTTCAGAGAGCAATTGAGTTGTGTGAGTCTGCTGTAGGTCTCATCACTACCCCTTAATGGTGAGGAGGCCAGAGACAAATACTCAACACTTCTTTCTAGCAAAATCACATGTTCTGCTTTGTAATCTCTGTCTGTTTCTTCCTAGCATTGTTGGTGCCAACTTGAATAACAATATCTCTGTACTCCCTATACTTGCCAGCACTTCGTCAGCACCAATCCCAGATTACCAGCTACGTCACTGGCCCTGCCCCCTGGTAAACAATGTATGATCTACAGCTGATTCTTTAGTATCTCCATTGGGGAAAACCAGTTGAAAGTCTTTGTCGGCTCAAAAGGTCACCCAACTTTAGCAGGTCGGCAGCATTTCTTTGTGAGCAAGAGAAAGTTGTCCATTGGCAGGGAATGTGCATCTAACACCAGTACTGTCGTTTCTGCCTAGTGGCAGAGATGCAGTTTTTTCCTTTTGTACACTAAGAAAACCCTTGCCTGGTTATTGCGTTTGAAGCCAAGTCTCTAACTTTTCTTTCTTTACCAGAAGACGATAGTTCTCCTTCCTGTTAGAATTAAGACAACTACAATAAGCAAGTATATTGGTACCTAGATTTGGCTGGTCAGGGGTGAGTAGCCTCAATTATTATGTCCAAATAAGAGTCCCTATGTGGAAAAATTCAATGTTGAATGTTACTGATGTTGGAGCTTTCGGAAGAAACAGTGACGGAAGCATCCTGCCACAATCTCCGCTGGGAAGAGGTCTTTGGGAGGACTCACTGGGCAGAAGACACTGCATTACCTGGTGCAGACAACCTTTAGCCCATGCCTCACGTCATTGTTGGAGATGAGGCTCTTCCGGGGACAGCACCTACCGCAGGAACTGAGGAGCTGCATCTATCATCTCTACCGTGACTGGCACATTTAAGAGAATAGCTTTAGGAGACTCTCAACACAATGGCATGTCTACAGACGTGTGCTAGCAAACACTCCACAGAAAGCAGATGTTGTAGTGGAAGCCACCTGTGTCCTGCACAATCTACTGACGTGTAGAGGCACTGAAGAAGGCATATGGAGAAGAGAACACATAAAAGAAGAGAGAGAGAGAAGTGCAGCTCTCAATAGGAACCAGCTTGTATGCAATCTATTCCCCAGGTTGTAGCCAACAATGCCAGCAGAGGCCATTTCTGTGGGGTGGCAGCATTGAAATTAGCGTTTAAGCTTTCTCAGGTTGCATGCTCTATCAAAGTGTTATAGAATACTACCGAGAAAGCTGTGCTAGTAAAGGATTATCTACCTGGTTTGTTAAATATACAATCATTTGCCGGAAAGAAAGAGCTAGCTGCTGGCAACATATTCATTTGTTTATAGTTTGTTTATATATTGAAAAATGTAGCAGGTCAAATTATATCTCACTAGCTAAATTGGAAAGCTGCATTTTATGTAGCCAGCTGCACTTCATTTATTCCTTTTATGAAATTCCAGTTGCGTCACGTGCAGCAAAAACATGCACCAGTTGAAATATATTGAAGCATGTGGTACACCAATTGTACTGGAGCCTAGACCTGCAACGCAAACGTACCTTTGCGGACTGCTCAGTTGACAATGAATGTCTTCATGCGTAGTGCAATGCATTTGGAGGATTCAGGTGTACCCCCAGACTTCCGCCAAAGTGCACTGTGGGCAATAAAGTAAAATAAATGTTTATGGATATACAGTGGGGTGAACAAGTATTTGATACACTGCCGATTTTGCAGGTTTTCCCACTTACAAAGCATGTAGAAGTCTGTAATTAATTAGCATTTTATTGCATGACATAAATATTTGATACATCAGGGAAATAAAATCCATTGGGTTCAGCACTGGAGACTGGCTAGGCCACTCCAGGACCTTGAGATGCTTCTTACGGAGCCATTCCTTAGTTGCCCTGGTTGTGTGTTTCAGGTCGTTGTCATGCTGGAAGACACAGCCACGACCCTTCTTCAATGCTCCTACTGAGGGAAGGAGGTTGTTGGCCAAGATCTCACGATAAATGGCCCCATCCATCCTCCCCTCAATACAGTGCAGTCATCCTGTCCCCTTTGCAGAAAAGCATCATCAAAGAATGATGTTTCCACCTCCATGCTTCACGGTTGGGATGGTGTTCTTGGGGTTGTACTCATCTTTCTTCTTCCTCCAAACACGGCAAGTGGAGTTTAGACCAAAAAGCTCTATTTTTGTCTCATCAGACCAAATTACCTTCTCCCATTCCTCCTCTGGATCATCCAGATGGTCATTGGCAAACTTCAGTTGGGCCTGGACATGCGCTGGCTTGAGCAGGGGGACCATGGGTGCGCTGCAGGATGTTAATCTATGACAGCGTAGTGTGTTACTAACGGTTTTCTTTGAGACTGGTCCCAGCTCTCTTCAGGTCATTGACCAGGTCCTGCCATGTAGTTCTGAGCTGATCCCTCACCTTCCTCATGATCATTGATGCCCTACGAGGTGAGATCTTGCATGGAGCCCCAGACCGAGGGAGATTGACCGTCATCTTGAACTTCTTCCATTTTCTAATAATTGCGCCAACAGTTGTTGCCTTCTCACCAAGCTGCTTGCCTATTGTCCTGTAGCCCATCCCAGCCTTGTGCAGGTCTACAATTGTATCCCTGATGTCCTTACACAGCTCTCTGGTCTTGGCCATTGTGGAGAGGTTGGAGTCTGTTTGATTGAGTGTGTGGACAGGTGTCTTTTATACAGGTAATAAGTTCAAACAGGTGCAGTTAATACAGGTAATGAGTGGAGAACAGGAGGGCTTCTTAAAGAAAAACCAACAGGTCTGTGAGAGCCGGAATTCTTACTGGTTGGTAGGTAATCAAATACTTATGTCAAGCAATAAAATGCTATTTAATTATTTATAAATCATACAATGTGATTTTCTAGATTTTTGTTTTAGATTCTGTCTCTCACAGTTGAAGTGTACCTATGATAAAAATTACAGACCTCTACATGCTTTGTAGGAAAACCTGCAAAATCGTCAGTGTATCAAATACTTGTTCTCCCCACTGTAGTTTATGGATAAACAAAATCCGAACAGACATGATGAAAAATCTAAAATATTTTATTAGTACCTGCAATATTATTACTAAGATTGGAACAGTACTTTGATATTTTACTCCTTACGCAAATATTAATATTTCACCACCTTGATTATTTATGATCTACATTTTTT
This sequence comes from Esox lucius, assembly GCF_011004845.1. Lineage (NCBI taxonomy): Eukaryota > Metazoa > Chordata > Actinopteri > Esociformes > Esocidae > Esox > Esox lucius. The sequence goes on from NC_047577.1 coordinate 18,724,034, forward strand.
AAATACGTATTTTCCCTTTTACAAATGCTTTCTAAAATCAGTTTGAACAGGACATAGCAGTATAATCCAATTTTAAAGTTTTAAATAATTTTAAAATTTTAAAGGTTTTATCTATTCATGTGAAGCTTTTAAATGTTTAAATTGTCATCAAATGAACATTGTACTGTAGTTTGCTGTTTGAACTGGTACAAAACTAAAGTTGGCAATTTACTGCCAAATGCAGTTACGGAATGTTTACACACAATCACAGTAGCCATGCAGCCATGCAGCCATGCAGCACTGTTGTGCAGGCCAGCCCGGGCAGAGGCACAAGACGGCAGTTCTCTGGTTTTGCCCAATTAGTTTGCAATATTAGAAAATAATAGATAAACGTTTAACTCTCTGACTAATTCAACAGCATCAACCCCTTTTTCGATGCAACAAAACAAATCAAACTTTGAAAGACTGAGTGTGTGGTATTACAGTTTGAACAAGAGCATATCGGAGAGAATGTGGGCTGGTCACTACATAACAGTGGGGCAGCCCTTGTCTCATCGCGCTCTAGTGACTCCCTGTGTAGGCCTGAAGCCTAAAACCTCCACTGGGGTTGCTGGCCAGAGAATTTGCTCTCCTCCATGCACTTATTTCCTGGTTGAGCGAGTAGGAAGATATGTCGGGAATCAGCTTTGTGCATCGGTCTGCAAAGTTGTTAAAATCACAAAGAAGGCGAGGGAAAACCAAGTAACAAATACAAAAATGAAAAATACAATGATTTTATTGAACCGCCTTGCATTGGATGTGCTACTCAGATAGAGCACAGACCAAGGTTTAGAGACACGTGCAGTATATTTGTCACTAGTTAGCAAGTTTTGGAGCAAGTATTGATCAGCAATAGAGTCAAGTGAAACCCTTATCTAGTATTGAAAGGGTTGTATTTTGAGACAGGCTTAAGTAAGCATAACAACCTAGATTGTTTTATTCTATGTAGGCGCTCTTTTAATAATGCATTTTATTTTGTAGTGGATCCTGTCATCATACAAGCTGATGTAAGTCAATTTAGTCTTCTATTTGGCCCATTGCCCATAATCTCAAAACTTTAATGGCAAGCCCTAATGTAAAAATTTTTTTAAGTCTCATAAAATATACATCAATGTTGCTATAGTTTTCAGAAATCTAAAGCTACATTTAAATTGCTCCGTTGATTTTGTCTGATAGGTCTAAATTATGCTCAAATGCTATCCTAAAACTGTAATTACATGTTGTTGTAGTCTCATCATTCATGGTCAATCCAAATGTTCCCAAGAATCCTCACTACTTTCATGTCTCTACACATGGGACAAGATATTTGCTAAGTGGCCCCAAAAGTTAATAAAAACAATCCCACCCAGTTGACAATAATTTTTTTGAAACTCCTTAATGCTGCTGTGGCTAAAATGGGTTTTGGGGCCTTGAAGTCCTCTATCCATCTCTATGGTTAAGACTTACTGCATTATTATTGTTTTGGATTACTTGGTTAGTAGCTCTCAGAATCAAATTAGGCCTAATCAAAGCCAAGCCTACCCAGCGTTATAAGGCATAATACAACACAACCTCTACACGCACACACACCCACACACACAAAATAGACAAAAATAACTTAGCGTGCACTTGTATTGCTGCAGCGTGGGATTGAATGCAACCCATTGCTCTTTAAGTAAAAAAAAATATTTTTCATCTTTCACACCTTGTCCAATAAAGTATACAATGCCTCAAAATAATATAGTACATTTTTTTACCTAGTCCAAGATAGGCATTAGTGTCAAAAACATGACCGTAGGCATTTCAACCATAGGGTCTAGTTTCAATGACATATTTTGGTAATTTGATAAGGATATGCAAAATGATTCCTGTTCAGATGGACTACTCTCTCAACAAATCATGGGGCAGAGATATGCCAGAACTATGTAAAATGAAACCACAGTTTGCAGGTTAAACCTGTTTATTCATTTTTGAAATGCACTTAACTCCTGGAATCTGTCTTACTAGCTACTGTTTGGTATTACTCAAACACATCAGATAGTGAAGGAGGTCCTCTCAATATATAAAATACTTGGTCATTGAAACCAGACCCTAATCACTGTTGCCTGGGGTCAGCTTAGGAGACAATATGGGCATCACCATAAAATACACACGTTTTTACCATTCTGACCTGAGCCTAGGGGTTGACAACAGAGACTGGTGAGAACCTGGGGATTCCGTCCATTATATGTGACCCTAGATGAGGGATGTGTTAGCCTATCATTCTGGCCTGCTAGAACTCTGTGGCCAAATCAAGAGTTCCTGCGTGTTGACCAGAGTTTGTCAAGTGAACACACGACTTAAAGCTCTGCACATTTGCATGGTGTTAATGTGAACGCCAGTGTCTCCTGACATTCTACCGTTGAAGTAGAGACCCTCAAAGAAATCCACATCTGTCCAGCAGGGCTACTTTTGTGCCTTTATTTTACCAGGTATGTTCACTGAGAACACTGAGAACTAATTTACGGTAACAACACAGGAGCAGTAGATTACCTACTCGCCCTAGGTTTAGGACAAAGAATGCGTGCCATCTCTATTTCACTGACTGGTGTTGACCAATGCCCCCACCGGCAGTATGCTCTGTGTCAGACCCCAAATTGCGGACATGCCCTCTGGCACCAGTTCCATCCCATGCAGAGCCAGGGAACTTCAGGGCTTTATTTGTGTACCGCTTCCTCGTCGGTGGGAAGTTGTGGGAACACGGCAGGACACACATCAGGATGTTATTTGTGCGAATACAGTACAACCACCGAGAGAAAACCACAATGCACAGGGGCCACTGGGTGGGGGTTTGCGGGGCAAGGAAAGAGACGGGTGTGGTGGCATTGTCTCCGCAAGCGCCTTGTTTATCATCTTCAGCTATCTGGCAGCAGATGTTAGACAGTCAGGGACAGGGAACTCCAAAATGAGTTATCATGTTTTGTTATTTCAGGAGCTGCTACCTGAACAATAAAGTCAATCTATGAATATCACTAAGTCTGTGAATATGCAAGGATTCTCCCACTTAGAATGATTTAAATATTTAGTTACAATTACTCCATGGGCACCTGCAGTGGTTAAATTTAAACAATTCTCGGGTCAGCCCAGTAGTATTCCCGTGGCCCAATATGTTTGACAATGCCCACAAATCCTCCATGAACCAAGCAACAACCTAAGCCTAGTGGACACAAAATATAGGGCCTGAGGCTGTTTGCTTTGGACAGCCGAAAGCCAAGCCCACACACACAAACCAGACGGATGCCTGTTTTTTGTACAAACCGCCAATATCCCAGTCTAAACCTCTGGGCTTGCTACGTGCCCTGTGTCAGTTTAACTTGTGTGGCCAATATTGGACATAGCGTTGTTTCTAAAAAGCCAAAACCCTGGCGTGTGTCTGTTGGCGCGACTGGGTGTAGCTAGTGTTGAATCAAACCAACAGGAAAAGTGCAGTGAAAATAATATGACCAGTGTTTATTTTCGTGGACGCTTGTATCGAGAGGTTGTCTGCCGTTCCGGCCACATTTGGGGTTACTCCGAGGCACAGAATGGCTTCAGTTCCCACTGCTTCACTTTAGGCCGGTAGAAGGAAGGAAGTGGACTTTAACTGTTAACTTTATTCCGTCTTAACCCTGCCCCCACTCACCTCAGTTACTTGAATGTTCCACCCTTCTTTTAAAAAAGAAATCCCCTGCCAGAACGGCCTAGGTGGTCACTTTGCAGATAGCTGGAACTAGTTGGGTTGCAAAAGTTGTGTGTTTGCTCACTGCATCAACAGCCAGTGTGGAGAGCTACAGTTTGATTCTTGATAAGTGCTACACTGCATCATTACACAAACGTTGTCAGATAAGTCATGAAGCCTCCCTCAAAAGTTCTCTACAGTTTCTCCATCAGCAAGCATTGTTCATGAAATGTGTCGATTGAATAGGGTTGAAGCAAAATAAAGCACTATACCTTCTGGGGTGAATTATGGATGCGCAATTTACTCCACACACACACACACACACACACACACACACACACACACACACACACACACACACACACACAAACATGTTTGTTTTTCTATCTTTTTGGGGACGTGAGACCTGACCCAGAAATACATGTTCCCCTTTCCTTAAACCTGACCATAACCCAAATCAACTTTTATGCTTACCCTAATTGGCAATACCTAAACCAGAAAGTAATCTATATTCTAACACTGTGCGCAACTGTGTGTTTTCCCCTGAACCTAGAGCAATTTCTCTAATGATCTGCCAAAAGCTGTTTTGGGGACCTATTCTCTGTGTTTTTATGGACATCAGCTCCCCACATGGACACACAAATGTAGATTACACACAAACACACCAGGTTGATCACACATGCGCGCAACAAGAAGACTCTCACACACATATAAAACAAGGAGAAAAATGACCCTACAAAGATATCCTTTGACCCGTGAAAACAACAACAACAACCTGGTTGAATCCCCCGCCACAGGAGCGCTGAGTGATCCCATCAAAAGCCCCAGTCAGAATGCAGCGAAAGCCCAGCATGCGCAGGCCGTGAGGCAGCCGCCTCTGACGGGATGTTAGTCTGGGCCTGATTTAAATAGGCCCCAGCGTGTCTGCATGGCTCCCTTTGTTTACACAGATGAAATCTGAAACAAATGTGAACGCGATACCCCTCCCGTCCCTCACGCCCTCTCCTCCAGCTCCCTGGCTCAGTATCTCAAACGGAGCCATGTGTGCCATGTTTTCTTGGACCAGAATTAATTCCCCCTTACGAGAAGAGATTGCAGTTATACTACACTGTTACTGCAGTGTATTGCAGTATTACTGCAGTAAGGTAAAAGTACTGTGCAAAAAAACAAAAAAAAAACATTGCAGTAGGTTTGTGGTTCAACTTAAATGATTTAGCAATTGCTGCATCATAAATACCAGTTGACTGTTGTTATACTATTTTACAGAAGTTTCTAAGCTGTACTCTTTTTTGTTAATAAGGACTCAGAGTGAATGACAGCAAAGGATAGCAAGGGAGTGGCCTTAAAGGTTGACTCCCATCACATGATCATAGATCTGATGTATCTATCCAGCTAAAACGTACCATCTCGAAAAATTGGTTTTGAAGACAAATAAGGACTGCCAACAATGTTTTGCCTTTAAAACAGAGAGAGCGGTGCATTCCCCCTCCCCAAACAACCTGCTGCGCATATGAGCCTCACTCTAATTGGTGGTGATCTGTCTGAGATGAGGTAATATCACCTTTTTAGAACGGTTTGTTTTTTAAGGAGCTTTGTACTTTCAAATGGGGGTGATCATCTGACGGGAGTGTGCATTTAAAATAGAAGAAGAGGAAGTGATTCAGGACCCCTTACAGTGCTAACTTTTTATAGCTTCCCTTTCAAGGCTAATTGCCTATTCTCTTCTCGCTATGGTTCCAGGCTTTAATGGCCATACGCTGCTTGGTCAAGAAAGCCAGAAGAGGAAGATGGCTCTCCACATTCTCCCCCTTGGAAGAGCATACTTCCTGCAGGTCTTTTCAGCACCTTAACTGCTCCTTTGCACCTAAAGGTCCAGAACCATAATAGTTACTAAGCATGTTGCTTGGTTGCTACATTGTTTCTAATGCATGCAAACCCTATTTATTAATATCGCGTTGCCCCCATTCAAGTTGAAAACAGCCATCTGTACAAAGAGTCAGGCAATCTGCCTTTTCTCCAAATTACAATTATCCAAATAATCTTTGTTGTGGGACTTAGTGTGTGGGTTTTCTTAGTAAGTGGCATTTTTAAGCCTGGTTGGTTGGCTTTAGCCCGAGGTAAATGCTCTAATGATTAAAGAATCGTTTTGGGATCAGAGGGGATTTTTAGGTCTTGGTTAATCCTTGACGAAGTGTTCCCTAAGTGGAACACAAGTAACAATGCTTTGTGGGAAAGGTTTGAGTGTGGGTAGAAATGGCATGATCATTAACCCCCCCCCATGCCCCCACCCCCAGAGCAAATTAGCAAGTTTTCCCTCATGAAAAGGAAACAAGTATAGTGTCAGGACAGCCCTTTCAAATGTGACACGAAAGCGGCTGGTAGATAAAGGAGGCCAGCCCCCGACCCCCCCACCAGCCTCCACACTGTTTCCAGAGCCCTCCAGAGTTCAAAGAGTCCCCTGCTAACGCCACACCCCTTGGCCTCAGCTTATCCTGTCTGTCTTTTGTCTTTGGTGGTCTTATCACATCTCTGATCTAGAGATAAGAACCACTCTTACCAAGACAAACAGGTAACCATGCTGCAAGTCTTTCTCATTTCACCCTCACGATGCTTGTTGTCTGCTAATGTCACCAACCACAACAGTAGATGTGAGGTGGGACGTTACCATGTCAAACTGCCAGAGGAGTCAGTCTTGTGTGCGAAGGCCATCGCCTTGGAATTCTTGATGGGTGGGAATTCCTCCTGCAGTGCCACGGCAACGGTGCCACATCAAAGGAGGCAGTAGAATGGATTGGTTCTGCAACAGTGCCTTTGCAGAAAGCAGAAAGGGACTGGTTCCCTCAAACTGGAGACTTGACCCCCCCCCCCCCCCCCACCGCAAATATCTTAGCAGAATGCCCCTCTCCAAGACAATACCCTTCAATATGCAGCTTGAATATTTCTGTTTCACTAAAAAACGGTCAGAACTGTGTTTAACACAGCATACCCAGGCATCTGTATATGTGAATATACCAACTTGCTCCTTTTTCCTCAGCCATCAATTCCTCAGCCATCAATCTAGTTTTATTCAGGAACACTGCTGACAACAATATCAAAGTATTTATGGACACCACATGATCCATGTCAAAGACAGAGGCCCATCAGATATTTATAAATCACTTGCTTTATTTAAATCAGCGATAGGCAGTTATGCTATAAACAAAAACAAAACAAAAAAAGATCCAGTTACAAAAACTGCACTTGGCACTGGATGACCATTTTGTCAAAAAAGGAAAATGTTACATATATTGTATGAAGTGCCTCCAATATACATATGACAACCAAAAAAGGAAAACCTTAAATACCAGCTTTGTGGTCTCTTTCTACTGACACCAAATTCTTATATTATAAACGTTCAATACCCCCAATAACCCCCCCCCCATCCCATCCCCAATAACCCCCGGACCCCCCCCAAAAAAAATCTTCATGGAGCTGAGACAAGAAGGTTCCTGTTAGTCTCAGAAGGACTGTTATAACAGGTTAAGGTTCAGTATGCCCCAAACAGAACTGGTCTTAGGTCTACTTTGTTGTACTCAATGGTTAAAGGGTGGGCCTGGGCTAAAGACAGCGGCAGGGTTGAACTGAATTCCATTTAAATTCCTGCAGTTCAGAAAGAACACGAAGTACAATTAGGTACAACTGGAATTAGAATTTCTTTGACTTTCTAAACAGATAGGAATTCAAATGAATTCACCTCAACCCTTAAGAGTAGATGCTAGACAAGTTGTTGAGGGCTGAATGGAAACTGGACCTTCAAAACAAACTGACCCCATGTGTCCAGAGACCATGCTGATGACACATTCTCACTCTTTACTCAAGTTCACACTGGAGTAATGCAATGCAAAAAATGAAGACACTAAAACATACAAATAAAAAGTCAGACAGATTGCAAGGCAAAACTCTCCAAAAAGAAAGCGCATCGGCGAAATGAATGAAGACAAACAAATGGAACGTTAAAGAAAAGGTTGGTCAGTCCTCATTGGAATTTAATACAAATGTTCTGCCATGAGTCGAATTTAAAGCCTTGGTCACAACAGAAGGCCAACCGTTTCTTTGTCATCATCACATTCCCCTTAAAAAGTACAGTTCACACTTTTTATACACCTTGGCCTTATAATCCCTTTTTCTACTTGTAGTTGATCCCCAAAATTGTTTAGTTTAATATTTGGTTTTGTTAAAGAGAAATTGGTTTAGCACATTTCAGTAAGTCATCACCTTCATATATACTTACAATTCACTAGGGAAATGTATTAAGCATGTTATAAAATGTTCTAAAACACTCCAAACCAACTCATTTCACACCAGAATCCCCATTGTGAATATCCCTACCCTATTACTAGCATTCAGTTTTAGCTCAGAAAGGAGGTCCATTCAACCGATGACATAATTGGTTAAATCTGTTAAATGAGCCTTCCTCTGTGACAAACCATAAAATAATAGTAACCACTTGGGGAATCAACTACAAGCATGTGAAAATAAGGCCAGATCTTAAAAATTAAATAATCAGTGAACTGTCCCTTCAAGACACATGACGGCAACAGGAAGTAGGGATATTCGAATGGGACAAGAGAGCAGAAGGACCCTGTGAAGAAATAGATAAATGTCCCCCAAAAAGGCATGCCCTTTAACCCCCCCCTCCAATGCCAAAACAACCTTAAATTAACCTAATTCACTATGAGAGTCTCAAAAAGAGCAAGCAATCACACTGCTGATAAAGACTTGACAAAGCGAGGCGGAGGGTTTAGGAGGGGGGCAGCTTGCCTTTGACGTGCATAAAACACAGGAGCCTCCAATACCCCCCCCCCTTAATAATTACTGACTTCATGATCCTTGGGATCATGTTTTCAATGAAGGTTTGTGACATGCCACCAACTATTCCAAGGAGACGGATTGTTAACACTTCCTCAATGCATTTCCTGCGACCCCCCCCCCCCCCCCCCCCCCCACACACACACACACACACACACACACACACGTCCGTAGAGGGGGGGGGGGGGGGCAATTCAGCAAATCTGTGACGGAGGAGGCAAAAACAACAGAGAAGATGAGCGACAGATGGATATCAAGTGGAGGATGTAGCGAAGGACAGGGGGTATAGAGGTCGTGGCAGCGTTCAAAGTGACGCCACATCCTCTTTGACAGGGCACTCTCATTGAATTATTCCCTGGGCAGTGCACTCCCCTACTGGGCTCTGGTCAAAAGCGGTGAGTTATCTGGAGGTTTCTTGGAGGTGGGGGGGTTTGGGGGTGTCCCCGGGCGTGCCTGCCTTGGTGGGGGGCAGGTTTATCTGACGGTGACACCCAGCTTCTCCAGGACACGCATCCCCTTCTCCTGGTACTCCTCCCTCGTCAGCCAGAAGTTGTCCTTGTCCTTCATGATGTCGGCCAGCACAGCCCCACCCAGGAACACCATGTGCTTGCGCCGAGGGGGGTCCTCAATACGGATCTTGAATTTCTACACACATGGAGGAAAAGGAAGAGGGAGGAGGATAGGAGCATGGGGTGGGGGGGTGGGGGTAGAAGAACAAAGGAGAGGGGAGAGCAAAGAACGGGGGGGGGGGGGGGGGGGGGGGGGAGAAGACAAAATGTCTGTTGAGAGTTTGTTAACAACTTTTTCATCTAAAAATAGATGTGAAATAGCCTGATGGTCAATGATTATAGATAAAGGCTGTCTCAATGAACAGCACTGGCAGGACTGGCTTTGAAATCTCTGGAATGGACATGGCTGCAGTTGGAGCAGTAATGAACGAGTTGGGAACAATGGGACTTTATTTTTATTTTTTATTTTGTTGTCAAGCGCATGATTTAAACATGGTCTCATGACAAAGATGGTGTCTTCTTTGTGTTGAAGTAGCACACTGACTGCGTGTTGTTCAATTTAGGGCAACACTGCCTCCTGGTGGAGGACGAAACAGCTGGCACAAGAATTCCATACAAAAATAAAATATAGACTGTAGTTGTCAAACAGATCAATGAAAGGTGCTATAAAAGTTAATGTGCCATTATTATTATTATTATTATTATTATTATTGAAAACCAAACATCGTAAAACACATGAAAAAAATTACAATAAACTGACATGCACTGAAAACAAGAGGACATGTTGATGGTGTGGGCATCCTTACCGAGAGCTTGTCAACGTCTCCCTTCAGCACGCGCTCCAGATAGAGCTGCTTCAGCTCACGCTCCAGTCTGGAAGGAAGGCCCGGGTACATGGTGGAACCGCCTGACAGCACTATGTGTTTATAGAACTCGGACCTGCGGGCAGAACATTCTTATTGGAGCTCTGGGGACAGGAGGTTAAGTGAAGGGAAGACGAGCCAGGGAGGTCGGAGGTGTGGAGATAAAGACCAAGTTAATGCAGTCATTGACACCTGCACAACAAAGTGTTTTGTGGAGTTCTGCCAACTGACCCGGCACCATGGGCACCCTGGGCCAGCGGGGACACGGTCAGACAAGACTGCTTCGTCTCATCACGCCTTCATGACTCCTAGGTTGGGCACACGCGAGCTCAAATCGGGTTGTAGATCGGTAAATGAGCCCTCTGTGAACGGAGGTGCTGGCGAGGTACTTTCTGGTTGAGCGAGCTGTTGTGATGGAAAGCGGAACAGCTTGGACAGATGGCGCTTCAGACGAGACGTCTCAAATCTCCCACTCTTGCTTGCCAGGAGTTGCTGTGATGAGGCAACGCCATAACCGCAAAACCCCTTTTCAATAGTTCCTCTCTAACAGACTTTCCCACAGTTCTATTTCAAACCTTGCATTTTTCAAGAGTGTAGAACGAGAAGTAATAAAAACGGCAAAGGGAGACTTAATAAAGATAAAGGAAGAAGTGACGGGCAAGGCGAGACGTTTGTCAAGCATTTTGAAAGTGCTTAACAAAGTCACTGGTGAATGCGGGTCTCTCGCCCAGTTACCTGGTGTCGATGTCTGCGGCATTGATGGTGTTAAAGAGGAGCTCTGCCACGCCAACCCCCTCAACGTTGATGAGGTGAGGCTGGAACAGAGCCTCCGGGGCTTCGAATCGCTCACCTCCCACCTTGATCGTTCTGCCGTCAGGGAGCTGGGGAAACAGAGAGGGGGTACCACGTTTTAGGCGACATCAAGAGAGGACCGACGGTTTCCTTGTGCTAGAACAACGCTAGGTGTTGGCCGCTAGACCATGAAGAAAAACTAACCAGAGTAAGGCAAGCGCATCATTGAAGTACACCGTCTAAGCTAGGGCCCGCCAAGTCCCTTTACATTTTTGTTTGAACCCGGGACTAGCAAATTAGTTTGGGCTTCATTATTAGTGTTAAACCCCATGATTGGGTGCGTGCGTGCGGGGGGGGGGGGGGTATTTCTAGGCCCAGCATCATCAATAAGTAACTTTGATCAACATTGCTGGAACCGTGTACATATAATCTATTCTGCATGAAAAGGTTTGGGTAAAGCTGAAGGCAATGCTAGGCTAGCCATGGGCAATAGGCAATTCTAGGCTAGCCATGGGCAATGCTAGGCTAGCCATGGGCAATAGGCAATGCTAGGCTAGCCATGGGCAATGCTAGGCTAGCCATGGGCAATGCTAAGCTAGCCATGGGCAATGCTAAGCTAGCCATGGGCAATGCTAAGCTAGCCATGGGCAATGCTAAGCTAGCCATGGGCAATGCTAGGCTAGCCATGGGCAATGCTAGGCTAGCCATGGGCAATGCTAGGCTAGCCATGGGCAATAGGCAATGCTAGGCAATGCTAGGCTAGCCATGGGCAATAGGCAATGCTAGGCTAGCCATGGGCAGCGTTCGGTCTCTCCCAGGTCAGATGGAGCCGTCTGACAGACAGTAGTCCTTTTACTGTGCGTGACGGAACATTATGTGAGAGGCAGCATAAAGGGCCCATTGACAGGCACAGTCTGGAGTCCGGACTCGGAAACAGAAACCAGGTCGTCGTGTGGCGTGGGACTCTGGACTGTACAGGAAATTATGTCACCCCGTGGCGGTGGTGGAGTGGGGGGTTAGGTTCTCCAACGCCACAGTGGTGCTCTTGTTCCATCCTCTCTCCTCTTGCTCCTCTCGTATGGTCTGGGCAGGAAAAAGGGGAGGGCGTGGTTTCCGACCACCGCGCAGAGGGGAGAAGTCAGTCGCCTCTCTCGTTACATCCTAAGATTCGCGCTTCCGCTGTGGTTCGACTTGTGCCCCGGCCAGTTTGCTCAGGGATTTCAGAGTGTGTTTGCCTTGACCATCCCGGAGGGCATTGGAACGCCCCCCTCCCCCCACATACACATTCAACATGGGCTTAACAGTTTTCAGTCTTTCTAATGCATCCTGTCCACAAGGAGGTAGTGTCACCACATGCTAACAAAAATGAATTCAAACATTCTTCTAGAACAGTAAAATGCTTAGCAGGCAAGATTTGAGTCAAGCCTAGTGTGTTGTTTCCATGAAGCAGAATCAGTTTCAGTATGCACAAAACAAGCACACACAAAAAATATATATAAATAAATAGAGCCATGTTACTGATTGTAAAGAACTGGGTCATAACCGAGACCACGTTGAACCCTGTTACCGAATGTAAAGAACTGGGTCATAACCAAATTTTGTTGAGCCATGTTACAGACCTTAAACAGAAGGACTAGAACAGAACTTGTACTACAACCTTACTGACATTTACGGACTTGACCGGCACCAGTGCAAGTTTACTGACCGTGTACGACTCGACTAGCACTGTCGTCTCCAGGGCCAGCTTCTGCTCCTGCTCAATGTTGTAGCCCACATAGCACAGCTTCTCCTTCATCATGCGTACCGTCTCAAAGTCTGCAGAGTGGTTGAACGCGTAGCCCCTTAGCAACAGCAGCTGAGTGACAGATAAAGAGCAGAGGTCTAGCCTATGCTGGGATTGTCGATACGACAACTAAAGCAACAGTTGGGATGGATATACTGATATGACAACTGTAACAGCTGGATGGATTTACTGCAAGCAATGTAGCACCTTCTTAAGCTGGGTGGATTTTTCACCATATTGTTTCCACTTATCCAGTGTTTATCGAGATCAGCGCAAAAACCTTGTTTTGAGGATTTGTACAAATTAGCATTAGGAATAGGAAACCAACTGGGAACCTTGATGAGGTAGCGTGTGATGTCCCTCCCGGCGATGTCCAGGCGCCGGGTCAGGTGGGGCAGGGAGAAGCCTTCATACACGGGGCAGATGTGAGTTACGCCGTCGCCCGAGTCCACCACCACGCCTGTCAGTAGACCTAAAATTCAAAAATAAAAACAGGAAGCAGTGCCTATATCAGGTCAGGGCTGGCCAGAAACTGCACAAACACAAGAGTTTATTTCCTATAAAAAGGAATCATCCCCCAGCTGATCCATCCCTCATCCCCCAGCTGATCCATCCCGCATCCCCCACCTGATCCATCCCGCATCCCCCACCTGATCCATCCCGCATCCCCCACCTGATCCATCCCGCATCCCCCAGCTGATCCATCCCGCATCCCCCAGCTGATCCATCCCGCATCCCCCAGCTGATCCGTCCCGCATCCCCCAGCTGATCCGTCCCGCATCCCCCAGCTGATCCGTCCCGCATCCCCCAGCTGATCCGTCCCGCATCCCCCAGCTGATCCGTCCCGCATCCCCCAGCTGATCCGTCCCGCATCCCCCAGCTGATCCGTCCCGCATCCCCCAGCTGATCCATCCCTCATCCCACAGCTGTGTTTTTTGTAACAACTTGCTTTGGTCAATAAAGCCTTTTTTTCCTGAAAATACTAATTGTAACGGATTTACAAGCCGTCCAGCACAAATGGCAGTACTTCAAAACACTGAATCCATTGGGAATTTCACAATATGTGTTGGTGCTTAGAAGAATTCAATTGTAATTATTAATAGGGACAATATACTTACTATAAGACATAAATGGAAGGGATAACCACGTCAGTATGGATTGTTACAGGACTAACTATAGTATTATGAATACAGAAGTATTTTGATAGTACTTAATAAAAATTCAAAGAAATCTTTCAACCTTTTTATTTTTTTTACAGGTTTGGTGAATATAAAACAATCAATTGAGAAAGCCCAGTTAAACCACTTGTAATTAATATGTTGCTCGTATAATAGAGCATTTTATGCAGAATCGTGATCTACATTCAAATAACAGCATGCTTTCCAACAAATTATTGTATACATTACAGTCATAAAAATTATTCAATACATTACAGTGGGTTCCTAAAGAAACCTTTAATTCCTACGTTATAATGTAACTACTAATAGCCATTTTAAACACCTGTTCATTTGTGACTCACTGTTAAAATGAGGGAACAGCAAAGCTGATAACCGCCAGGTATTACCTCCCTGCATTTAACAAAGTTTTCAGAAAGGCCTTTTAACTTGTTTATGTTTTCTTTAACTGATAAAACTTACCTTGGGCGTACAATGTGAGCACAGCCTGGATGGCAATGTAAACCCCAGAAAACTGGTATGTCTCAAACATCACCTAGGGAAGAAACATTGAAAATTCAACATAACGTAGTCGCTGCAACAAAAGCATGTAGTTAATATATGTGAGTTACTAAACAGTTACTTAGCATCTGTAATTTAATTCCAAAACAATTTAGTGTTTTGCATTGGTAGTAAAAAAAGTAATATACAGTATCTAACCTCTACTACTCACAAACCTGACATTTAAATGGATGAAAAGGGGCATACTAAGAAGTTGTACATGGCCTCTAATTTGCTCCAAGTGTTTAGAAGGAACAGCTGGAATGATCCAGAACAGTGGCTCGGACTGACTCCCACTGAAGGTCTGTCATCGGGCAGCAGACCCGTTGTTCAAATGCTTTAGATATGCTTGATTTCACTCATCTGGCAAAAAGGAACTAGTCCCAAAAGCCAAAGTGTGTCCCTTTGGTATTTCAAACAGGCACAATAAAAACATTTATAAAGAAAATATATATATCAAACATTCTATTTAAACTGGTGTCTGCCAACAAGCCCTGCTGGCTTCAGATTCAATGACTGGCAAGTTGCAACTCCCAGATGGAGCTTCTTAGCGGGGGCACTAGTGCCTACTCAGCCAGGACAGGCAGAGGCAAGTGCCCACTGAAAGTAAAGAGTTCATTACTTTGTGAGTCATCACACCTCCTCGGCCTTTCTGGGCACTCACATACACACGGTTTCACTAATAAAGTGAGGACCAGAAATGTACTACCACAACAAAAAAAACAACTTTCCATAATCTTCATCTCAATGACCTAGCCTTGGCAAAAACACAACCAACACCTAACTTAAAAAGCTAACCCTTAATGCCTAAACCCAAAATATAAGCCTAAAAAATCTGATTTCTTAAAATGACCACCTGCCAAACGGTCCTCAGTTTGATATGAATTCAAGAACACACACCACGAAAAACAGAAGCAGCAGTCGTCAACAGGACCGCACAGACCCAGCCGTTGATACGCACCTCGATGATCTTCTCTCGGTTCTTGGTGGGGTTCATTGGTGGCTCTGTGAGCAGGATCTTGCAGTTCCTGGAGTCGATGTTGAGCTTCTCTGGGCCGAAGGTGTAGTCCCACAGGTGCTTCATGTCATCCCAGTTCCTCACAATGCCGTTCTCCATGGGGTAGTTCACCTCCAGCATGGAGCGCAGCTCGCTCGCCTCGTCCCCCACCATCAGGTCCTGGGGGAGGGAGGCGTTAGAGGTCCGTCAGTCAGATTAGGGTCAAGGGTCCAAACCAGGACGTGACATTTGATGGGGTTTCACTGTGTCATTGCAGAATGACTGCAGATACATAACAGGCATGGCTGGATGGACAAAGATTAGAAGGTAAAACATTCACAACATGGAGATAATGCATCCTCTTAAAACATTCCAAAACACTTCAAACCATTCTCAAAACAGGATTATTATTCATTTATTTAAATTAACTGACATTTGCCACAAGAGCGGTGTGAGTATAACGTTAAGCGAGTAAAACGGGTTATTCCAGGGATAGGAGGAGGTCTCAGAGTAATTCTCCAGGCATGTGGCTTTTAGTGACCTGACCAGACATTCAGTACTGCTTGAAAGCATTACTCCAACGAGCAGACGGGCAGTAGAGATGGCCACGTTCCATGGAGATGGCAGCCAGAGCACACAGTTAGTAGAATCTAACTGGGATACCGATCTTCTCGAATGTCTATAGCCTGCTGTGTATATGTACTCAGAACAGGCCTACCAACCCAACAGTTCACTGGTGTTAGATGTGACTGCATCATTGGCAAACCCACGCTCAAGGTGGGGGGTATTTTTATACTATGAGGAGTTCATTATAGCGCTACATATTTCATGTTTTTTTTAAGCTGAAAGCATACAAATTCAACAATTAGTATTAGTAGCTTCCTTCCGCAATTGCTTGGGTACACACAAGGCCACAAAAAAAGAAATTATATTTTGAGAACACTGATTAGCATGTTTTGTTAAAGGAATATACACTCACCTAAAGGATTATTAGGAACACCATACTAATACTGTGTTTGACCCCCTTTCACCTTCAGAACTGCCTTAATTCTACGTGGCATTGATTCAACAAGGTGCTGAAAGCATTCTTTAGAAATGTTGGCCCATATTGATAGGATAGCATCTTGCAGTTGGAGATTTGTGGGATGCACATCCAGGGCACGAAGCTCCCGTTCCACCACATCCCAAAGATGCTCTATTGGGTTGAGATCTGGTGACTGTGGGGGTCATTTCAGCACAGTGAACTCATTGTCATGTTCAAGAAACCAATTTGAAATGATTCGAGCTTTGTGACATGGTGCATTATCCTGCTGGAAGTAGCCATCAGAGGATGGGTACATGCTGGTCATAAAGGGATGGACATGGTCAGAAACAATGCTCAGGTAGGCCGTGGCATTTAAACAATGCCCAATTGGCAATAAGGGGCCTAAAGTGTGCCAAGAAAACATCCCCCACACCATTACACCACCACCACCAGCCTGCACAGTAGTAACATGGCATGATGGATCCATGTTCTCATTCTGTTTACGCCAAATTCTGTCTCTACCATCTGAATGTCTCAACAGAAATCGAGACTCATCAGACCAGGCAACATTCTAATTTTGGCGAGCTTGTGCAAATTATAGTCTCTTTTTCCTATTTGTAGTGGAGATGAGTGTTACCCGGTGGGGTCTTCTGCTGTTGTAGCCCATCCGCCTCAAGGTTGTGCGTGTTGTGGCTTCACAAATGCTTTGCTGCATACCTCAGTTGTAAAGAGTGGTTATTTCAGTCAAAGTTGCTCTTCTATCAGCTTGAATCAGTCGGCCTATTCTCCTCTGACCTCTAAGATCAACAAGGCATTTTCGCCCACAGGACTGCCGCATACTGGATGTTTTTCCCTTTTCACACCATTCTTTGTAAACCCTAGAAATGGTTGTGTGTGAAAATCCCAGTAACTGAGCAGATTGTGAAATACTCTTGACCACACAGAAATTGAACAGGTGTTCCTAATAATCCTTTAGGTGAGTGTATATTACAGTGGGGTTATGTTGGTTAGCCTAGACCAGCCTCCCATCACAGAAATCAGTAAAAGAGTAGGTGTCAATGAGTAAGAGAAAGTTCATCGAGAACCCCCCCCCCCCCGATTATTCTTGTTGGATGACACGCACAATTTCCTAGCAGACGTGGGAGCACAAAAACTGCAAATGCACCCCCCCCGCCTCCATCTTGCTTACCATCTTATGGTTATTCTAATCTCAACAGGAGAGGAAGAACGTTGGGAAGAATGAAGACAGAAATTAGGAGAAAGTCAGAAGTTCAATCTGAGTGTGCATTTCACACTGGGGTGTTTGACTTATTTCATTGGTACACTTAAAGAAATACAGTTAACTCAGCACTAATAAAATACAGTGGGGAGAACAAGTATTTGATAACCTGCAAAATGTTTCCCACTTACAAAGCATGTAGAAGTCTGTAATTTTTATCATAGGTACACTTCAGTTGTGAGAAACGGAATCTAAAACTAAAATACAGAAAATCACATTGTATGATTTGTAAATAATTAATTTGCATTTTATTGCATGATATAAGTATTTGATCACCTACCAACCAGTAACAATTCCAGCTCTCACAGACCTGTTGGTTTTTCCTTTAAGAAGCCCTCCTGTTCTCCACTCATTACCTGTATTAACTGCACCTGTTTGAACACGTTACCTGTATAAAAGACACATGTCCACACACTCAATCAAACAGACTCCAACCTCTCCACAATGGCCAAGACCAGAGAGCTGTGTAAGGACATCAGGGATAAAATTGTACAAGGCTGGGATGGGCTACAGGACAATAGGCAAGCAGCTTGGTGAGAAGGCAACAATCTCCCTCTGTCTGGGGCTCCATGCAAGATCTCACCTCGTGGGGCATCAATGATCATGAGGAAGGTGAGGGATCAGCCCAGAAATACACGGCAGGACCTGGTCAATGACCTGAAGAAAGCTGGGACCCCCTGCTCAAGGCAGCACATGTCCAGTCCCGTCTGAAGTTTGCCAATGACCATGTGGATGATCCAGAGGAGGAATGAGAGAAGGTCATGTGTTCTGATGAGACAAAAATAGAGCTTCTTGGTCTAAACTCCACTCGCCGTGTTTGGAAGAAGAAGAAGGATGCGTACAACCCCAAGAACCCTAAGAACACCATCCCAACCGTGAAGTATTCTTTGGGGATGCTTTTCTGCAAAAGGGACAGGACGACTGCACCGTATTGAGGGGAGGATGGATGGGGGTATGTATTGCGAGATCTTGGCCAACAACCTCCTTCCCTCAGTAAGAGCATTGAAGACGGGTTGTGGCTGGGTCTTCCAGCATGACAACCCGAAACACACAGCCAGGGCAACTAAGGAGTGGCTCCGTAAGAAGCATCTTAAAGTCCTGGAGTGGCCTAGCCAGTTTCCAGACCTGAACCCAATAGAAAATCATTGGAGGGAGCTGAATGTCCGTATTGCCCATCGACAGCCCCGAAATCTGAAGGATCTGGAGAAGGTCTATATGGAGGAGTGGGCCAAAATCCCTGCTGCAGCATGTGCAAACCTGGTCAAGAACTACAGGAAACGTATGATCTCTAATAGCAAACAAAGGTTTCTGTACCAAATATTTAGTTCTGCTTTTCTGATGTATCAAATACTTATGTCATGCAATAAAATGCAAATTCATTACTCACATTAATTCATACAATGTGATTATCTGGATTTTTGTTTTAGATTCCGTCACTCATAGTCTAAGAGTACCTATTATAAAAATTACAGACTTCAACATGCTTTGTAAGTGGGAAAACCTGCAAAATCGGCAGTGGATCAAATACTTGTTCTCCCCACTGCATATATTACAAAATGGGGAAAGATATAGACAGATCCACCCAACGCGCGAACACGCTGCCATCCAGATGACGTCTTTCGGTGAAGGCCTTGCTTATTTAAGCAAAACAATGCCAAACCACATTCTGCACGTATTACAAAAGCATGGCTCCATAGTATGGGTCTGGGTACTAAACTGGCCTGACTGCAGTCCAGACCTGTCACCCATTGAAAACATTTGTCACATTATGAAACAAAACCCATGACAAAGGAGACCCCGAACTGTTGAGCAGCTGAGATCCTCTATCAAACAAGAATGGGACAACATTTCACTTTGCGCATGCAGACACACAAGTTTGTACAGCTACCCTCATGGGGACCAGAAATTTGAAATTGCATGCTCCCTTGCCCTAACCATTACCCTAAACCTAACCCTTACCTTAATTTAACCCTAATCTAACCCTAAACCTAACACTAACCTTAACCTCAATAAAGTAACATTTATGCCTAAACTTTACCTAGATGTAATGCCTAACCTTAACCCTAAACTTAACCAACAATGCCTGGACCTTAAGGAAACTCCAATTCTAACTCTAAAATAAATTGCAAGTTTGACCCTAAACCAAAACTCCGAGCCAGAAATAGACTTTTGCCACACAGGGACCAGCAAAAGGTCCCAATGAGTACACTTTTTTCTGGTTTTACTATACTCATTGGGACATTTGGTCTCATTGGGACAAAAAAAACCCAGACATTCCCTATGGTCGATAAGCTAGATGCAATGAGAGGTGGTCCTAGAAAAAATATTTGCCAAAACTGTTGTAGCAGTAATTAGGGCGCTATGCTTCAAAAGACCACAAGGTATGTGATGTTATCTTCCTGGTTTTGTTGGTGGCCCGAATATTGAGTGAATTTACTCTGCTCACCAGACACACTTACTGAACTTGGTAAACAGTGTCAGTGCAATGGTTAGCAAGAGAGTCTGTGTCTCCCTTTTGGTCTTATGGATGAGAAAGAAAAAAATTATCTCCCTGACCAGGAAAACTGAGGACAGCCTCACAGAGCTTCAGGAAAGAAGGCCGTACAATGATAGGAGACGTTCACCACTGGCTTTTGAGTCCGGTCAAACTGTCCAGACCTCAACAACCTGTTTAACCTGAGTGGAGCTCAGACAGACACCGTCTGACATGCAGATGGTGCCGTTGTGGCAGCCCGCTGTGTGGAGGCTTCTCATCCAGCACTGAGGACATCACTCCTCTGTAGATGACAGACGCAGCACTGGACTGACGTCAGGGGAAACTCACTGCACTGGACTGTGTTGACCACACCGTCCAGTTCAGCATGTAAGAATGCTTCTGTCGGCAAGGCCATCCTCTGGCTTTTACTATGAACGCAAAGTTACAGGTTCTACCTACATAGTGCAATCTAACACTCTGGTACCCGGCGAACGTGCTTCCGTTTTGTACTTTTTACACAGCAAGTCGAACACAATGAGGTCTACCGGACATTGTTAATTGGTTGCAGCTCATTGCTAGACACGACCGTACCGACAACCCGATTGGTCGGTTTGATGTTGGTGTGTTCTCTGGTGTGCCAAAAGCAACAGGTATTGCGGTTCTGGAAGGAGGCGCTCGTTCTGGAACTGGGCTGTTCTTTGACCAAAACACGGAGCAGTCTTTTGTGGTACGGAAATACACACCCATTGTGAAGTGCCTGAGTGCAATCGCATACATGCCTGCGGTGCTGGTGGCCTTGGCCAGGTGCACAGTCTGGCTGTACGTGGCCCGTAGATTGCAGGCCTGCAAAAGCAAACAGGCTAGCAAGGTACCACTCCGGGCTGTTGGCAGCCATGTGGTGTGGACACGATGGTGGATGTGTCAACCCACATAACCTTCTGTAATGGTCGAATCCTACTCCAATTAAAAATGTTGACTTGTCCATTCAAATAAAGCATTTAAGATTAATGTGTGTGTGTGTGTGTGTGTCGCAGAGGCCCACCCATCCTATCATAAAATACTGCAACATTATCAAGAGCAATCGTTAATGTGTAACAACCTGATAGCTAGGCAAGGTGTAACCTCTAGACTAAATCAACAAATCATCATCAGTTTCCTAAATGACACTCCAGTTCACAATGTAGTGCACTGCGTTAGATGAGGCCCAATACGATCTGAGGTAGGCTATATAATATTTGTTTCCCATTGGGATCAGTGTGTTGGAAGGTTAGACTTCCAGGACACTTGACAGAGAAAATACTTTTGATACTAAAATACTGTCCGAAGGCTGTAAACTCAAATGGCCTGTTTAAAGGGACACTATATTTCTACTACCATTTTGATTTATCAGGTACCTACGAGGTAGTTTTGCAAGTCATTGCTAACTAACATAAACAAAACTGAAAGTCTTGCTAGCAGATACAATCAACCTCCAGTCATTGCCCTAATGCTAGTGGGAGGGCGCACAAGCTCTAGTTTTCAATTTCCTTCCAACTGCAAGGAACTGCAGAATTATATCAATGAGTTCCTGAAGAATGCCTTTAAGGCTAGTCTTTGACACAAAAGCATCAGCTAAAAAGAAAAACAATCTCTCTCAGACCTAATAAATGACATGGAAATCTCAAAAAAGATCAGTGGATAGACCAAGGAAAATTCCAACTCTATTGTGAAAGTGTAGATGAAAAAAATCAGCACTCTTGAGTTAGATGTTCTAAGGAAGAAAACGTGGAACCATAGTTCCTCCCCATAAACATTTTAAATTAATGAGGACAATGAAGAATTGAACCTGATGGAGGGGAAATTACAAAAACAAAACAATGTAATTCTATTACAAACAGACACCCCTTTGAAGTAAATAAGTTTAGCTTACCTTGATCTCAATATTTCCAACTTTAGCGGTGGAGCGAATGATTGGCCTGCCAACCAACGCAGGGAAAATATGCTCTGGGAAGTTGGAGCCTGCATAACCGCACTTCACAAACTAGGGTTAGAAAAGACAAAGGATGTGTGGGTGTCAAACATTATTTTTGCAAGTTAAGACAAATTAATTTAATAGAACAAAGAACACAAAATATTGAGAGAGATTAAAAGGATTTAAAGCCCAATATGTACAATGCAGTCAAAGCATTTAGCCGAAACGCAACCAAGTGAACCTTTTAACCAAACAACACAATAATCAGGGGAAGTCAACTCTTACCCTACAAAGCCCAGAGCCTCTGGTTCTCTTCTACATCATCATTAATTGCACCCACCCGGTGTCCCACGTCTAAATAAGTC
Organism: Esox lucius; assembly: GCF_011004845.1. NCBI lineage: Eukaryota > Metazoa > Chordata > Actinopteri > Esociformes > Esocidae > Esox > Esox lucius. The sequence continues at coordinate 18,746,330 of NC_047577.1, forward strand.
CCTGATTAGAGGTTTGCAATGAAAAAAAAATCAGTGAGACTGGCCTCGCGGTCCAGATTTGAGGGCAACAGACCTGTCCTGTTAATTGACCAGGAAACCCCTGTCTCTCCATTTTCACAGAGCAGTTTGAGTACAGTTTCCGGATTAGTTCGCCCTCCCCAAATTCTTACCTCACCACTAGTGGGGGAAAAAGCTAAACTGAGCCAAGAACAGCCTCCAGGGGGTCACTCCAGCTGAAGACCCTTTACAAGGGTTACACAATCGACAATCCAACAACACTGGTGCAATCCCATAAACACCTGATGTGTGCAGGTCCAACCGCATCATTGAGGTTCAAGAGAGAACATAGGTCAGGAATTTCATTCAAACCCGCTAGGCTGTAGTTTGCTATATATAATCCCTCATTGAGGTGCTCAAATTAGTGGAGCATTGTGCTTTTCCACATAGATGTTTAAAATCTATTGTTTTTTGTTAAACTCAATATTCAGCTAAGTGAATATGGCTAATGTACACTAAGAAGACCAAAGGGACTAGGAGGATCATATTATGGTTCTTCAGTGGAACCGCGTGGGAAACCCATAGGCTAGTCGAGGGGAAGAAATGTAACAGATATTTCAAAGAACTCTGTTTATTTGTTCCTCAAATAACATTTTGAGGAACCATTTAGAAAGGGTTCTTCAGAGAACTTGTAGGGGTTTCCCAACAGTTTCAGTTGAAGAACCCCCTAAAAGATCCTCCAGGAAAATTGTATTTCTAAGTGTACAACATGCATAAAGCAGTAATAGACATGATGACCTCATCAGATTGCAGAGGGAGAGGTTACTCAAAGACTGCTCTTACAAGCAGAAACACAGAAGTTGGGCTACTGTGTACAGTTGTCCCTTTCACACCCTCACCAGCTATGAATAGCTACTAGTGTGTTTTCATTTGCAGTGTGAAAGAGCTTTGAGCAGCATAGTTTCTTGTAGTAGGTGGCTGAAAAGCGACTGAGTTAGCTAACCTCTGGAAGGAAACTAGCTCCAAAAATCGTAGACAGTGGAAAATATTATTTAGCCAAACTACACAGTAATCTTAGTTAAAATGTTGGCGTTTAAACAGCATGAATCAACGGTCTTCTACATGTCCTTCTTAACCGGATGACTTCTCGTTATCGACATCTTTTAGAAAAGGGTTGCAAGAGACCTGACAACTCCTTACATGGAAGAATGGTTTCTGACTTCCCCCTCACTAGAAAAATGAGGCATGCGCATTATCTTGCACTCGACACAAGTAAACGTGCATAGCTCGAACATTGGCATAAATACTTTAAAGTTGTTTCCTGCTGGGTTTTAATAAAACGGTATGTTTGAATCCTCATCTATTTAAGCAATGGACAATGAAACAAGTCAGACGCACGCAACAAGTTCAAAAGCGCTTTCGACGAGGGCGGGGTTACAGATGCTAGATGATCTTTTGTGAACAACTGACAGTGAAATTTGGAGTTATGATTATAATGATGGAAAATTATTACAAATAGCCCCCTGGTTTGCTTATAGAAGGGTAAGGTAATTATTAAATTGTTATAACGTATGTAGTTATTTGGCAGCTCACAAGATCTTAGTGATCTTTGCAGTATGCCACTTAACAATTTGCAACTTCGTTACGTTAAACGACTAGTATAGTGAGCTCGCCGCTAGCGAGCTAACTAGCTCGATCTGATTACAGTCAAGCACCAGCACTGCATCCGCAGCTCAGACACAGTAATCTATCGTCCATAGCTATTCTCACCGATTCACGAATAATTCAAACAGTCGATACAGTGGAACCAGTCGATACACGTAACATTCCACGTGTAATCCTTTCCACCTTATTGACAGATGCACGACCTCATTGAATGCCTCGCTAATTGACAAGCTGACGGACACATTCCTTTGACTACCCACCCGAACCGTGGCTATGCAAGCTAGCAAATGAAGCAAGCTACTTCCTGTTTCTCCCCATCTCGTCTCCTCTGCCAACAGGCACCGCATAAAAGCCGGGGTGCGTATAATTTGACGATAGAACACGGTCTGTTTATAAACTTACCCCAGTCCCATTGTCGCAAACCACCACTTTCCTTCCCTGACTGTCCATTTTCACGAAATCCAGGAACCAGCAGCCCTCCTCTGCACAACTTTCTTCGGCAAGGCGGAAATCAACACCCCGGCTCTTGCAAAGGGCTTCTTCCGGAATGTACGACACATGCCCATGTTACACACACACCTATCAGAGTAGAGATAGCCAAGAAATTCAACCAATTACATATGGCAACGCCTTTCCATACACGTTTTTATTCGACAACCACAATGATTGACAGTATTTTGTCAATCAGAATTTTGAAGGTAAATCAAGATATTAATCCCTTTGATGACATAATTCATCCTCAGAACTAAATCCTTTGTCAAATTAACATTTATACACGTGTAAGAAATTAAGATGACTCAGACTGCTACACTGAAAGAAGAGTATTTTCAACAACTAAAGTTCTGATCACTTTTCTGCAAAAATGAATTACAGAGTGATATGGAGGCGGGAACCTAAAGCAGCATTGTTTAAATGTTTACATAAAAGCATGACTTTTTGTACACTTGTACAACTCAGTGCCTAAAAAGGTATATAAACGCAACCATCACAAAAACACCCCCTAACATCCATGGCTGTATTTATGCAATTTCACATAACAGGCGAACGTATTTTCCATCAAATCTACAGAAGCAAACATAATAACACCTACACCTAGATGGTCACATCTACTCCTATATTTTGTGGGTCAATGCTATAACAGATAAGAAAATAAATGTTCCTGTCATAGCGAAATGGCCACAAGAATGATATTGAGAATTGTGTCAATATTATATATGGCCTCATTGTAATCACTTACCATGAAAACATCACTTTATATGTTATTATGTTTGGTTTTGTGGATATTGCTGTGATGGCCACTAGGAGGCATTCTGCAATAGTTGCCTTTGAAAATGTTCAGGTCCTCAAACTCTGCAGCTGTACCAAGTTTCATGCTTTTATGAAATGTTGACGTGACTTGTCATGGACTAATAGGCTGTACTATACTTGGCATTCATTCAGACTGATGCTGTACTACAAGTGCATTGTATTGACTACTTCCTGTTTTTGCAAAGATTGCAGAAAAACATTGATACACGCCATGTTGGTGACAGAACGTCAGGGAGACATACTTGTGTACATAAAAATGTGTGCGTTTAAGATATAGTGCAAGTAAAAGCCAATTGGAGGCCCCTAAATAGTGCAGCAATAACTGTGTCAATGGAAGTGGGCCTGGTTACAAGATAGCATTCTATCTCATCAGCAATTTGAATTGACCTGTACTTAAAATTTACCTTTTGATAATATTGACACGTGTCGCTTTAGGCAGGTATTTACCTCTTAGAGTAATTATGTTTATGATAATTAAATGTTTTTGTGGAATGGGGGAAATTGCCTGCATATACATGCTGCTTATTTAATTTAATTTCACTGTTTTTAAATTGTAATTAGACTTTAAGACACTTATGACATTTCCTCATTAAAATGCCTTTTTATCATAAAAATTTATTTTGGTGGGTTCATAACCTAAACTTGCTATTTCAACAGCTTTTTAAATTTCCTAATAAATGTTAATAACTGTTGTCATTTGACCTAATTACCGCTTCATCAGAAATAAGTATTTTTCAAGCACTAAACATAATCTCAGTGACTGTTCATGCTATGATCAAAACAACACTGTGACCATATAAGAACCATAAAACATTGTTTATAAGTATTAAAGGGAGGGAGATGGGATGGCTGGTCTTCTGTTTCCTTCAAATTGTATATCACTACTATGATTTATGCATGAACTTTCAGGCTGGGAAAATATAAAAGCACGTAGAAGCACTTTGTTACATGTAAAAGCACTTTGTGACAACTGCTGAAGTAAAAAGGGTTTTATACAATAAACTTGATTGATTAATATTGCCAGACATTTTGTGTTTTAGGTTTCCTAAATTATAGAAATCTTTTATGAAATGAACAACGTCACTGGACAGCACACTTTGTTTTTGGGGTATATAGATACTTTTCTTTTCTATTCACTGTCAGTATGTTGACTTACTGTACTGTAAGGCTTCTTCCTTGAACAAAATATTTTCTTAGCTCTCAGAACAACAGATCACAGAATCACTCAACTGTCCTGTGTTATGGAGTGAAAATGATGGATGTTGGATAATGTAGGCTTCTTACGATTGAACTACAACTTCCATGAGTTCCATAGGCTTCGTTGGCATTTCCTTGTCAGGAAGGCAGACATATTTGATTTGATTACCTCGGTAGTTAGCTTGCTAGCCAGTTGTTCAGAAAAAATATTGTTACTGGATTGTATTAGTTACATTCTCCACGACAAATATAACTATATTTTAAAGAAGCTATTAACGTTACTGTGTTTAGTCAACGATGAATCCCGAATAGTAAGTATGAAGTTGTAAAAATAATGACAGGCCGTTTTTTTTTATAAATACAGGCTAACGTTGCCTAGCAGGTCAGATTCAGTAGCTACTGGACTCTAGGCTAGCTAGGTGTTACCTATCTGGTTTACCTACGTCAAAATCATCTAACTAGGTAGATATCAGCTGTTTTCATCTGCCATACCAGTAGGGTATTAAAGACTTAAGATAGGTAATTAATCAAATTCGTATTTGCAAAACATTTGTTTACTGTTAGGGTGAGAGACAGTTTTTGTTCTCTTCATACGTTAAAACGGCAGCTGGTTAGCACGAATGCTATCGAGCTACCATACATAACTAATGGTAACGTTAGCTTCTACAGTAGCTAGTCTCAAGAGATGGTGAATCAGCTGGTACGGTGACTACCGGCGTTAGCTAGCTAAAGGCTTTGTTGACGTTTTTCAAATATTAAAATGTCAAGTCAGCTGCTTAGTAGCTAAATACACTCAAATCGTTCTTGTTTGGATGAGTAGTTGTAACACCTCAGCCTAAACTTTAGTTAGTTTAAATGTTTTATCAGTATTATGCGATCAAATCGTTCAAAGCTAATTTGCTGCTGTCCTTAAGGTAACGTTACACTTGTATTTTTCGTTATTTTAGACAGAAATAAGCTAACATTTGATATCGGTCCCGTGTTGTCTTGTTGGTTTTACATTCAACATATCGATGACGGTGGAATTTACATTTGTATAACCTATGAAATGTCTCTACTTTTCTTTCAGTGACTATTTATTCAAGCTGCTTCTGATTGGCGACTCAGGCGTTGGAAAGTCTTGTCTTCTCCTACGATTTGCAGTATGTACATTTCATTTGTTTGAGTGAATTTTTGCAATGTTGACTTTCTGAGAGATAGTTTGACATCCCAGGAACTTAACTACATGGGACACCCAATGGAATTGACTGGTGTTTTTTTATTTCTTTCCAGGACGACACATACACAGAGAGCTATATTAGCACTATTGGAGTTGACTTCAAAATACGGACCATAGAACTGGACGGAAAGACCATCAAACTTCAGATTGTAAGTGCCTGTGGCTGACAGGAATTTATTCACAATAATTCTAGAGGTGAAATGACATGGCGATTGGATATTACTTTGACTCTGATTATGCTCTTCTTGGCCCCTTAGTGGGACACAGCTGGCCAGGAACGGTTCCGCACAATTACGTCCAGTTACTACAGAGGAGCGCATGGCATTATCGTAGTGTACGATGTCACGGACCAGGTCAGTCCACTTCTTTCCCTGTCCCTCTTTAGGATGGGTTCAAACACAAACCGACAACTGTTTTCGAACACGCAAAGAACACCTCAGCCCGTCTGGTGACGCCGGCTGATGCGTTTCGGTTGCATAGTTACAAGTCCTATCCATACCTATCCAACCTCCAGGAATCCTTCAACAACGTGAAACAGTGGCTGCAGGAGATCGACCGCTACGCCAGCGAAAACGTGAACAAGCTGTTAGTAGGCAACAAATGTGACCTGACTACGAAGAAGGTGGTGGACTACACAACGGCCAAGGTAACCTTCCACCTGGTTCCAGAATTGAAAACGATCTGTCCGCCTTTTAAAACCATTTTCCATTTTAAATCTTCATGTTTTTTTTTTTGTTCTTTCTGCGCGTGTCCCTTCCTACTGTTGTACTCCTCCCTCCTCCTCCTCCCCGCTTAGGAATTTGCCGACAACTTGGGTATCCCCTTCTTGGAAGCCAGTGCCAAGAGTGCCACCAACGTGGAGCAGGCCTTCATGACCATGGCGGCCGAAATCAAGAAGCGGATGGGCCCCGGGGCCACGGCCGGAGGCTCCGAGAAGTCCAATGTGAAGATCCAGAGCACGCCGGTCAAGACCTCCTCTGGAGGCTGCTGTTGAGGCCCCCCCGCCCCCGCTCGGCCCCACTAAACCCCCCCCCCCCCCCCCCCCGGCCCACCCAGAACCCCTACCTACCAATCTCAAATGTTATCGTGCTCTACAGGGATAGAGACAGAGAAAAGAAGGAAGAAAGAAAGAGAGCGAGTGAAAGACAGAGAGGGCAGACATTGAGTGGCCTGGATTGTGTGGGCAGCTGCAATACCAGAAAAAAATGTCCCCCCCCCCCCCAACAAGGTCAGCCATAGGACGGTAAGCCCATACACACCCACAACCCACGTGGGGATTTTTTACTTACTATTCAAAGCTATATCTACCCCAAATAACGTGTGGCAAACTTATCCAGACATTTTAAACAAGGCGAGGCAAGGTCATTGTGAATGAGAAAACATAAATAAACTTTGCCCGACTACTTCAGATTTGGTAGTTTAACAATACATTTTTTTTTTCTCCTCAAGGTAGTTGTCTTTTTTTGTGATATCAGTCAGCATGATCCGGCCCCAATCACCTCAGAAAATTAGGTAGGAAGCATTCCCCCGTGAAACACGTTTTAAAGGGCGTTATACGTGTCGGCAGAACTGATTATTCAAAACGCATCTGGAATGCAGTCGTCCTGACCCACGCGCATCAGCTCGCGGTTATGGACCAGAACGTTCTGAGGACATGCCATTAAATTCCTCACGTTCCCGACTTCACGTTAATGTGCCAGTGCCTTTACGGCGGGATGTAGGGACGATATGCCTTGGGCGCAACGTGCAGATGGCATGTTCTTCCAGCCCTAGAGAACTTTTATATGCTCGTAGTGGTTATATGCTGAGCGCTTTGGTGGGTTAAGTTAGATGAATTTCGTATGATATTGCCATTAGGCAGAATTCCTGTACGAGTAACTGTTCTACCGACACTCACAACGCTGCCTAGACGAGCTGTATTGTCTGTTAAGATGATTTTCTTTGACCACGCATCTGTCAACCGAGTTTCACCAAAACAATGAAACAATCCCATCAACTGTATATATTTATACATATGTAGGAACTGGTTTGCTGAACCTGTAGAGAATCAAGTGACATGAGTGACATCACAAAAAAGGAGCTGAAACCCCTAATCCCGGCACGTGCTCTGTGGCTGCGGACTTGACATTTTTTTGTGGCGCACTGTCTACTATTAAACAATGAAGGAGTTCTTTAATAAACCCTTGTCTTATTGGAATTATTTCCAGTTAGTTATACCCACTCTGCATGCACACTTCTCATTGAAAAAAAAAAAAAGGCCTTGTTACTTAAATGTGACCTGACTGTGTTCCTGTTGATGAAATATAATTGGATGATCTTTATGACAGATTCCATTGTCTCCAGTACAGGGTGCTTTTTTTCCTGGGTTTTCTCAGCCTGGCCACCATTTTGTACTACCGGGAGCGAAACTCACAAACCCTGAACATTGAGTCTGTCATGAAACAACTGTACATTACAGTTAAGCTAACGTTATGTAAGACAAAGACTGAGCACAAAAAAAAAAAAAAAATGCACCACTGAATCTGTTACACGTCTGTGCCAGGGGAGGGCAGCGTTAGGTGGCCTGGTTCAAGCCCGCGGTTGTTCCATCTGGGCTCCCAGCAGTCGGAGCTGCTTGAAATCCAGTTTAAAGGGAATCTCAAATCAGTCCTTTTTCAATTGTTATTGGATCACACGTCCCCAACATCTGTGGTGAATTATGCAGGCTTCTTCCACGGCGTCCTGTTTGAATGCCAATTAGAGTTGACGTGACGTCCGTGACCGTGGCAAAGGCATTGTGTCTCGCTCGGGACTCGTCGTCCGCTGTCGTCCGGCTACCGCGTCGTGAGGGGTGCTTAGTCCACCTAGCACAGAGCGCCCCGGCGGATCGTTGGGGGGCTTATTGCACGGCCGCTTGATTAACATCTGGCCCCTTCATCAGCGCTCGGGCTGGCACGGTGCCCCCCCCAACGTTGAGCGTTCCCGCTGGCCTGGCGCTGCCACGGAGCCTCCCTCACACTGAGCCCAGTCTCAACGGCTGGCCGTGCCCCTCCCTCCCCTCTCCTGCCTGCAGAGCCCTGTAATTATGTCAGCGGAGGACAGTCAATGGCGGCGCGGAGCCGGGGCCTCTTGTTTCGATGCCGGACCGGAGTCTTCGCCCTCTCCTTTTTCTTCCTAGGCACAACCCCAAATTGTTTTTCTAAGTGAAGAACAAAACATGCAGTCAGCACTGGAGGAAGGTCTAGATGTTTGGCTGTGAGGTTCAGAGGGAGTGGGAGCTGGAAAGGGGGGGGGGGGTGGCAGAGGTGGGGGTGGGTTGGGGTCGATGGTGCGCGGGGGGGGGGCCTGTTTGCGGGGTTTATTTGTTCTTGGTTGCCGGGGCGATGGCGGGGCGGGGGAGCATCTGTGACAGCTGTAGAGGGGGCTGCTGCCTTTCACCCGATCTACCGAAGAAGCCCTGAAGGTAAAAAAAAAAAACAAGGAGGGGGTGGTAAGAGAGGGAGCTAGTTAGCCCAAGTGTGAAGTTCACTTAGACCCATTGTGCCAAAAAGGAACTGGAGCTGCATTTGTCTAGGATAGAAAAATCAGGCCTCTATTACACCAGCCCTGTTTCTGTCAGTCATGCCCAGATGGCAGTTGTGCGTCAGGCCTCACAATTTGTTGCTCTTGCAATATTGACATTGGCAATATCCGTATACCCAGAGATCAATGTTGCATGCAATATTTTGAAGCCCACCAACGGCTTTTGTTGAGAGCTTTACTCTTCTTGCTGACCACCCTAATGTGGCTGGTTCACCCCCACCAAGCCCCCTGTCACAGAAGCAGGGCAGTTCCTCATCGCTGTTGGGCCCTGTAGTTAGTAAAGAACATTTTTAATCAAAAATAAAATCAAAAATACGCTGTTCCGGACAAGAATAATGCCGCTTTCCCCGAAATCTATTTCATATTTAGATAGTTTTTTTAAAATGGCAATACATTTGACCATAATGACCACAAATAGCAATACATTTGACCATAATGACCACAAATAGCAATACATTTGACCATAATGAGAATCCCTAGTTGTGCGCTTACAACCGTTCCTGACCCCACTTCTGTTGTGTAGCATCTTGGAAGGAGAGGCGTTGGGGGCTCTGAGTCGGCCAGCCAGTTAGCACCGAGAAAGGAGAGCCTACCGGCCAGACTGGTCCCATTTGTATGCCTGACGCCTTCCTGAACAGTTGCCAAGTTTGTGGCGGGTCACAGAGTTGATTCTCTCTGGATGAGTCAGTATTAGCGACAGCCTACTGAATGCAGCAGACTGAAACTACCAGTGTTTAATTCAAAACTGGGGGAATTGGAAGACCGATAGTGACTACTTCTGCCTGTTTGACCTAGTAACTGAGGAAGGGGTTTTGCGTGTGCGGTCAACTTCTGGCCTTTACTGAGTGAAATGTACGTCCACTTAGCGATCAACATTCATGGTTTTGCCAACAAGCCGCCTTGTTGCATTTACTGTTTGTGTTCAGGCTACTCAATGCAAGTGGGGCCTGTTTGTTTTAAGCAGACTATTCTTAACTTCACTGGCACTTTTTTTTTTTGAGCGGTGGGGGGTGGGGTGGCAGGCAATGTAGGGCAAGACAAGCAAATAGAAGGAGTCTGGTTTGTTGTCGCTGACTACAAGAGGAAGTGTTCAAATACTTAAAAAAAGTACTCTTTTTTTTCAGGTGTTTGCATAGCCTTTCATGTGTAAACGTTTGCCTCAGAAATGTACGCGGCCTATAAACGATAACTCCCACTATCTTCCTAAGCCACACTTTTACCTTTTGATGCAGTTTGAAGCTGCTTTGGTCAGGAGCATAGCTGCTGCCAGTGAGCTGCCACATTGGTATGTCTGTACCCGGCTGTCCTGTTCGTGCATGCATGTACAGTGTTTGATTGAAAGCATCAAGGGTGTGATTAATCAAATGTGTACAGTAGCTATCTCACCATTTTGTTCACCTTTCTGTGACTACAAAATAGAAAAATCGACTACTTTGTTCATTTTTAACCTTAGCATGACCTTCACGCTCATTCCAGCCGGAACCACTTCAAATTGAGTGGGCCTCCTTCCCTTTTGATTCCTTGAGACATTACACAAGTTTAACGTTGTCTTTTGCCAGACATTCTTTGGCTTTGAATCCTTTCATGCGAGGGTTAACCCCTCCTCCTTTTTCAGCTACTCTCAATGAAGCCAATGGAGATACTGTATCATTCTGAAGTAGCTCCTAGTAGCTCCCCGCCAGGCGAGACAAAAAGGAGAAAGAAAAACACACTGATGGATGGACACCCGCGGCGGAGGAGCCAGCCTTAGAAAAAAAAAATCTGCAGCCCTTCATTTCCCTTTTCCCGGCCTGATGTTTTTTCTCAGAGCAAAACTAGGAAGAGAGAGTTGAATTTGGGTCCCTGGAGCAAATTGGCAACTGTGGCAGCCCATTATTGAGGGGGATTGTTTTATTTAGACATCTGTTGCAACAGGGTAAACTCAAATAATACCTGTGTGCCGGTCAGACGCTCCTCTTTGTCGGTATTGGCTTTTATAACTAAAAGGCTGCAAAAAACTCACCCGGGATCTGCTAAAAACAAAACTGACACCAAACCAATCTTGAAACGTCGGATTCATGTATGCCTTGCATTTTTGTCTTGCATTTACCCGATTGCATTTTCAGATTATATAGTTATCTGCTAAGTATTCTGAGTGTCAAAACTCTTATATTGGTGTCTTGTATGCAAGAGACCTCTCCTTCACCCGCTCCTCTTAGTGCCTTCTCTTGTCACCCTCTTCCAATCTCTAACCTGTCCTAAAATGATTTCCAGTTGCTTGGATGAAAGATCATCCTTAGAACAGAGGTCTTTCTCTCCGTGAGTCTCCGTTTTGCTTCAGTGCCGCCACGTTTGTCGTAACTTTACTGGCCTGACAAGAGGTAGGTATCCCAGAGGGGCGGCTTTCCCTCGGCTTAATTCCATTTCCACATGCAATTAAGAGTCATGTGGAACGAGATGTTTATTTCCTGCAGGGGCTCTGACTGGGGCTGCAGTTCGGAGGCGAATCTCTGTACAGTCTCAGGTCAGTTTGTGTGTGAGTGGACGGACGGACGGGTGAAACGTGAGATCTGAGAGAGACCACGACCACAGTAGCCCTGCAGCCAAGTCTCTCTGAACCGGTGCCAGGCCCAAAATAGGGAAGCGATGCTCGTTCTGCTCACAACCCAAAGCCAGTTGGATGGGCGGCAGTACCCCCAGCCTGGACCACTCCTGTCCTTTTGACACAGTTGTTTACCATTCAACTACCATTCATTTTGCAGCACAATCCATTCTTGTTGTGAAACATTTTGTCAGCATAACCGAACTGAATTATATATTTACCATGTAAATTGTGTCCAGTTGGAGGTCTGTTGGACGAAAGGTTGACTCCCTGTTTTTGTTACATTTGTTTATGTTGACCAAATGTTGCGCAACTGAAGCATTTTAAGTATTCTTCAGGTCATTGAAATACAAATGACTCCAAAGTATTTTTAACATGCATTTCAAATACATGTTAAAGAAATACCTGGTATTTTCAGCATGTTCAGGTGGAATGTACCTTTTGGACCACATGATGAGGTCATGATGACACATTGTGATCTCATTATAGTAGAACAATGCCCGTCCATCTGGATTAAGAGGATGGGCTCTAGATTATTGTATCAGTTCTGTGTATGTAAATATATGCACGTGTTTTCTATTGCCCACATGATCAGACCGAGTATTTTGTTGACAAAAGAAAGCTCAGGCAAATAAATGATTACCAATATATTTAGATTTTATTTACTTACATAAACACTGTTATTTATTTGACTTAAGGATGATATGCTATATTTATTTACATATTTATTAAGACTGCATGAGGACTGTTAACCTTTAACCCTTTGTTCATTCTGATGTGTGCTGAGGGTTTCGACTTAACTTTGAACCAGTCTAAAACCTCAGAACTGGTCACAGATGAGAATGCCATATCTTCAACTTCTGCATTAATTTGAAGGGAATCAGCTGCTTGTGTTGGAGTGTCCTCCGCGTTTTATTCTCGCCATCTGGTTGCAATTATGTCATGCACGGCCTAACTTGGGGATAACCACCACATTATAGAACAGATGCCGGAGAATGGAGGAGCATGGAGCTCACATAATTCTTTCCAAAATGAGTGTCTAAACATGCGTGCTCACACTAACACAGATACACAGGTGTCCCCTAGTCCAATCACAATGCAATGCCATGTTGGGCATATTAAAGTTATAGAAATTCTATAGATTAAGAAGAATTGTTTCCTGCTATTTGCTTAATCCCTATTACCTGACTAGGCACTTGCTTTAAAGGTCCCAGGTATTTTGGGCTTGTAGCCATGTCGTGTTTCCTTAGAAGGTCCCTTCTTCAGCATAATTCTAACCTGTTTAACCAGTTGCCAGTGGAGATGTTGTTGCCAGAGCGAAATATGGCAACTGGTTGAAACTATTGTGAGATTCATTTTTCCGGTTTTATATTTAAGCATACTTACGGCACAAATAATCGTATTGGGAAACCAATACAGTTAATAGTTAATCTAAACACGTAATTTCCCCAGCTAACAAAGACAAATGCATTACAATATATTGAGCTGACTAATACCTAGATGTCTCATGTTGAATAGTTTGGATGCTTTACATAGATTGTGGTTGCTCACTCAGAGCTAGATTAGTTGATGCGAGAATGCTCCCACGATATGACTACTCAGTTACATGTTTGTTATCCCTATTCTTACTGAACACTGCCCTTCACACACAATGGGTATTGAATTACCTGTCATTTAGGCCAGAGCTGTAGTGCAACAAATCCCAGCAATATAGAAAATATAGTATTTTGTTTCTGAACTGGTGTTAACGCAACGTATTCCAGCCTAAAGTTAAAGTAATACCAGGTTGAACATGTGTAAAAGTAAGGAATAAACACAAAGTTCTGTTAATACCTAGAATAATTTCATATGTATTGTGTAATAAACACTTATTTACATTAAGAGGAAATATAAACCTAAATGTATTTAGGAGATTTTGTGTCCTGAATTTAGTGAGATTGCTAAAGTTTTTGATTAAAAATATCAATCTATCAGGAATATAAATAAAACAATAATTACTATTTTGGGATTGTTCCCAAGTCTACTATAAAAATTGATGAATTTACCTCGATATTACATAAAACAATTGTTCTCCAGATTTATCCCCCCAAAAATAATAACAATTGCGATGTGAATATTGAGACAATCTGACTATTTCAGATACACTGTTAGCATATTCGTGTCTGGTCTGTGCAAACCGAGAGGCGGGCCAGCACAGCACTGTCCGTTCTGAACGTAACTTCACTTTACGTCATTCCTAGCCACAGTGTACTCCGTCTATCTGCAGAAAAATAGCCTCAGTGGCAGTGCCTGCTGTTCGGTGAACAGCCGTTCTCTGTGACTATACTCGTCGGTGTCTTCATCAGCTCGCCATTGTGTAGTGCTCCTCGGCTATTTTGGATAACCACAGCGGGGATAATGAAAGTATAGACGGCGACGGTGAAGAGTTCGATGTCCCTCTTTTCTCGTTGTAGATCCGCTGTTCTTGGCATCATATTGACCCCAATGCAGGATTTGAAACCTTTGCTGGAACTACATGTGGTAAGTTTATGGCGCTTTTGCCACTTAATAGCATTTAAACATGCTTCGGGATTAGGGAGAATTACTCGTTAATGTAGCCTACTTATAAATGACTTGTTGGCTATCGTTTACCTGTTTGACATTCTACGTTTAAAGAAAGGAAAAGCCTTTTGTCGCATTTTATTTTTTGACTGGTGTCTTGAAGTGAAGCGTTCATGGGAAATACAAGCGAAAGCGCTGCCATCCAATTTTTTTTTTGTTTTAATTTTGCCACTGCCCTGTTACAATGTTTCAACTTTACATTTTCGCACGTTCGAACGTGTTCGAACCTTGGTGTGCTGTTTTAAAACCGAAAACGTATTATTGCTCACTGTCTCCCGTTCTCAGTCAAGAGCCGAGTGAGTACTTTGCGGCAGGTGGCGGTGACTAGGCCTATAGGCTATGGCGCCCCCATCACAGCCATAGGGCTATCTGTGGCGTTTGCCTTTGGAGGTCGAGGGCAGCTGTTGTGACAACTATAGCAATAGTCCATGTCATTGACAGTTTATTAATGTAATTAGGCGACCTTGTGTTTTGACATTTTATAGATTGAATTGATCGAACTTGCGTTATAGCTTCGCCTAAAACTCAAAGCCTTAATATATTTATTTCATAGGATTAATCAGTAGTCATCAGTGTAATCTCGAGCTGGAAATTTAGTACAGTAGCCGTAATGTCCATGTCTTTTATTCGTGTTTGTAGTCGGCCTGTTAAGAAAAATAAGACAAGTAACTGTTACACCCACGCTTGACTTAGTTTCGTTTCAAATGCTAGAGCCATGTCATACCAGTAATGAGGACACAAAACAACTTTTGGTGCCTTTTTAAAATCGTTGTGGGAGGCGGAGTTTCACACCAACACAACTTCGCTCGCTGAAACGTTGCTGTTCACGTGGGTCCCAGCACATCAGCTACTTTGTGAGTAGAGTAGAATTATGCAATCGTGCATATTTTAAACATTTTGCGACTCACCTGATATTGTAAATCACGTGAGTGGTTGTCTCGAGTGATTCATTGTCACCTTTTAGGATAAATAAGCATATTTTCCTTCAAACTGAAGGATCGAATCATTTCTAAAATTGAAGACTACGTGCCTTTTCAAACGGTTTAGGCTAAAGGTTAATGACCCTAGACTTGACAGGAATAACAAGGCATTTGACTTCACTTGATACAGCCTTCTGGTTGCGTTTTATTGGTTTTTACCTGCTGTTCAGATTTCCAAATAGTTATGCACTGGTTCAGAGATGTGGATGCCAAAAAAGGCTAGTTCTTGTGGATGCAGCCTCATAGGATCCTAACAGTACAAAGTTTTATTTGCATTTCAACGCTGGGCTGAGTGACATTTATATTTGCACAGGGAGATATGGATTTTTCTTTCTCTTTCTTAAGTTGCATGGAGTGGAAATGATTGTGCAAAAGGTAATTTGCTTCAATTGGGGTTTTTACAGGAATTACGTATCAGAGTAATTGATATGGTGTGAAGCACTAGTAAAGTATGATAAAGTAAGGGCCACAAACACAAATCAGCCTCAAGGAATCTGTAACAGTTAGTAGTATGCACACAGTCCACCCTCCGACCAGACAGCATTCCATCCCCATGACTAAAGTCCACCTTTGCTTTCCCCGACTCTCCGCCTGCTCCGGTTTCCAGAAAACACAACAATTTGTTCTATTTTTCCTTCTACTGTCCAAGCAGGAGCGGGTAAGCGCACCAGAATGTTTCAGCAAATTGGCTCCAAAATGCCCCTCTCACTCTCTCTACCCAAAATAACTCTAACTCGGTTTCTCCTCCATCCCATGTCTGTCCAAAATGGCACCCTGTTTTTTTTTTATATATAGTGACCTGCTTTTTCCCAAAGCACTGGTCAAAAATAGTGCACTATATAGTGTGCAGGGGGCATTTCAGATGCACCAATAGTCTTTTTCCAAACAAGCCCAGTAAATCAGTGCTTACAAGCACCCACTGCCTGCTGGAGAGACCTGGGCAAACAAACCAATGCCAGGCCGGCCCAGCTTCGCAGTGTGGTTTCTCGCATGACCAAAGCCCAACAGTGAACCTCCTCTCTCAACCTGGCACGCGATTATTCTCTTCCAGGAACCTCTCGGGCAAAATGTTGAGGCCGAAAAGAAATTCTTCAATCCCGATTATGGATGTAACTTTCTTTTTTTTTTTTCTCACTGCAGTCTTGAAGAACTTAGAAATCTGGCAGAACTTAAAAGAAACAGTGTGGAAAACGGAACGATTAAGCTTGTTGATGAATGAAGGTTGAAATCTTGTGAACAGGGCCTTTAAAAGAAAAAGAAAAAAGATCATGGTCTGGAATTGCTCTTGTAGTCTGAGACATGAATGTATAATTGAGACAGTCCTAAGGTTGAAAGTTCCTGCTGAGACTGAGGCATGCAGCTGTCTGCTAACTCCCTTTCAAATTTTTTTTAAAACCAAATAATCCAGTGACATTTTTTACCTCATCAAAAATGGTTGTTCACGAATCCCTGGCATTTCATGCAAGCACACTAACATGAAATCCTTACAGAACAGTTAATAACATGAATACAGATTCAAGGTCATACGTAGTGGAAACAAAGCAGACTACCTGAGCTTGTCAAGAGGAAGCTGTTTTTGAGAGACAAAAAAAACACTCAGTTGTAATTGTTTTACTGTGGTGTACACTAATGCAGTCCTTCCCCTCTCCAGTCCTCGAATGATTAGTTCAAGTTGAATTACGCATGCTTGTCCATGGCTACTATTTACAATGTGTACCACTGAGCATTTGAGGACTGGATTTGGGGAAACACTGCACTAATGAAACACTGCACCACTGAATACGACCCTACTGAATCAGTACACAGCTCCCCTTGAACCGGGAAGTTGGTGTCGGGGCGTGGGGTTTAAAGTGTCGTGTGCTCGAGGGCCGGCCGATTGGACACGGCTTTCCAGGCTGTAGTTGCCAGTACTGAGAACCAGCTGGGTATGCTGCCGCTCTGTTAGCTTCCGCATTCGATGTGTGGCAGCCTGGGGAGCTGTTGTAATCGGACACTCGTGTGTGTGGTTTTAACCAAGGAAGGTGTGTGCAGCAGCCCCCCCCCCCCCCCCCCCCCAATACATCTTTCAATACACTACATCTTTCTCCAATCCTCATGTTCAACCCTGGTGGCCCAGTCCGATCTCTCGCTCTTCCTGTCTGTCTCTCTCATCGGGCAGATGGCAGCCTCGAAAGGCCCCACATGTGTGAAAAGAATAAGAGAACGGAGGAGTGGTGGAACGGGTGGGGGTGGGGGGGGGGGTCGATGAATAATTTCACCCAGTGAGTAGAAGGTATGCGGAGGATATGGCCCCATCGGCCCAGCATTAGCAGTGACTTGTACAAAATGTAGCCTGCCTACATAAGTGTGCCTGAGATCACTGTGCCATTTTGGCTGCACCTCTCGCTCATGCATACACAACTCCCTCTCACCACCTCCTCCAGCTTCAAACAGTGGCACCAGCTGCAAACGTGGTGGCAGCCTGAGGTGGAGGAAGAATGGGTTCTTTCTCTTCCACCCTCACTTGTCCCTCCTCCCACCCGTGTCTGTCCTCCTCTCCCTGAATGCCCAGCGGATTGTGTTCGTCATGGTAACCGGCGGGCGTGGAGCTAGCTCGCCCCTAGCTGCGAGCACTTCCTCGGAGCGCGTGGGCCCCTTTGGGGTTTCGGAGTGCTCACAGAAGTCCAAGTCGGCTTGCGCGCCTATGAACAAGGCGCGCGCCCCCGCGCGGCATCCTCGCCGAGAACACGGTTTGGAAACGCGATAGCGGATCTCTCCCGCTCTGTTTTCCATTATGGTAGCACGTTGCATGTTTTTGCAGCGAGTCACTAGGGCAGTTTGTCCAACGAGGAGGACACGATTTGAAAAGGCAGCGTGGAGTCCGTCTTTTGTGGCGGTGGCACACATTGTTACTCCGATTAGCCATGTTGCAACGTGCTTCCCGGGAACACTGTTGAGAAATCTGTCTCTGCTCGGTTTTCTCTTCTGGTGGGAATACACATTGCACGACACAGCAGAACACGCTGTAGTTTGTCTCGAAGGGTAGAGTTACACCTGCCAGCGAGACAACAGCTTGAAGGAGCGGCGTGCCCTTTGATCAGTCTTAGGTGACAGTTTGGAAGGCGTTGCCGGTGCCTAGCTTGTACCATCCCGTATCTTTCTCCCTCGCAGGTCTCTGATCCTCCTCGCTCCTGATCTGTGCTCTTCTCAAAGGCAGGCCGACAAAAGAGGGGGAGCGGAGCGGATGAGTCGGGGGGGGGGGGGGGCTGGCCCAATGATGACACTTCTGAGTGTACATTTTAAATCACTGCTCCATTTCTGCATGTTTTCCTGCTTGGTGTCTGGGTCAGGATGGCCAACGTTTCCCGTCCTAACTTGTTCAATTGGTGCTTGGCCTCATGCCACACAACACCCACTTCCCTATCTTTGTGCATTGTTTATTTAAATGTTTTTACTCTCACCAAGGCCCATAAACCTCTGGTCCAAAGTAGTGTACTATATAAGTTTTGGGTGATGCGGCCACATCGTGAGAGCTCGCTGCCACCCACCTAGTCAGCTGGCTCCATCTTACATGGGAGCTGGTCAGAACCCCCCTGGCATCCCCTCTCTTAACTCCTGTATGCTGTGTGTTTGTGCGCTTTAGCGGCTTGCTCGTCTCATTTCTTGTCAGCGAGTGGGTGAGGAAGCCCCCAGATTTCCAGGAACTGGTATTGTTGTCGTTCTTTGAGCAAGTAGGGAAGTTATTTCCCTCGCAGTATCGCTGACAGCGAGCGAGGGCGGGGGGGGGGGGGGGGGGGGGTTTCCTCACACAGATAATTTGTGTCAAACCCTTCAGTCTCCTAGTGCAGCACTGACAACCACCTGGCTCCGTTTGGTTTGACGTGGGCTGTCCCCAGCAGTCATTCTGTCACGTAGCTCCGCGGCCGCCTTACTCACCCTGCAACGGGAATTAAAGGCACGAGGTCAAATAAACAGTGACGCAGGAACAACAAGCAACATTTTTAATTTGACATTCATTGACATATCTAGAAGGTCGTTCAGCCAGGGAGCATGTACATTTTCATACTTTTTCTTTGACCGCTGCTTGGGTTTTTTTTTTTTCTTTCTTTCTTCCTGAAACTAGTCATTATCTTGGTTGGTTTTGCTCTGGACTCACTGACGCCTGGTCTCTGTTCTCTCCGGCAGATACATGTTGGGTAAAGGGGTGAAGCGCAAACTGGATCAGGATGAGGACAGCCTGGAGGAGGGCAGGCTGCTCCTCGCGGCGGCCGGAGCCCCGGGCAGCCACGCCAGGATCAACTACACTCTGCAGCGCCAGACGGTGCTCAACATCTCCCTCATGAAGCTGTACGGGCCGCCGCAGTCGCCCTCCGCTGAACCGGCCCTGCAGCGCCGCGTGCTCATCAACAACGTCATCCGCCGAATCCATCACGAATTCAAGGAGGAAGGCGGCGCGGGGCTGCGCGGACTCTTCTTCGCTGTCCCGTCGCCGGCGGCGTCCAGTGTCACGGAGGAGGACGAGGGCTACCGCGAAGCGCCGTCTTTCAGTGGGGCCCCCTCGCCGCCGGATTCTGGTCTGACCCCGGCCTCGCTACTGGAGGATGATCCCCCTCTTTTCTTCGCCCTGCCGCCACCCTCACCCCACCCCCTTGGCTACTCCCCTAGACCGCCTGCACCTCCTGCCCCGCCACCCGCCAAGGATAGCTTCTCCTCAGCCTTGGAGGAGATCGAGGAGCTTTGCCCCATCACGGCGGCGACCTCTACGGGCGCCCCCGCGCCTCTGTCTCCCCCGCCGTCACTCGAGGACCTGTCCTCTGGGATGGACGCGAAAGAGGAAGGGAGGCGGAGCAGCTCGAACGACAAGGACTCGCTCTCGCAGGACGGAGGCCAGGCAGCGAAACCCTCCGCTGCAGAGCTGCTCCGCCCACCCTGCTCTCCCACAGACATGTCGCCCTCTTCTGGGGGCTTCCTCACAGACTTCGCTCTGGACGACATTTTGTTCACAGACATCGACACATCCATGTACGACTTCAACCCCCCCTGCGGCGCCTCTTTGTTACCCCCGAATTCGGGTTCGTCAAAAACCACCCCCGTGGTCACTGCGGATGACCTGGTCAAGACCCTGTCCAGCTACAGTGGGGGAGGGGCGGGCTCTCACTTCCTGGCACAAAGCCAGCCTTTCAAAATGGACCTGGCTGAGCTGGACCACATCATGGAGGTCCTGGTTGGGTCTTGACTGACACCGTAAGTTGTGTTCGTTACGGCACGTAGTTCAAGAAAACTGAGGGGAACCAGAATGGTGCTCATCCAATTGGACAAACGCTAATCTGCGTCTTCGGACGCAATGTACTGTGCAACAAAAAAAAACCTACAGAAGGAAAAAAAGGCACACGCTGCCTGGTTATCGGAAAGAGTTTTCCAAGGGATTTGTGGTAACGTTTTTACACCTCTGTCCGTAAATTGTACGAAAAATTCTGAAACTTCACCAGAGACGTTTTGACTACACTGTGCATGCATTGTGCTCGCCTTTCCAAAAGGGAAAATGAAATGTTGAATAGACTGTATGGAATGCATTTGTTTGATGGCCATTTGTATGAAAAACTACCACTCCTCTCTGATTTCTCTAGCTTTTATTTGTATTTTTTAATCACAGCCATATACGTCCCCTCTTTTCCAATGGGAAACCGGTATGTTGTACAGGCCTACTGCTTTTGAAATACAGCACTGCGAGGGGGGGGACACTCAAGCGTCCAAATTGAGGGTACTTTGTCCATATTTCATTAACCGGTCAATTTATCAGTCTTAATGAGTTTTCCAAAGGCCTCATCAACTTTTTTTTTTTCTTTTTCTTTCTAAATACGTGTTTTTATTAATGTATTCTTGTTGTTTTAATTATTTATCAAGCTGCTGTATGCAGTATATCAGCTTTCAAAGGTCTAATTTCTGGAAGACGGTCGTACGTCTCCTTCACCGTGAATTACATATTTCAGTCGTCTCTTCTGACTCAATAGGAAATGACGCCAAATACAAGGGAGACCTTCCCAGTTCACACCGTTGCAGACATCAGGAAAGGTTGAATAATTTATAGTGATTTTGGAGTTATTTATTATTCATTTCTGGTGTACATATATTTATTCTAACATGACACTAAAATGTTTGCTTGTACAGAATATGCAGTGAAATTCTGCTGGGGAATGTGTGAGATTTGTGTAATATATTTTATCCGCATTTTATTTTTCAGGGAATCGAATGCCATAAGTCAAGGTGCGTGCGCGTGTGCGCGTGTGTGTGTGTGCGTTACGCTACGTCTCCTTAGCTGTTTGCAGCAGTTGGTCAGTCAGGGAATGGTTAGCCAACATCTTTATCTGTCAGTGATGACTTAAGTAATCCAAAGCCTTTGAAACAAAGCATTTCTATTCTCTGCCCGTGGCAAAAAGCAATTTCTGCTGCTTACCTCTTCTTTTCTTTGCATTTTTTGTTATACAACAGTCACCCAAATTGATTGAAAAAAAATGTCCTTTCATCTCGTCAATTTCGACCTTGAATCTGTGCCTTTTTCTATGCAATATGTATTCATTTGTCGGAAATATCTGAATTTGTATGTATAAATGTGCATACGACTTTAATGCAGTTATACTTTTTGTAGATTTATTTTATACAATAAATTGAAAACAATTGTCAACAGTTTAGCCTGATCATTAATAAGTCATAAAATGTCTAATGACAGGGGACCACCATGTCAGGTTACTCTCCACAGGTTGCCATGGATGTTTGTGTAAGTTAGTTTCCTTTCCATGTTGATGAAACGAAGGCCTTGGCTAGTCTGCTGCACGGTACTGCTTCAGGATTGCCGATACCATGTGGTGAGAAACTGTTAATAGAAAATGTAGGGAACAGATCCCCTAAGATGGACCTTTTTTATGTAGTTTGATATACTTGCTTTATACTTGAACTAAAAGGCGGGGAAAGCATTTGTTACAGAGCAGGAACTGGCCCAGAGGGCCATATTTGGTGATAAGAAGCATCTATGCAAGGAGGCGTAGTTGGATGTTACATTAGCTATACACATAATTTGTAAATAGCTTTGTCACTGCCATCTAGTGGCTACCTATGAAAATGGGCAAACATTCCAGTTCGGCATAGCAAAAAAAGTGAGAAGCCCCAGACTGCAGTTTGGGGGCTGGGCTCAATGTGCGCAGAGTCAAATGTTTGACTCAGCCCACATTTGACCCTGCCGATTGTTTTTTTGTTTTTTTTAATCTGTGGTTTGACAGTTACACACAGAATACAAACACACACATTGAATATGAACATATTTCATTTTTTAAGATCGTAAGAAATATTAGTGGTGTCACTATTTGGTGTAACCCTTTGCTTCATGCTACATGAGACATGCTACTGATAGTCAAATACCCCTGACTGAAGTGTGCAGTTGGGGCTCAATGTGAGCAGAGTCAAACATTTGACCCCACCCAGAACTGCACACAGCAGTCAGGGGTACTTTTTTTCTCCAAGTACCCCTGAAAGTGGGTGCATATGCAAATAGTCACACTGTAGTGCCCTATAGAACCCATTACTTCCCTTTTCTAATAATGATGTTAGTCAAGCCCAGTTGGCAGCGCCAGATTACAGTATTTCAAGATTCTTGGTTTTAATAAGGACAGAAAGTTTTAGGAAATCCCTACAATACAACTTTTTAGGAAATACAAAATCAACAATACAACTTTCACTGTTAGGAGGAGCGATGTTTCATAAACAACCATTGAGCCCATTCTCTTAAATTATTTTAATTTCTTGTGTACACTAAAAGTAAATTTACACACTTAAAGTCTGAAAAGAACCCAGGCATGCATGTTAACCTTTTTACAGGCTCTTCAAGTGATTCATTTTTTCCATAGGAATTTCCCCCATACATTTTACAGTCCATAGTTTTACTGTACACAGTCTAAAGCCACAGTGAACTATGATTACATCCATTTCATCTTTACAATGTGCAAAATCCTCCTGGGAACAGGTTGACAGTGGTACAACGAAAACAAACAGCAAAAAAACCAAAATAATATTGAGCATGACGGCAAAACGAAGAACCCACTTAACAGTATATAACCAAACACATGGAAGCAGATATTGGTCCCTTTTTCCCTTGTAATGTAGGTTGACCTTCACAAAGCTCAGTTATACTGATGATACGGAAAGTGGTTTAAAAACATGATGCCATTCCATTTTACCACCAGTACCCCAAAATAACAAACTGGATTCAACACAGAATGCAGTCCGAGACAACACCATTTTAATAATGGCTCAACTGATTGCATTGATGAGAGATGCAGACAAAAAAAGGCCTACATTTAAATTGTGAACTTAAGAGTTACAACAGCGCATTTTTTGCCAAGGGTTAAGAAACCTAGTTTGAATAAAATCATAGGGTCTATGTAAAATAAATGACAAAACTAAAGAACTAAGGCTATCAACACAAAGGGGGAAAAGACATTCAGCTGGATTTTGCAGGCAGTGTGGTTTCAAGTCATTATATATATTTATATATTTATATTTGTATAAGTATATAGTCTTATTCCACGTCACTTTATTCAAGCCTCGCTTTGAAGAGGTTCAACCAGTGTTTCATTTCCTCACAAAGACAAACACTGATACACCACCACAAAGAGAAACGTAAAAACCACCTTCAGAAAAATTTGAGGTGGGGGGGGCAATGCAATTCTTCCCTGATTATGTACACGTTGATTCTATTATAAACAAAGGGCCTCTCTCTAGGACCGTGAGCTATAAATTAACAAGTTAAACAAACTTTAAATATGTTCTTCTCTGCTACTGACGCAGCTCGCTTTAGGCATATCCTAATCCAGGTGTGACGAACCAATCCCCTTGATTTAAAAGATTAAAATTTGGAGAAAAAAAAAAAAACGTTTAATAAAGAGAAAAAGAAACAAGAAAGCCATGATAGCATGGAAGCAAAGATGCTAACAGCATCATGAGAATGCAATATTAGTACAAACATAGGAAAGCAGGAGGGCATAGAGGGAGGTGTCAGTCTGGCACGGGGTCCGTGGAGCACCCCAGGGGGGTCAGCGTGGTGGGGAACATCAGCACCTTGGCCTGCATGAAGGAGAGGTCCGGTAGCCCCGCGATCACCTTTGACGCCTCCTCGCTCAGGTTCTCCTCTTTCCGGGGCTTTCTGAATAATCGGACAGAATGAAAGGGCCAATGTTGTTATTCGGAGGACACAAACACGCCACGTCCATCCATCCAGTCCCCCCGTTCACCCTTGAAAATACATGTATCATAGTTCCGTTTATCATAGGCTTGGTTCTTTCCTCCATTCCTAAGGACCTTTTAGGAGAAGGTCAAATGGAAACCAGGAAAAGAGAATTGTGAAGAGACTAGCTGCCGCTACAGTTATCTGTTGTGCTCCGTTCTACTCCAAGCAACATAAGACCTCTGGCTCCATCTAGTGGTTCAAACATTTTCAAAGGGCCTCCACGACATCTGCACTCAATTCACTAATTTGAAGCTCTTTGCTCTCATCCAGAGTGACGTAAACAAGTGAAGGCAAGCAGTTTTCTACTGGTCCTCTGTGGGACGCAATCCCACAACCCTGGCGTTGCAAGCTCCATATTCTTCAAAGTTAATCTAGCCACAGATCGTTTCTGTTGCTTCATCATTAAAGTAACCTTTAACCCAATAGCTCTAATGACAAATATATTCAAGTTACTTTTTTTTGACATTACTGCTCATTCAACTAATATTATCTGCTATTTCGTGTTGAGGAGTGAGATTACGTTGTTAGGGCAGAACGGATTTGTTATTTTACAAGGTTATTTGTTTTGCACTCTAGTACATATTTCTTTTAAGGCTCTTATCTCCAAGGGGTGCCATGAGGCCAAACAACTGTGTTGAAAGAAAAGCCATCAACAACTGGTTGTTG
Source organism: Esox lucius (assembly GCF_011004845.1). Lineage (NCBI taxonomy): Eukaryota > Metazoa > Chordata > Actinopteri > Esociformes > Esocidae > Esox > Esox lucius. The sequence goes on from NC_047577.1 coordinate 18,771,361, forward strand.
CAGTGCACTAGAAAATAGGGGACAGGGCGCCACCTGAATGGTCGACAGTGACAGACGAACCTGGTTGAGGTGCTGGTCTTCTCCATGGTGGACATAAGGCGGGCGAAGGCGTCAGCCACACGGCTCCCAGAGCCGCTGGGGTCAAGCTTGGCCGTGGTTAGCTCATACAACTCCGGGTCCACACCTGACAACACAGACGGGTTCATATGGGCAGCATACAGTCCCCTACGAACCGCGGCACTTTCTGACTAGGGTCCGTAGGGATGTTGGTTAAACGCAGGCCGCTATGAAGGGAATAGGGCGGCATTCGCAACAACAACACGGGTCTGGAATTTCAGGAAGCAATCAGGAAGAGAGAACACTGTTGCACTTGACAGTACCTAACTGGCAACTGATTCGGACTTGGTCGACGATATAAATTCACAGACAGAGACATTGATTTTGGAGGGGTTAGTATCTTATGGAAGACTAGAAGAAGTCAAAATAGAAATAGTACAGAGGGGGAAATCTGTGAGTGAGACAGGCTCTCAGAATGTTCTCGCTTCGATCGGCGTCGTCTTGTCAGAACTCACCAGGGGGGAAACTCCTCGGTTCCTCATCGGTCCTCCCCTGGTGCATTCAGAGAAGAAGATTCGAAGACACCAAAAACCCAACCCATATTAACTAGACCCGTACACCTTGAATGCCTGTTAAGACCCGAGGGTTCAAATCAGGACGACATTATCATAGCAGGTCCACCATGGCCCCTGTTAATTTAGTAATATGTTTCCACCAGATTTTTCTTCCCCTGACAATTTTGAAATATCCAAAATCATAGTTATGGGCTTGCTTCATCACAACAACTCCACAAGCAGGTGTCAGGGAATAACCACAGGCCATCCGATACCTCTATGTCTCTGAAAAGAGTGTACGGCCAAAGGGTCACTTTGGGATTGGGAAAGGTTTGTTAAAATAAGAAACAAGCTTGTCACTTGGGGCCGGGGGGGGGGTGGGGGGGGGGGTTCCAGTGCTAACCTGGGATGGATGTGGAGCAACTCGAGCCAGAGTCCTCCACTGGCCCAAAGAAATCCAGGTTGAGTAGAGACGAGCCTCCGCTCGCTTGAAATTCAACATGGCAGAAGAGGCAGGCCGAGGCGGCAGTGGGTTAGAACACAGAGGAGAAGTCAGGGGAAGAGAGAGACACTTAGAGGCGTGCAGCTGAGCTGGTCACTTATTAGTTACAAAGAAAGGATGCATGGGCCCTGTGCAGTAGGCACTAAACGTTTGAGAACCATTTCAACGGAAACTGAAACCGTTTCATTCCCCGCCTAGTGACAGTTGTCTTCTCCGTTTGGTGCCTAATGAACAGGACCCGAGGCGAAATAACTGGCTTGGATGTTGCCATGTTAATGGGAAAATGTAAGAGTTGACCTAGAGCTGCTAATTTAGCTACATGTGATTTGATTTCATTCTTACAACAAAGGATATGGAGATAAGAAGGGACACGTGTATCATACACATATGGGAATGGTAACAGCAATGGAAATGAGAAATTGTCTATTATGGTAAAAATTAAGACAATTTAATTGATACTATGTTAAACAATTTACGCAACTGTGTAAAACTGTAAACGACATATGGTACAGGAAGTTAATGTCAGTTGGTGTAAATTTCCATTGGAAGTGAATGGAAGACAACAGGCAAAAACATGTTTAGAAAAGCCTGAGTGATGAAAAAGGAAAAAAAACAATGGGTTCGCTCTGGAAAGAGCGGTGGTTCATTCCATCAACAGGCGGATTGGGGGAGGGACCTACCATCAAGGGGGTTAGTAAGGCCACTGCTGCTCCAGTCAAACTGGACGGGCGGGAGCGCTTCCTGGTGAGAAACAGAAACAAGCGGCTTAGAAGGGTGGAGACACTCGCTTAAAGCCAACACCTTCGGGACAACAGGTGATTGGTAGGTGGTCAGGGCGGATACCGGACCGCTTACGCCACTCTAAGAACCTGGCAGCATCCGTCTTCTCAAGCCAAGATGTTTAGCCTAGCAGTTTGGATAGCAGCCTAGCTTTGGCTAATTACACTATGGCATATACATAAAACACTATTTGGATCCTTTCTATACACTTATTGACTTAGGGAAAATAACGGTATATACATCTAAAGGTCCAGGGCACTTACGGAAAATAACGGTATATACATCTAAAGGTCCAGGGCACTTACGGAAAATAACGGTATATACATCTAAAGGTCCAGGGCACTTACGGAAAATAACTGTATATACATCTAAAGGTCCAGGGCACAAAACCAAAATTCCAAGCAATGTGCTATGACAGTGACCATTGCGATTCAACTAATTAGGGGTCCAAACCTGGGCTGTGTCGGGGGGGGCACTTATGCTTATGATCTCTACAGGGGCCACTGGCTGGGCTTGTTGTGCTATGGATGCAATCATTTCTGCTGCTGATATGGGTTTCACTGGCTCTTTGGTGGGTTCCAGCATGCCCTAGGAGAAAGAGACAGACAAACATACAGGGACATGTATTTCTACAGGGTTAATGAATCTCAGAAACTTTCCCTGAATTTCTGAGAAATTCCAGACATTCTGGTTTAAAGGGGGCATATGTACTATTTCTAATGTACTACTAGCATAAATACAAGCATAAATGGCCAGAAGATATCTGTAGTTAATGCTTCAAGTACATTTTTTAAATCTTTTTTTTTTTCTTCTACTGGCATCAAACATTTTCAGAGTGCTTGAGATATTCAGACTTTCTCACCGGTCCGTTTTTCCGTTTGGATTGACTCATACTCCTTACACTCTTAGCAGTACAACTCCCCCCCAAACAACCTTGGACTAGATAATATTAGGGTCTCGTTCAGTATGGGAAGAGGAGAAGTCGTGTTCTTGTATGAATTCAGTCCTGTAAACGTTTGAGGCAGGATTCTACACGGTGCCCCTTTAAACTTAATGAGTTCTGGACAGTTTATGGAACACAGTGTCTAGTGAATGCCTACTTCTCATATTACAGTCTTCACATTCTGCTGCCTTGAAATTTAATCTGAAAAGGGATTAACTTGATTTTTTCCTCTACAGATTCAAACATTAAACTGACGGAGTGATGACAATTGCAAAACGTATGTACTGTGATAATATTTTGCACCCAGGCAACCAAAAAATATGCTTTTTTTTTTCATGGTAAATTTTTTCAAGAGGTGCATGGATAATTGAGGGAGCCAATAATGATTTGAAAGTCTAATCCTGAAGTAGCGAGGGGCCCATATTCTTGCAGCGAACTCACCAGGCTGGCAGCGTACATGGGAACTATCACTGGCTGCTTCTTTTGACCAGTGAATAGCTGTAAGGAAACACAGAGGAAACTTTACAAAATAACTAGGCCTCCTTCCGGTCGAGAGCTCAAAATGTTATGGCAATTCATCTAAAAATCGAAATCCTTCGGTCCCTCCCGACAAGAAGTTAAACATTCTAGCAATTCGTGTGAAATTTGATCATGGGTTTTCCCGGAGAGCCATTAACGATAAGGACAAGGTCACAGGAAAGGGAGGAAGGGGCGTGTCTCAAATAACACCCTACATAATGCACTGCCTCCACCCAGAGCCCAGGCGAAAAGTAGTGCATTATGCAGTAAATAGTACACTAGCTGGGACGATGACGGACGTCTGCTGACTGGCTGCAGAACTCACAATGTTTCTGATGTCGATGCCCAGTGAGCAGAGAAGTTTCTTGTTGCTGTGCGAGCCGCCCCACTGGTGCCGTAGGCCGAACGCCTCGTGGATGTCCAGCAGTTGCCTCCACAGCTCGTCCCCCGCGACCCTGTGGCAAACGGACAACAGTGACAAAGCAGGAACAGAAACAGAAGCAAACGCTGACGCTGTTAGGTTACAGTATATTCCTCTTGCATTAAAACCAGGTCCAGTGGACCAAAAATAGTGCGACGTTTCCATCTTGTGTGTCTCTGCGCGGTGCTTCGACCACTAGCATTGGATATAAACTTTGCTCTAGCGCATGAGATTTTCTCACTCACCCACTGTCAGGGCCACTGCTCTTCGTGTCACTCTCCTCCTGCTGTAACCTCTCAGGAGGCTCAAGGAGGGTTTTGAGGGGGACTACTTTCTCCCTCACATGCGGGACAGCTGCTTCGGGGAACATGGCCTGAAAAAGTTTCTCCAGCCGACTGCATAGTGCCGCCTGGTAGGGCAGAGGGGTAATAATGACCAACATTGTTGGATAAGACACTGCTTCAACATTCCCTCTGTGCACATTTAACATACAAGCAATAACGATGTTGTTGGATAAGGTCATGGTTGAGGCCTTTGGTCAAGTGCTGTAGCTCAATGTTATTGGGCACTGCTGGACAACAAAATGGACAAAAACTATCTTCAAAAAAACCTGTTTTGTCTTGATGGACAATAAAGAAGTGTTCTACTTTGTTAAACATTGACTGACACACTGATCTGTTTAAATCAAAATAATGAATATCTTCAGTAGGTTTTAGTGGCAGACTATACAAGGGTAACAACAAGGAAGGAGTCTTTGTTTATGAGAAGGTGGAATTCCATGCATAGTCACATTCCCGAGAGGAGGGCAGGTGAGGGCTACAGCTATGTACACTGGTGATAAACGTCACAGAGTATCGCAGTTCCCTACATTAGTACAATACACATAATTTTCCTGCAAAATGCAATACAATAACTTCCCATTTTGCACCCACAAATACTATAAAAGGGCTTTTAAAAACACTTTCTCCAGTCGTGCATTTCATTTTTATTGCTACATTTAAATGACAGATGTAGTTAAATACACTCGAGTGATGGGTTTCCTCACCTTAGAGGTGACAACCTGCCCTAAGCTTTCCTTCTGAACGAGAGAAGAATTCTGGGCCAAAGCCCTGGCTGCTCAGACTTGCAACGAAAGAAGGATACAAAACGTACCGACTGACTGTCTTTTCTGCTGATCTGGTCTTTGCAGGCTGGATGGGCTGCAGCGGGTTCACTCTCATGCCACTCATCTTCGCCCGCTTCCAAAGACACAGCGGTGGCGGCCTCCTCTCCGAATGCAGCCCAGGAGTTGCCGTCCCCAGGACCCTCTTCAGGTTCGTCGAAGGCGTTCCAACCTGCATCCGCATCAGGTTCCGCACCAACAGGAGCTGAACTGAAGTCAGCGAAACTGTCACTGCCGGGAAAATCTGCAAATTTCTCTACATCTTCATCCTCGGTAGCATTGTTGTCACCAATGTTGCTCTTGGCAGCATCGAAATCGCCAAAGTCCTCATTGACGTCCACTACTTCTTGTGTGGCAGGAGTTCCCTGTAACGACGGCTGATCAAAGTCGACAAAGCCTTGCCCGCTAAAAGTGCCCACGTCCCCAAAGTCTCCAAAGTCTTCTCCGTCGTCATCCTCTGGTAATTGGCTGTGATCGGCGGGTGTGGCCGTCTCTTCTTGAAGAGGTGGTGATGGCACCGAGCCAGTTGTGCTGAAGTCGCCAAACTCCTCAAGGGCATCCGTGGACAGCGGTCGGCCAAAGGACGTTTCAGTCTCCGTTTCGGTTTCAGCCTCTGTCTCGTTTCCGGACCCACGTCTCTCATCCGCTTGCTCACCGTCCCCATCGGCACTGTCAGTTTCGGGCAAAACCCCGTTTTCACGGGCACTTTCATCATCATCATCATCATCTTCCAACTGCTCCAAATCCAGACCATTCTGTGTGACCTGTTTCTCTACGTCAACTGCCTTTGGGGCAGAGTCCTTTCCATAAAACACCTCAGTAGCAAATTCTTCACTACAAACCTGCCGGAGACCAGAGTGCTCGTGTGCGAAGTCAGGCTTGAAGTCCCTTTGTTCAGAGTTAGCAGCGTCTCTGTGGAAGTTCCCGCCCCCATTGCTCAAACCTTCAGTTGTTCCTTTGGACTCAGCAGGTTGCGGCAAGGCAACTGAGCCTGCAATGTTGTTGGGTTCAGTTCTAATATGACTACATAATGTGTCCCTGACATTATCCTTTGCGCTGATTCCCTGCTCTACATTAGTGTGTTCCTGCTCCTGCTGGCAGGCATTCCCTGCCAGCCATTTGTCCCTGTTGGGATTGTCCAAGTCCTCGCTCGAGCTGTTTGTTACCTCACTAGGGTGTCCTTGAGCATCTGTGTTAGAAAAAGCAGAAAAATCTGCAAAGTCCTCCTCTGGGCTACTGGGGGGGTTGATTTCTGCACACTCTGTGGTGACCAAAGGGATTCCTTTCTTTTTAGAGTGGACAGACTGGTTTCCCTCCATTTCATAAGTGCCAAAACCATTTGTTAGAACCTCTGAAACCCCGCCATTGCAATCAAGGATCTTGTCTATGTTATCAATCTGACTGCTGCCAGATATGTCCAGGGTGTTCGAATGATTATTGGCTTGCGTGTGGTCAGCAAGCTTTTTCAACTCCTCCACAATCACAGTCCTCTCCGAGAGACTGTCATCCTGACAGCCTCCCTGCATGACACTCTTTGACTTGGAGAGCTCGTTCAGGGGAACCCTGCCCATGGGACCTGAGCTGAGGTTTGACGACCCAACCACCCCTCCGTTATTGATGAGTTCTGGTGGTGAGGTGGCAGCCAAAGCCGGAGTCTGGTTATAGGTCGCTGGGGTATCAAATTCTGTGAAGCTGATGCTGGTGGGAACTCCAGAGAAGCCCCCAAAGTCCCCAAACTCATCATCTTCTTCCTCAGCGCCATCCTCCATTGGGGGTGGGGAGGAAGAGTACATGCGGATCACATCCGGCTCCATGGTCTTGAAGAGGTTGCACAATGCCGTGAGGTTACACCTATGGAGGACAAAGACACTCGTCAGCGACCAAACGATGATTGCACAAATGCAAGGAATTTCATTATTTCCTTTTCAAAAAAAGATCAAGGGTCAAATTCACAAAAACAGTAGAGCGGAATGCTGGGAGTCTAGGACGTTTGCTCTAAGCTTTGTCTGGAGTGTTGATTCAATCCTAAACCAAATTAAATTAGAGTGGACAAATTGACAGTAAATAAGTTCTAATGGAGAAGTGGTGTCGTGAACTGGAAGAAGCAGTAAAAACAATGTTAAGCCCTACCTTCTTCTGACCTAACCAAATAATGGTGAATTAAAACTGAAACCATTTTCATTTTTTCCTACTTCTGACCAAAGAAAATGTAGCTATAATTTCTTTTATCAGTACTAATAACTGTTTAAACATGCCTAAATACTTTTTAACCATTTTGTGTTGGTGTTGCCCTAAGGGCTAAGTTCAGTATATACTGACAACAGTTGGTTGCCACATAATAGCCCATATTTAGGGTTCCATTTTAATGGACTACTACAGCACATCAGTATTATGTGCCTCGTGTGTGACCCAACAATTATTATTATTATTATTATTATAGTCTCTGCAGCTAAAATTCAGCATATTCAAAAAGACTGTTAACCAGGCAAAGGCATAAGACCTACTAGTTGCATGCTCAAGGATTGACTTGCACATTGCTCAATAAGTGACTGCCCCTAACTTGCATAGAGGCAAGTTTATAAAAGTAAAGTAATGTGGTCAGATCAGTGGTCATAGAAACTGGACACCAATGTTGACATTGTGTAAGTACATATTGTTCAAGCCTAGTATTAAGCCGTGACACAAAACATTGAAAATGCAAAATATACATAATCAATATAATGCTAAATATAGCTAATGAAACAAACTATTTTAGCATGTATTAGCCAGGTAATACTATTAGTGCTGACATATCAGAAACAGGTGTCCTGCCTAGTTAACTAACGTTAGTTACTTATTCAGTGTTCATTGCAATTACAGTCAACAAGCATTAACTGTGACAGGCGATGACAAACATACTTTAGATATCTGAAAACATATGGGGAAACAAATCAAGAACACGCAATCCATCCTATAACAATTGTTGTTGCCGACTATCGGCTAGGTATTGCTGTAATAAGTAGCTCAATTTCAGCCGAACAAATGTCAGATAACTACAGCGTCAAGTCGATGTGAGTTAGTTAGCTATACTGTATTACTAACAAGCTATAACAGTTAACTAACGTTAGATGTAAATAATTTTGATTAGGCTAACAGCTAAATAATTACCATACGTGCCAGCCAGGCTAGCTTGGAAAAGAGGCCCTGGCTGGAATACACCTGCTCTCCATCGGATGGGGAGGGCAGTGGAATAACGTTAGTAGGTAGCAATAGTGTACTGTAGTTGGCTGAGCTAGTTAGTTACGTAGCCAAGTGTTGCTAGCTAGATAGCCAGCACAAATGTCGTAGTTATCAAGCTAATAACAACAACTGGTAACGTTAGCCTATGTAAATTGATATCCAAGTAGGTGCAGGCTCAACCACTGCATATAGATAAATTATTAAAATGTGATTCTACACAGATTCATTACCGAGGGCAGAAGTGACAACCTAACTAGGTTACAGTAGCATAATGTTAGCTTGCTAGTTCTGCTAATAGCAAGATTGCTAGCTAATGTATAGCCATGTCTAACGTTACAAGTCTGTCTCCCGTCTCTCCCTAACATTAGCTTGCTAGCGTTAGCTAGTCTCTCGTCGTATCCTGCATCCGGGTTGGTTGGCAGTGTACAAAGAAACATTTCGGCATACCTTAATATCTTGACCGTTTATTCCCATGGTTCAGATGAAGTGGACCCTTGCCATAGACTTAAAACAAGACAAGAAGGTGGTTTCGTACTGACTGAGACAACTAGCTAGCTATGGTTGAGACAGTTGTAATGATGATCCTACTTTGGTCCCTTCTTTCTGAGTACTACCCAGAATGCAACAATAGCTTGGTGTGGCAGGGCTTTTCCAGAGGCTTTTCTCTTAGTGCTGGTGTTTTTTTCACTGCTGGAGTGGCTCGGAGAAGTAAAGAGTCTGGTCGAGAAAAGTATGCATCTAAAGTCTGCGCTGGCTGTGGTAATTACTGAGCCTAGTGGGCTATTGTGTTAGAATGTATGTTGTGCGGTCACACCACTTTGAAGGCTGAACATTTTCGTTCTGAAAATTACATATGGTGGATCCCCCTTTGGGTCCGATGCCAACAGCTGTAAATAGTTTTACATAACATAAAACAGAGCCTAGAGAAAGTCTACACCCTGAAATATTTTTCTCACCCTTTGTCCTCAGTGCTTCAGAGTTTAATGCATTTAAATTAGTATTATTCCCCTATTTTCTACACACCATAGTATAATACACTCATAAAGAGATTAATGTAGGATAATTTTGTTGCATTACTGTAAAATGAAATTCTATATTAAAATTTAAAAAATGAAATAGAATGATAGAACAAGTCTCCAACCCCTTGTGATAGCAATACTGAACTTTTACCAGTCCCCTTCAAAATCACACACCAAAATTAACAAGTGGCATCCACCTGTTAAGTAGTAATGATTTGTATGATTTTAAAGATAAATGAATACATTCCTGTAGGTTCTTGCTGTTGGATAATGTAAACATTATGAAATACAAATTCAAAATACATTAAATATAAAATATATTTTTGCAGTATTATGGTCATACATTTTGTAAATAATAATGGGGGGAAACTGCACAATCCAGCTGTGCAAAGCTTTTAGAGACCGAGAAGACTCACAGATGTATGATTTTTCTAAACCTTGTCTATGTCTCTAATTAAAATATATTAGTTATTTATTTTTCATTGATATTGAAAAAAGCTTATATTTTCTTTTCTGCTTTCACAGTACAACATAGATTGTGGTGACTGAACAAAAACATATCACAAATCAGTTCAATACACTTTGTAACATAACAAAATGTAAATAAGTTCAAGGGGAGTTGAATACTTATGCAGGTGTCAATTCTAAGGGCCAAGTACACCCTGCCAAAGATGAAATTGGTCGGATCCCTACCGTTAATAAAAGCCTTTCAGAAAAACAATAAAAATAATAAAGGGGAGTGAATGTCCGCTCTCCTTTTGATTTGCCAATGCAAAAGTGACAAACTACGTTAAAAGTGAAGATTCAGTTTACTATATGACTTCAGCTTCTCAAGATGGAACCGAGACAGATTTAGTAGATAAATTAGAGCATAATTTCTTGTTGACAAATGACAGGGCATCTACCATGTCTTCTGACAGAGAGAGACCCAGGGAAGAGATGCAGAGGGTGTGTTTAGGGTCCTGGTGGGCGTTTTATTAACTTAAAAGATGGGTGAGGGGAAAAGGTGATGGAGAAGTCAAAAGACAAACCCTTTTATACAGATGTGGCTTTTTCTGTGGGCCGGCCTCCCGTTTGTGGTTTGGGAGGAATGGCGGTCATTTTCCATCTCTTTACTTCAAGCCTCAGCCCCAACCTGCTCCCCGGGAGCCCACAAATACCTCCCCAGATGAGGTCCCAACAGGAGGCTGGTGCAGGGGAGTGGCTAACATAGCTGGTACCTCCCAGAATCCTCTGGAAGCTACCAGCTGTTTCTGTTGGGGGCGTTGGTGCGATACTGATTTGAGGGACATGGGCATGTTCGAACCATAGTCTTATACACAGAGAGCGAAGCGTTCAAAAGTTTCACTGTGACAGCTGTTAATGTAAAAGCTGTTAATGATTGATGACAGCACTGCATCTCTTATTGGGCACTGGGCATACAATTGATGATTACCTGAGAGCAGTTATTGTGTGCAATTAAATGGCACACCAAACCTGATAATTCCTTGTCAGATCATGGCCGGATGTCAGATCATGGTGAACAATGTTATCTGGGCCACAAGGCCAGTAGCTTTGTTGCTTGCTTTTCGTTGTGTAATAACTTATTAACATCTGCCTCCACTATCACCAATCCAGATTCCCCTTTTGCTGAAGCTAAACATTCACACAACAGCCTATCCTCTGCGCTAAAAGTATTAACTACTGAACGTGCAAAAAGTAGTTTTTCTCTTTGAACACAGTGCACTTTGTGATTGGTCATTGGGACCAGTGATATTGGTCTGTAGTCCATTGGTTCTTTTTAGGACATAACAAGCTTTCGTTTTGCTTCCAGTCAGATTGATGTATTACCACTTCTCCATGTCCATTTACTATCTGGAAGCTCTCTTTTGCTCATGGGGCGAATGGAGCCCAATTTGCATGGGGAAGTAAAGCCAGGACTTTGAGGAGTTCTCTTTTGTAAAAGAGAAATGCTTTTGCTTTATTGAGAGTTTCACTAATATTGAGAAAATGTGTTGATCTTCCGTGAATTGTTATTTGAGACACCAGGTTAGTATCAGCACTGTATCTCAACAAAGGACATCTAGGGGTTCTCGTGATAGTAGTGTTGAGATGTCCAAGATGCAACGTCTGCTCCGCCTGACACCGCGGCTCCCCCTCATCTCCGGCACTCCACCCCACCGGTGTACTAACCACCGACAGCAGAGTGATGGCAGCAGCACCCCGAGGACGCACCTGTTTCCAATCACTGATTAGTTGTGTTTACATTCTGTTGTTCACCCACCACATGGATTAGTGTTTGTCTGTCGTTGACCATGTTGGTGCGCTTTGTGAAAACACTTAGAAAAAACGAATAAAGCAAGACCATTGAATTGCTATCATTTTGTTTTGTTTGTTTTCCTATTTTGCCTCTCTTTTACGCATTTGTTATACTCGCACCTTCACACAAGACCTTTACAAAGACGCCTTCAAATAGGACATACATTCAGTATTTTTTGTTGGTCCATCGTCAAAAGACCAACAGTCAAATTTGGCTTTTTTATAAGTCTGACAGCTAGCAGGGTTAACTTATAAAAAAGTCAAATTTGACTATTGGTCTTTTGACGATGGACCAACAATAAATAGCAGCTGTTAAAATCTTTTCTAGGTTGGTGTTGGTAGTGTTCTTTATTTTCTTGTAAATCTTGAAAAAATGCCTGTGAAGCTTCAATACACAATAGAACTAGATAGGAACTAACTACCTTGGCTCATGTTCAAAGTCTTTGGAAACTGACCACAATACTGTTTATGACTGAAATCCTAACTCTTTGCCAGTACTTACATGCTTGAAAGAGACCACATTCTCTGGCCAACACCCACGATTGAGCTTCAGACACTTGACCCACCATAAAGAGATGTTTGAGCGTAACAATACAAGACAGTCTTGTCTGTCAACCTGCCCGCCCACTGTGGATGATGCAGAGCAAATTGAGATTTTAATTTTTAGGGTTTTTTAAATTGGAATGAATAGCAGAAAACAAATAATTACCAAATATTATCTCTTTTTCTTTTTGTCATTTATTTCATTCTAACCAGGAAGTGGAAAAAACTGCCATGGCTCATATAAGGTGTTGTTTGTAGAATGTTATGAAAGCAAATTGGACATAAAGTAGTTTTTTCGATCATAGTCTCAGGAATCAAATAATATCAGTTATTCTCATTTGTTGTATTAATATCCATGAATAGATTTTTTTATATATTTTTGGTGCATAGATAGAATTGTTTTGTTTAAAATGTTGGTTTCATGTTAAGGTTAGCATCAGCATCACAGAAAGGATTACACGTTAACTTGCCAAAAGAACAAATGCCACAATCGAACAAAGTTAGACTAGTTACTCATGATCATTATTTCACTAGATGGGAATTTTTTCAAGTACATTTATTGTGGTTAAAAACACTCAGGTTAACTTAGGGAAGAACGCCCCCCCTTTAAGGGAAATCTATATTTTCGGACTCAAAAAAGCATGAATACTGTGTATTGACTAGAGTCAGACAAATAAATTTGGAAAACATTTATGATTCTATTTTCTTTCATCTTAATCAAATGCCAAACTATGTAAATGGGGCATTTTACTCTAATATCGGGGCACAATTGCCCCTTCCTATTGGGTTAAATGCCCCTGGGGGTATTTTACTCCGAATTAAGATTTATTCCATATTTAGGTGTCAAAATCATTCTATCAATGTAATCTATACCATTAAGAGGAATTGAATCTTGATAGCGGTATTTAAATGAGTTTACAAAAAAAACTTTACTGTGATATTGCACATTCCAAAATCCAAAGGCAAAAAGCAATGTATAACATTTATTACCATTTCAAAGAACTTTTGATGAATATTTTCAAATGTGTTTTGTTTACCGTGCGAAAGTATTAAGTTAAAAACATTAAATCAATTACAGTGAGGGAAAAAAGTATTTGATCCAATGCTGATTTTGTAAGTTTGCCCACTGACAAAGAAATGATCAGTCTATAATTTTATTTGAACAGTGAGAGACAAAATAACAACAAAAAGATCCAGAAAAACACATGTCAAAAATTTTATAAATTGATTTGCATTTTAATGAGTGAAATAAGTATTCAACCCTCTGCAAAACTTGGTGGCAAAACACTTGTTGGCAATCAAAGAGGTCACCACTTGTAGTTGGGCACCAGGTTTGCACACATCTCAGGAGGGATTTTGTCCCACTCCTCTTTGCAGATCTTCTCCAAGTCATTAAGGTTTTCGAGGCTGACGTTTGGCAACTCGAATCGTCAGCTCCCTCCACAGATTTTCTACGGGATTAAGATCCGGAGACTGGCTAGGCCACTCCAGGACCTTAATGTGCTTAATTGACATGTTTTGTTGTTGTTATTCTGTCTCTCACTGTTCAAATAAACTTACCATTAAAATTATAGACTGATAATTTTTTTGTCAGTGTGCAAACGGTTAGTTGGGGGTATTTTGGGGGGGTGGTACAATTGCAATATTCTACTTATGTGTACAAAAGACGATAATAAAAAAACAAGATATTGATATATTGTTATCTGCTTCCTGTTTTTTAATAACCAATTTGGAGACCACGAGTGAAAAACAACTTTTCATTTAATTTTCTTTCACAACCAAATATGATATTCACTTGTTTTTTTCAAACTGGGTGTTGCAAAACAGAAAACAAATAATGGCCAAACATAATACATTTTTCCTTATGGTCATTTATTTCATTCTAATCCGGAGTGGAAAAAATGTCCTGTTTCTCGACAATCTATTACAAATGAACAAACTATACACAAACTGGCATTGTTGATATGCTGCAAATTGAATGTGAGCCCCTGTCCAAAATAAGCAGTTGTACTATGAGGCAGTGATTTAGTTTTGTGGTTTCTGCAGAATAATTACGTTGTCAAATGACTATTCAAACATATCTCCATGTACTTAACAAAACGCACACTAGGTGGCACAAATTGCCCAGGGTGGGGCTGATATCTGGTCCCACCAGAATACGTTTTCTTTAGCAACTGAACAGATCTTGTTCATTCCAGGAAATGCAACCAATCAGTTTGACTCATACATTTCTATTTTGCCAGGTATGTATGACTGAGAACAGATAGTTTTTTTCAGTAATAACCTGGGAGGAATTGTGGTTAACTGCCTAGCATTAAAAAAAAACAACACCTTTTGGTCTTCGGTCAGATGCCCTACCCACAAAGCTCCCTTCCATAGTGTTCAGTCATTACGCAGTGAACTGCATATTTGGAGGAAGTTGGGGCGGAAAACAATTCCCTGCATTTAACTTTCTACTGTATAGCCTGTGTGTCCGTGTTTTTTTTTTAGCACAAGACATGGAATTATAAACCCTAAAACTGTACAGTGGATATTGTTATTATACGTTGGAGTGATTGCACATTACCAGATTATAGTAGGAAGTAAGGGTATTGCACATTTCCATATACTAAACTGTTACATTGCTTAAAGGAACAATAATTTATTTAATTGGTTTTCATAGTTCCCTCAAGCCAAATCCTATAGCCAATCCAACTACATCTTCAATGCGAATGCTTTCAGTTCTCATTCCTCTCTAGTAAAATCACTGGGTATTTTCAACACCCTATCCAACATTAAGGTGAATGTTAAGGGTGTAACAAATCCGAAACAGATATTCAAACGCAAGTGGCGTTAACTTCATTAGTATGATACAGAAATGTATTCACTTATCAACAAAAACATGATTAGGCTATAATCACTGTGGGCATTACCACCATGAATGAGTTATTGTTCGTTCAAGCATTGATTAATTGACATTTAAAATTCAGAAAATAACACATTCTGTTCATGTCCCGCACCTGGAGTGTCATTGTAGAATGGTGTGTGGTGAATTTAGAAACAAGTATTTCACCTCCTGGTATGTCACTATTAGGCTACATGGTGAAATAAATGTGCTCACGTAGGCTACACGAAGAACACCCGTGTACACACACACACACAAGCATCCGTACAACAATTTAGCGTCTTACAAGTTTGGGATATTTAACACTACGTTAACATAAACGTTAATGGTTACAGTCTCCATGTCTGTATGATATAAGACTACAGGGCGGCGCCGTCCAAGCATTTGGCGGTCTGGAAAGTTAATTGACATTTTCGCTAGCGTTAGGCCAGGATAATTGTATTTTGTAATCCTTCCATGTAGCCTGTGTTGGATTCACTGCACCCGGTGTTCTTACTAAACTATAAAGAAACAAGCGCAGGGCTGTTGATATGTTTCATTTCTAAATATTATCACCGGAGGGAAAAAAATGCTCTCAGGTTTTCGGCTTGTGGTGTGAGCTTTATAAAAGTAGGACATAGACTATGCCAGGTATGCAGGAAGGAATACTTGATTAATTATGTCTGTGGACAGATCAGCCAGCAAGACTGAATACTTAAGGTAGACAAAAGATAGTAAAACCCCAAAAATTTGTATCACAAATATTTTGGCAGCTCCCGAAGAGGACATTTTTCATTTCCGTTAGGGTAAAACCTATTATGCATCATTTCAGAATTGATATAATTTAGGTTTAGGGCGCGTGCCACAGCTACGTTTTGAAATAACGGTTATGTTATTGATGATAAGTTTAGGGTTACACTAGGGTTTAGGGAAAGGGGTAGCACACATGGATTTCCGGGTTAGGTTAAGGACCTTTGACTGTCAAAGCAAACGGGTGCATACTTGTGCGTTTTCAGTAGACTAGGCTACAACTACATGGCCCATGGTACGTTTCGATGCGCCTCATTACGTAACTTCATGTGAGCCAGAGCAGGCTGGAGCAAAGAACCGACTGAAAGATTACATACTCTCGAATTGTCCGACACCAAGTCCGGTGCGTTTGCTAGTGTATTAGACCAAAAAGAGTTGGACAGCATTTAATAACGTCGCAAAGATAGATATCACATAATAATTTAAGGTGAAACTATTCCGAACATTTTCTATTCTTTGGGTTCTTTTCATGCTGTGGTGTGGGGTTTCTAAGCTGAAACATTCAAATTGGATTTCGAGCGAATTTCGGGAAAATCCAGATGATGCAGTTGGATTCTAATTAGGTAAGACACGTTAGTAAATAAAAAACATTTTATATAATGTTATATTTTTACTGCCATTTGCTTTTTCACCAAGAAAGTTACTGTCATCATTAGTAAATGTATAACAAATCCTATATATTTTTTAATTGTTGCATACCACTTTACAAATGTTATTGGCAAATCGTCGCCAATATTCATAGGCAACAATTTTATACTTTTTCACTTTCAAACAAGTTTAGCTATGGCTCAGAAACCAGACAATGACAGCCCTTTTCCAGCAGTCAGCAATACCAAAACTGAGGTTCGTTTTGAGTGTTTTGTTGGTATCCATAATCTATGTATTGTCTGTATTTGAGCAATTAAAAGTAGGAAACTATTTGCTTAAAGTATACGCTATGACAACACTTTTGAAATATGAATTTAACTCTACTGGTTGTGGACAATAAAGAGTATCTCCCTTGTGTGGTTGACAAGCGGGTTTGGCCCGCTCAGAGAAAGCCCAGCTGGGGGCTATTGTTCCCACAACATAAACTGATTTGCATGCATCATCTCACTAGAGCATCTGGCCTCGTGAGTCCCTCTTTTGTTCACCAACATTTGGTCCATTTGTTCAACTGTCCAGTCATATTCGTTGCTGACCGTAACATAGTAGGACTCTTAATAGCCTACCTTTCCTCACTTTAAAATCTAATTGACACCCTAGTCCACATTATGTTGCATTATAATAACAGCTGTTCAACATAAGTGCTACTTTCATAGAGAACTGTCATTGTATCAGGCCTTCATAACTGCTTATAGGGCTGTGTTTTTGTGCAGCCTATAATTATATTTATTTTGAAACTCCATTTAACTTCATTGAAGATTTGTAGGCTATAGATACCAAACAACCTTTTTTCAATGAGTGCTCTCATACCCAACTGCCTTTGTATAATTTACTGTTGTCTTACTATACTGCTCATACATCAGCTCACTATATCATCTTTGGACACTTCAGTGGGATTAAAAATAACACTATCATATCACTCTCACCATTCCTGAGTTTCCATTCCTGAAATGGGCCCGATCTACTTTATTTAATCACATTGGTCCTAGCCTTACTCTACTCCAACATCCCAGATAAGAGACTCTCATCGACTCACCCCTGTTTTGATACCAACAAGTTCTGTGGGGATCAGTTTTCACTGGCGTCAGTCTGTTAGGCAAGTGCATTTGTTTGGGTGAAAAGCCCTAAGGATGGGTGTGTGTTTCATGCCATGATTAGGGAATAAAAACAAACGTGGGTTCAGCGAATGTTGCTGAGGCTGAAAATGAATGGAGCTTTCAGTCATTTCACGTTATGTCACGTTATGGTTCTGCCGCTCTTTGCACAAGATAGTGAACACAATGAGTAAACAGCAACCCTATGGCACGTACTGAAAACATGCAGCTTATGTCGTATTACTCACGAAGCCACATGTCAACAGCTGCAACGTTGGGTGTGCCATGACTCAAATGCCGGCCGATGAACTGTTATTGAATGCTTATGAAGGTGTAATTCATTGCTTTGCTTATTTCTGTATTTCGTGTAGGGACGTTAGTTACACAAATATTTATGACGCCCGACCATGCTTCTGCTCCGAAGTCCAGTTGATGTTTTACTGTGATGCTCAAAGCTGATTTGAGCAGAGAGTAATTGAGGAGACAAAGCAGACCGCACCCAAAGCAGACCACTTCTTTCTAAGTCTGATTTGGTGAATCAGTATTACGTTTCTACTGTGGCTTTGTATCAGAGAAGACTATAAATCTGTCCAACTCTATGATCCGCTTCAGCAGAGAGTTGTGCTGTGGTGGCGGAGTCATTCCGGAAAGATCCCTTTCTCCTGGCTGGACAGGAAGACACAAAAGACTGTTTTAATTGGTCTGCTCCTGTTCTCTACACATTCCTTCCCCCGCTACAACCCTTACTTTCCCCTTCTGTTTTCAAGTTTGCCTTGATGTGTTTGACAGGTCCATTCAAGGGCATACAAGCCACCGCCTCATACATCTGGCACCGTACTCTGTATGTGGTTCCATTAAAAAATCTAAATACTAAGACTCCTAATTGCATTGTCTGGTATAATAAAGGCTCATCTAAAAGAATGATTTAGTTTCGACAGGGTGAGAAGATCTGGTGGAACGTAGTGCGTCAAACATTGAACGGGTTGCCAGTTGTTCTACAGTTTTGACTGACAGTCTGTGGATGGTGAGAAAAAAGACATGTAAATGCTTTATTCTGAATAAGTGCTACTGTGTGATGGTTAAAATGACATGAGATTCTCTCTTGTGATATTGCACTTGTTCAGTTGTCATTCTCTTGAGCAAGTCACTTAACGCCAGTTTCTCTGACTATGAGTGTCTGCCAAGTTACTAAAATGCAAATCAATGTCCAAATGGTGCTTGTCTTCACGTTCGGCTTGGTGCTTGTATGAGGTTGAAACAGCGATCACCAAGAAGGCACAAATGTGGATTCAACGCCTGGCACTGCTAAAATGAACAAAAAGTCTCCCAGTCAATACTAATCTTGTTTTTTCTCATCAATCGTAAACTCTGTCCTCACCTTCATGACTGTCTGGTTTGGGTCTTTGCCCCATAGACACTTGTAAGACAATGTTCACCACTGTAAACTAATTAGCTTCAATATACTGCACTGAAAACCCATCTCTCGAAAACTATTTATACTACTGATACTTTAAATGTGTACACCAAATGTAAATCCAGGTATATAATATACTCACATATCCAGTTATCTTATATTATATGCTCATCACCTATTGCATATTCTGTTCCTATATAATATATATATAATATATAATGTCTGCCACCAGCAATACCATTACATCGAGGCAAAATAGGTGTAAACCTACTTATAGAATAAAGGTGATTCTGGTTCGGTTGCTTACATCCTTTCAGTTTCAAATTCTGTGAGGGACATTTTAGGACTCTAAGGAAGATGTACGACCAGGTTGACTTTTTCTGGGAACAATTATTTATTTTTCTTTCGCGGTTGTCTGTGTTCTACCTTGATGAATAATTCAGAAGGGTTTGAAATGTAAACTAGCATGCTCCATCTGCTACCTCCAAAGTCAGACTCTGGAGGTTGTCATGATGGACTCAGTTTTCTTTCTTTTCTTACTGACATCTCTGTTTTTCTCTGTTGCTAATTACATTAAAAATAATAATACATTTTGACCTCAATTCATTTTGAAATGTATTTGGCAGACTTTATGAAATTACCTGCTACTTGGTATCTTCTTTCTTTCACTCTTTTTCTTCAACCCTGTCTCTCTCAATACACCTATTCTCATAGTTTTTTAATGCCAAGTGTCCCTCAACCCCATCCAAAAGTATTTTTGTCAACACATTCGTTTTTATAAATGGCAAGCATTGAGGTGCCATGTTTTGATCAGACTTTGTCCCTCTCTTGATAATTAATTTATATAATTGTACCTACAACCAATAGCGACCCTCTTTATTGGATTGTGAAACATGGCATGTATGACCTGTAAACAGATGTCAGGAAAAGTCCTTAGTCTTGTTCTGCTTACACAATAAGCAACTTTGCCTTAGAAGGGACATTTTAAATAGTTTCTGTTTATTTAGTTGGATATTAGTCATTATCAGCTTAACATTAAAGTTATTTAACATTTCCAAACTGTCAGGCAGTTTTGAACCCACTCCCAACACACACTGTAAAGAAATCTCAGTACTGATGGATTAATTAGGTAAGTGAAGACAATTCCCCCATACTGAGTTACTTGTTGATACCGCAATTAGAGCTCTTTAATTTCATCACATGTCCTGCCACCCAGACAATCATAATGCTTTCCTCAGACGCCATTGTGTGGCAGTTTTCTGTCTGTGTGACGATTGTCTGACACCAAATCGAGCACTCCAACTCCCTGTGGTGCATGTAAAAGTAATTTACTCCCCAGTCCACCTCCGAGTCAGACCGGAGCTTGTTCCGATTTGGTCACGAGCAGAACGAAGGAGGCGCAACAACAGTGTCCTTGTTGCTGTGGAGGAGGGAAGCCCCTTTAAAAGTCATCTTCCTTGTCCTGGGAGAGGGTGAGGTCTCTATGTGCTATAGCTGCAAATCTCCTCCATTATCGAGTTACAGGGCCAGTGAATGGACCTCTGTCCTCTGCAGTTCACTGGCTGTATTCATAGACAGGGGATACTGAACCCTGGCATGACTTGAGGGGTGATTCTTTGCAAAGAGACTCTTAACCTGTTGGAATCCTAAAAATAAATATTACAAGGCTTGTGTGTGTTCCCTGTTCTTTAAATGAATGTGGAAAACCTACTCTGAGCAGGTTTCTGTGGGATACAAAGGCGAATGCTTGTTCTCAGTTTCCAGAAAGTAGTACCACAAAATGTGGTCAGGCTGATGTGATGTGGTCCCAGAGCCAGCTGAGCTGTGCCTCATTGCCTTGGTGGCATTGATGAGTTTCAGGAAGGCTATTGACGCTCTGGATCTCATCAGGGCTTTTGTTTATTATGAAGGAGGTCATTATGATGGCTTGAATCCAAGTCTAGCATATTCAAATGTGTTGTGTGGGATTCATTGTATCTGGACATTTGGTCCAGTTAATGACTAACTGATGGCTGTAATAGATGAACACTGGCCTTGCCTGAATTCTCAAATAGAAATATTACCTCGTAATATTGTTTACCACATATTTCTACTTAACATATGTGCGTTGCTAACATTTTGGAAAGCCTATCAAAATAGCATGACCTAAACAGAATCAAGTTCCTGTTTTGGCTCCTTAACACAGGCAATTAAGGCAATACCCTAGAGAGAGTCATGTAAGTCACTGGTAAGTTTGTTGGGAAAAAGTAAAAGGCTGTCAGAGAAAAAGGGTGTACACATGAGAGAAGAAATCACTTCAGACCTCATACAGACACTGAACAGCCAGTATGCTGTACTGCAAGCTCTGTTCTTTAATTTAAGAACAAAGAGAGCAACTACCAGTTTTAAACTAGCATAAGTACAGCTTTTAAAAAAAAATGTATTTGTGTGACCAACAGTGTTTGTTTTGCAGTGGTTCCCAACCTTTTTTTTTCCAAAGGGCCCTTCTTTAGGTCAATTGGTCACAATTTTACATTTTCATTCCAAGAGCTCCTGCCAAGCAACAGGACTTACATGTAGTGGCCTATGCTATAAAAACCCACTGGTGTGCAACAAAAATGCTCAGATAAACACACCAGCATATTTTAAAATACATCTGCTTCTTCCAAAACAATGCATTTTACTATGCCTATTGTCGGGAGGCATTTCTCTTTTTCTTAATGTATTTCTGTGCAGTTCAAACCTATGTGAGTCCTGTGCACAACACCCACACCTTTATCGCTAACGAAATATAGTAGATTCCATAGTTTGTTTGACATTGATTTAGTGGAGATTTGTTTTGTATATCAAAGAAATACAGCACTAAATTGTTTGTGTATTAAAATAATGTATAATTGATTACACTAATTTTTTGCCGTCCATCCACACACGATACCTCATAATTACTAAGCGAGAACATATTTGGTCATTTGTGCACAGAAAAACTACTGAATTTATCTATGTACATAAGTAATTACACCCTTTGCCATGACTCTCCAAATGAGCTCAGATGCATCCTGTGTTCTTTAATCATCCTTGTGTCTATATAAGTTATTTGGAGTTCCCCAGTGGCAAATTCAATTGATTGGACGGGATTTAGACAGTCATTCACACTGTCTACATAAGGACCCACACTTCATAGTACGTGTCAGAGCAAAAGCAAAGCCATGAAGTCCAAGGAACTCTCTGTAAATCTTTTAGATGGAATTGTGTGAAGGCGTAGGTCTCGGGAAGGGTTTAAAAAACATTTTCAACATTGGAAGTTCCATCACTGTAAGACTTCTGGAGCTGGCTGTCAGGCCAAACACAGTAACCAGACAAGAAGGGCCAGTGAAAAAACCCAGTGGCCACTCAATTAGAATTTCTCTGCAGAGATGAGAGAACCTGCCAGAAGGACAACAATTTCTGCAGCACTCTCTATAGAACTTGATTAAGTAAATGTCTTACCCACCTTTAGAAAATCATCTTTGGGGACGCTTTTCTTTAAAGAGGACAGGACAACTGCACCGTATGGAGGGGAGGATGGATGGGGCCATGTATCGCGAGATGTTGGCCAAAAACCTCCTTCCCTCAGTAAGAGCATTGAAGATGGGTCGTGGCTGGGTCTTCCAGCATGACAACGACCCGAAACACACAGCCAGGGCAACAAAGGAGTGGCTCCGTAAGAAGCATCTCAAGGTCCTGGAGTGGCCTAGCCACTTTTATTTTTCTAATAATATAAAATGTGAACCAGAGAGAAAGGAACAAACATTCATGAGAAAAAGAAAAACAAACAGAAGCAGAACACAAAAGTAGGCCCTCGATAACCCCCTTTCTTTCTACCTGACATGCCCCCCTCCTCCTCTGAAATACATCCCCCAAAGGGCTGGCTAAAGAATCCCCAAAATACGTGCAAGAACATGAGCACATTGAAGGCTTAAGCTGTAATGTGATCTATTACAGTGCCAAATGTTCCTCATAGGAGAGAGGCTGCATCACCTTGACTCAAATTTGATTTGAATGTTGCTTAGTATATTTACAATTTGCTCTTAATATAGAGGGCTTGTCAATTTGCCATTTGATGATATCTAATTTTTTCTTCCTCTCCAAAATCAAATCAAGATTTAGTGACTCGACAATTGCACTGTTTTAAGATACATTTAGCCAAAATAAGACTAAGAAATTTGTGAAATCAATAATCTCCCAAGAAAATCAATTGCGGTTTTGGGGCAAAGCAGCGGAGTAGAGCACCCATTTGTCACATAAAGTATCCAGTGTCAGAGAACCAATGCAATTTGTTGTTTGAATATTGTAATCTGAATAGAGTCTTGAATTATATACAAGATGATGTCTGGCTTTGATTGAACAGTTTGGAATCTGGTCTGAGGTGTTCTCCCAGTATGCTGTAGAAATGTCAGTGCCTAGTTCCTCCATTCGTTTTGTTATTTTTTGATTGTCAGCTGACCAATCTGAAATGTGTCACAGACTATATTTATATTTGTTGAGGGGGGGCACCTTTCAAGCACACTTTAAACAGAAGTCTAGAGATTGTAGTAATTTATGGACACCATTCAATGATATGTCTGCCCATCTGCAGTATCTGCTGTCCTTGTTGGTACATGGGAGAGGTAATCAACAGGTGCCAGCACTGCGCCAGCTATGCCCGTCTGCCACAGGCAGGCATCACATTGTCAACTCCTTATTAATATTGCTTTAATGGCCCAATTAGCAAAGTTGTTACAGTAATATTGGCTTCTCCAACTACGGCAAGTATCAGACGGCATAGACAAGGAAATATGTGAGTGACCCACGTCAAAATACCTACGTTTCCTTCATTAATTCAACATCATTTTGAAAGCAGAACCGGTTTAGAATCAGGACAAATGATCTACAGGTTGCTGACAGTAATTAGTTGGGATTAAGTAATTAGTTGGGACTCTAAATATTTACATCCTTGGTATGTCAGTTATTGAAGAAACTCATAATGTCATAATGGCTGTTGCACTGAACAGTTTGATATTACTTCTGACTTCAATGAGTTCCGAATAATTATGCCATAAAGCTGTGTTGTGGTTGGTTTCCTTGGCAACACAATTTGAAAATATCAATTTCTGACCACAAGAAAAGTAATTTAAACATTTTAACATGAAGCGTAAGGGTGTTAGCACAGATTTGTGGTGGTTCTTCGCCGTTTTCATGTGCGGTGGCTCCACAGATATTGCAGATTCCACCCACATTTACAGTAAACAAAAGAAACCCAATCACGGGAAGGCGGACAACATCAGATATTTTAATAACAACAATTTCAGTCTGACTGAAGAAGATGCCAAATTGAAGTGCAGGTCTTTTGGTGACAGACCATCAACAAACCTCCTTGGACTGGCCAACCTGAGGGTGTCATTGTACACTTGGTGCACGGATGGTTTCAGAGATGACCCGACCGTTGGTCCGGTTTGGTCTTGGAAGTCTCAACCCTACGAGCCCCGGAAACCCTGTATGTCCTTCGATGAGATGCTGGCGTACCCATCGGAAAACACCTGGCCTTACTTCCCGTGGCAGATTGTGCGTCCATCAGCCCCGGAGAAAAGGAGAGCCTCCGACGTGTGGACTGGCGATGTAAAGAAGGCCCGTTCATCCGGCCCTGAGGTGCGGAGTCCCACCACCGAGGAGTTCCTTCATCAGAGCCGTTTGTTTAAATATATGACTCTGTCCTCCGTGAGCCACACTGAGGCATCCCTGTGAGGGACTCTGGGAGAGCAGCCTCCCTATAAAGAACCAGTCTGAGGACAAGGTTAGCACATACCTTCCTCATGCCCCAGAGGGACCATTAAAGCCTCCCTCGGTATTATTGAAAATAAATATTTGTATTTTATTTAAATATGGTCCTAGACTGATTACTGATTTCTCAATCAAGCACTCTACTTTAGTGCAACTGTTTAAGTACTGTGAATGTGAAAATGTGTTATTTCCGTCTCACAGTGAGAAACTGTGATAAAATAGGTCAAAAGAGGTAAAAGCCTTTGAAGGAACCATCTTTGTAATGCACAGTAGCAGCATGTTATCTTTACTTGGGTGAGATCTGAGTGCTCCTGTAACCACCAGCTGGCAATTCCTGATTAAATCTACAGACTCACTTCAAAGACTCACACGTGACAATGGAACAACGGTTTATGACCCATAATTGAGTCGGTTATGTTTTTGTTTTTTTATCATGTGCTGAACTTTTTCTCTGTTTTTTCTGTTTCCCTGTTGTCTTTCAAGTCTAGCACGCTTTTGTTAGATCGGTTACTTTTTTAGGTCAGTGCCACTGCTATTCAACGAACATACTTTGTGTTTGAGGTTTTCCTACACATCAACCTGCTTGACAATCCCATGTGCCCATGTGAATTTAGGGATAGCGGCTGTATATTGTTTCAAGCCATAACACATTTTTTAGCTAGTTAGCTGGCTCAGTTTTCAATAGTTATTCTAAGAGACTTAGAATATTACACTAGAGACTCTAAGGCCTGTTAGTGTTTCATGTACACAGGAACAAATTAGTAGCATTTTACACACAATGTACTATTTCATATTAATGAGGATGATGGGCCCCCTGTGCTGCTTTATACTATGACATTTGTTTGACCAAAGGGTGTCTGGTGACCCGTCTTCGGTCCTTCACTGATCCGGGATTCGTGTGGTCACATGACATCCTGGGGTGATTGTCAATGGGATAATTGTTCTATTTATTGTAATTGCATCAATACAGGCTATTTATTGCAATATGGACTTTGCCTATATCACGCTGCTCAACTCAGGAGTATTGTCAATCAAAAAGAAATAGTCTATCAATATGGTTATTCCCTCTATCACAGACCGTTCCAATAATGCATTGAAATGTATTTTCCGTGTGCTAAGCCAGCCACAGGATCTCTAAGAATCCAAGACAAAGCATGTGTGTTGTTGTATTGTATTAATGAGTGTGAGTGTGTTAAAGCTGTGGAGGGGTTGTTTGTGTGTGTCCCTGCGGTGCATCCCCGCTGAGAGCTGAGTGGATTGGACTTGGGGGTCTGTGGGAGCATATGGTGAGGTCAGCGTGTGGAGTACAGGTCAGAAGATTATCAACTCTGGTGGTGGGAGTTGTCAAGCTCAGATCCATCCCTCGAGCAGACACCGATGCACCCTTCCAAATGTAAACCCCTCATTAAAGCTTGAAGCACATTGACTTAGAGCCCACTTATACTACATCAACTGTCGTGTAAACAAATGAAATGACATTCACATAACATGTACGCGGACCTTTCGGACTCACGCTGGTAACAAGAAACCATCAAAGTGCCCCAAGGCTTCGTGCTTGGCCCGACCAATGACCCGAAAGGCAGATCAACCCGGCGACAGTGTTGTTTACCTGGTAACTACCACGGAGCGCGGAGTGTTGCTGATGATTGCGGAATTGTTCCGGTGTCAGTGTAAAATGTTTCAGGTCAGTTCCCAGTGACACTTTGTTCTGATTCGGTTCATGGAACTAGAAGGACCTGTTTTTTTCTTTCTTTAGCATGGTGAGCATTCTTTTGTCTCCACTGTAGAGGTCTTCCTGCAGTGCAGTGGTTCCCAAACCTCTCCTGGGGCCCCCCGGCCAATCCATCTATTAGATGCATCCCAGAGCTAGCACACCTGAATCAACATATGAACAAACCCTTACCTGTTGAATCAGGTGAGCTAGTTCAGGGCAAAAACTAAACTGTGGGATGGCTGGGTGGGGGGGGGGTCTGCAGGAGAGGTTTGGGAACCACTGCTGTTGTGGTCTACCAGATACTTTACCTTTGCTGAGCTGACTAGTGTTTTCTTTCTGATGGTATGAAATAGTTGATTTTGGTACGTCAAATTTTCTGTCTCTACTCAGATCTATTTATTCTGATTCATCTGCATCATGATGACTTTCATTGGCACCTCTTTGGTTCTTCTGTTGTCAGACACCAGCAACCGACTCCAAATGCAAATTAAAAACTTAGGATCAAGACTAGACATGGACAGCTCTCATGCATGCACTAATGATGAAAACAAAAACACACTTGCCTAATAAGAGACAACTGTGAAGAGAATTGTCCAAATACTTTAGGTTCCCTTATAGAGGGAAACTATGTGGAAATAATGTTTCTAAATTGTTCATACAATATGGATAGAAATACCCTCAAATCAAAGCTGACAGCCTGTATTAACACCCCATCATTCTTCTATCATTTCAAATCTAAAGTGCTGGATTACAGAACCAATACAAAAAAGACATGTCTCTGTCCAAATACTGATGGACTGCATTGACTGTCTGTACATAAAACATTCTTAATTACAATGCTCTACAGGTTGAGCAGAACGCATATGTTTTCATACAATTCTACGAATGTATGTTAAAAACAAGTGAACAATCAATTAATTTTTCAGAGTTACTTTAAAGGGTTAATCATCCTTCCTTGGTTTTGGTAAACCACTGAGGGATGGGGCTGCTGAAATGTTACCACACTCTGTATTGAACTTGAGGTTGACCACATCCCATTTCTTCCATCAGCTATTCGGTCTACTCATTCTGTGTAAAGTATTACAGTCAATAATAACAAACTCTGAACAGTTGCGGCTAACTACCAACATATCCCCCCCATCCTTTGCAGCTGTGCAACAGTTTTCCAGCCCTGGGGATCTGCGCCTATATAATTATCAAACCATTTTTTTATGTTAATGATGATTTAATGATTTAATTTGAATTCATTTGAGGAACTGTGTATACTTCAGTTTATGAACAATTAAGTTCATAACCTGAAGTAAAGTGTACACATTTCACAAGAAGACACCGTTGAATCTGCCTATTTGAAATGTGTGAATTAATCTCAATAAGTTAGGTGTGGTCAGACAACTTGTAATGGAGCATTTCTTGCTCACAAGACTTACATAAGAATCTCTGCACAAAGACGGAGCCAAGGTCAACACTGGCATTGTGGCCCGCGGTAGGCCGCTGAAAATGAGAGGGGTGTGACATGTGTTTGGTCTAATTAGCTTTGTTTGCACCCCGCTAAGTCCCCCACCGTTGCAATGCTGAGAGCCTGCTTCTCTTAACTCTCCCAGCAGTAACAGGAAAGCTACAGATTGGTGTGGAGCCTGTCTGGCTGTGGGGAGCTGTTTTTCCTCAGCGCCTGATGGATTTGCGTTACTGGTTGCTTTAGGGGTTGTGCTGTGCTATGTAAACAGCTGTGCTGTCTTAGGTATTAGCGTCAGCGTGTTGGTCTGTTTCTAGGTCTCGGGGAAAGGTACAGCAAGGGATCGAAAAACGCGATGACTGGTTAGCCAAGTAAGGACAGCAGTTGACTGTGTTGCATCTCTGGCGTGTTCCATTACCTCCGTAGAATAGATAGTGTGGTTCGTTTCTCTCAGGAGACAAAACAGTCTTAGCTTTTGCTTATTTGTTGTAATGCTCAATATTTTACAAACAACAGTCAGTGTGAGTAATCACTGTGTTTTTGTGTGCCATTTGCCTTGGAGACAGCCGTCTCAGTTGTTCCTTCAGTTATCCGTTAAGTCTCCTGTGCCTTCTCTTACTGAGTAATAGACTGCTGTTTTAGACACACCTGGCATGCTTGTTTTGTCTGCTGGGCCGTTTGATCCTGACCAAATGTCTCGTCTGCTTTTTTCCCCCTCTGTTTTCGTCTGCAGGCATAGCAAGCAGGGGGATGACCGGACTCCTGAGGCAGGAGACAGACGAGTGAGTGTTCACCGTGGGAGAGCCCCTCGTCACTCTCGACACCCCCCCCCCCCTCCCCCGCCCCCGCCCACTCCACTACCAACACCAGCCACTGACAGCTGCGGCAATGTTCTCTCCCGACCAGGAAAACATCTCCACCACCCCGGCCTCCACCAAAGTGCCAGTCAAATACGGAGAGCTTATTGTGTTGGGGTAAGAAGGGGAAGTAAACTGGGTGTACGGGTGGAGGTCGGGCCTGGGGGCAGTTCTACAAAAAGGACTGCTCTGGTTTCGTTGGGCCACATGGATTTCGCAAGGCTTTGATTCCAGCCCCTTCCTCAAACACTGCTGATTGAAGTAGCTTAATCGCGGTGTTCAGCCGACAGAAGCAGGATTGGATTTGAAGGATGCCACCACTCCTGACTAGTCACACTATGCATTTTTTATTTGAGGTCTGAAACTGCCTTATTAACTTCACTGGAAACTATTGTCGACTGTAGTATGTTGAAACTGCACTACCAGTTTTGATACATGCCAGTCAGCCCTCATGCTGTAAATGTGAGAAACTTCTGACACACATCGGTCCATAGACATGTACAACTTTTGAACTGGGCATAGTTTTATGGAGGGGGGTGGCAGGGTTAGTTGAATCTAAATCCAGTTAAATGCAAACTGCAACTCAGCCACAGCTAGGATAAACAAAAGACCTCTGCTGGCTTCCTGACTGTAGGCCATTTACTCAGGCAAAGAATAATGTAGCCTGTGTGGCGCGGAAGGAGGATGTGAGCTA